>NC_139015.1:1196200-1568700 GCF_964374135.1 Grampus griseus
CAACTGTTGTAATACCAAACGAAACGCATGGATTATATGCCGTAAGATCAATAATGTAAAATCCATTGGCTCGTGGCCTCCATCAGGGAAGGAATAAGTGATGAACCGTTTGTTTTAAAGTAAAATGCATCTTACTAGAACTCTGATTTGGTAATTACCTTGAAAATTAGACTGCAACCTAAAACCCTAAAAATGACACAGCGTGGCGTTTCACAGTGACCGTGAAGCCTCTAATACCTCACACGTTAGCGTCTTAGACTCAAATGACAGAGTGGAAGACAACACGGTGAAAATTAATCGTAAATGCCCAATGCTTATTCAACAGTGGCACTTTTGCAGAATGCCTGAATATCTTTACTGAGGAAAATTTCCCACGTTGATTATAAATGTGATATCTTAGCTGTTAATACATTTTACAATTTGCCCATAATGGTTCCAAGGGAACTTGTAAACCGTAGTAAATCATAAAATTCATTTTGCTTTGCATCAATTCATCCGTCCATGCTCCAACTAATCACCTCATTTCAAAATTCAATAAACCTAAATACCTGGATTTATGATGCTTTGTCAGAATTAGCAGGGGAATATCAACAATGTGGAATTAGAGGTCGACTGCAACTTAAAGACAAGCACCTAGTTGAAAACAATTAAAAAGACTCGGCAGCAATCATTATATCCACGGTGTTAGCAAATAAAATAAATTAAAACTGATTTAATTTCTGCTCTGGGAGATGGGGGGAAGCACAGAAAAACCTTAATTTAGTCCGTTAAAACACTGAAGTCGTTTGAAGCAAAACTTTAAAGTGACTGTGAACTGGGCTTGTAGTATTAACAGTTCTTAATTGCAAAGGCAGTGCACACACAGGTGTATTTTTAAGGATGTATTGGTTGGTCACATTGTACAATGCTCACAGTACTTCTTGAGACTTATTTTCCTTACAGGAATTTTGATGGTGAATACCTTATTACAGGTGTATTCATATAAACCCACTTCCTGTACTATTACAATATACAGGATAAGAAAACAAAACAACATTTTCTAGTCTAAGCAAATTAAAGCACAATCCATGTAAAGGGGTCCCCTTTGCTAAAACTGCAATTTTTTTTTTTTGCGGTACGCGGGCCTCTCACTGCTGTGGCCTCTCCCGTTGCGGAGCACAGGCTCCGGACGCACAGGCTCAGTGGCCACGGCTCACGGGCCCAGCCGCTCCGCGGCATGTGGGATCTTCCCGGACCGGGGCACGAACCCGTGTCCCTGCATCGGCAGGCGGACTCCCAACCACTGTGCCACCAGGGAAGCCCTAAAACCGCATTTTTATACACACTTTAAAAAGATGTTATTCACCTTCTATATGAAACACTATCTTCTGATTTATAGTTCTGTTAGAGAAAAATGTCTGTAATGCTGATAGGAAATGTATGGTCTTGTGTGTGGTGTGTATGCACACGCACACACACACACACACACACACACACACACACACACACACACAGAGCTCATATTCATTACTTTGAGTTGCGGAGCCAGAGAGAAAAAGTACAATTATCTTTGATTTCCAGCTCAAATATAAAATCTGGAGACAGCAGTTAAGCAGCTGTTCATACTCATTGTCTCTCAGTGTATATTTAAATTAAAATAATTTCTCTGCTAATAACAAAAATGAATGCCTTCACATTTTATTTTTAATGTTTTCTTAATAAATTTTTCTTGCAAGACTAAAATGCTATAAAGAAAAATAACATGTATGAAGATGCACAGCACATTAGTAAAGACAAAGCGAAAAAATAGTTACATATTTTCTGTAAAAAGACTTAAGAAGGTATCTGATTGTTCGTCACAAAAGGTCTATATGGTTCTGTTGCCCCTTTAACTAAATTCTTAGAAGTAATCAGATGCAAAATGACAAATGGCAAGAAAAGCACACACCACTGCTGAATAATTTTATCATTTATACCTATAACTGTCAATCCACGAAGGACTATTTTTTATATGTCACCTAAATCATAAGAGCTGGTACCTTTCTCTGTGATTCATGTTAGCCCTGCTCCATGATTTACTGCTAAATTATTTCCCTTCTCTTTCAGGAAATTTTTTTATCTCCTTTCTGTGACTGATCTCTCTGGTTTGAATGAGCAAAGCTTTTTAGATGAGTGAGTGTCACAATTTCGTTGAGTATAAATTTTTTCAGCGTGATTTTTTATACATATGTTTTTTTTTAATGTGCTCAGAAAAGACAATTATTTATTTAAAGGCTTGTATTTCCATTAGAAAAAAATCCTTGCCTACCTCAGTTACATGTTCCAGACTTTTCTCCCAGAAACAAATGGCGTTTGCTTCAACAAGACGTGGTGACAATGGTTATCGGCAGTGATATCACACACTCACAGAGCTCTTCTAGGAAGCAGATGGCCCTGGTTTGAGTGATTTAAGACCACAGAACATCTTGGTATCTACCTTCCCTGTGTGTGTGAGCACTATATGATCGTGTGTGTGTGTGTGTGTGTGTGTGTGTGTGTGTGTGTGCGCGCGCGCGCGCTCTCCTGCTGGTTCGTAAATGCTAACAGACCTGCCCTGCCTGTGAATAACTAACACATTAGTCCTTGAATTTTAGTCCTTTGAACAGGGAAAGCAGATGTTTCAAACTGCCTTAACGAGCCCCACCAACTGGACCCTGGTGCCACGTCGGATGCCCGGGAATCATTCTGTTTCGGATGGACACATCCAATACGCACATGGCAGTCTCTCCAAAGGCAACTGAAACTGCTCCCTTCCCACCCACCTTCTCATACATCTTTTCTCCCTTCTTTTATGACGAGCTTTACCTCAGCTTTTCACAGTTATATACCTAGCGCTCACGTTCACTATGTAAGTAGTCAAGTTGCCTTTGTGCTGCAGTATACCTAACCTACCTCAAGAAGAGCACACTTAACCAACTTTTTTTTTGTGTGTGTGTGTGTGTTTGGTAATTTAGTCCATCTAGCCTTTACCATGAAAGCTGTTTACAGATTATAATGTAAGTTTTATCCACCTTCTCTTCCTTTGCCCTCTCTGAAAGAGGAATGACCACAAGGAACTCAATTCTTAAATACAGTAGAGGAAGAGCTCCTGGCCTTAGTTTTGCCAAAAACTGGATTATCCGTCGCTGAGTAATCCTAGTTTGACCTGTGTCCACCTGCAACTCCCGGCCCGACTTCACCATAAATACTGTCAAGAGAACCCTGGCCATAGGGAAAGTACCAAGGCACTGAGCCCAGGCTCAATAAACGTTAATTCCTTTTCCTTTCTTTTCTTGTGCCTTTTGACCTGAAGATCCAGCAGGGAGATAATCTTCCCATGCATGGCTTCTCCAAGTTGGATAAAAATTCCAGTTGGGTTTCATACTTCTGCTATTTTTCAATCCATCCATCCATCCACCTATCCATCAATAAATAAAATATCAAATTTAGTTAGAAAAAAATCAAGCACTGTCAGAAATCAGATTTTTGAAAAAAGAGCCATGTGCTCTAATTTTCAGATGACGTTTCCTCAAAACGTATGGTGTCTATAAAAAACTAGATGAGATACCTTTCCTGAGATTCTTTACCAAAAATTATTGAAAAGTGGAATTCTAAAACTAGGCGCAGGCCACCCATGCAGGATAATGCAGGTGGGCAGCAGTACCCCTGCACTCTTCACGTGTGCACTCTTCACGTGTGCACGCCTTCATTCGTTCCCGCCTCGCCAGGCATCCTGTTCCACACATTGGGCTATACATGTGGATTTAAAGATAAATAAAATCTGTGTGTGCCAGGTAGAGGGGAAGAGAGAGCAGCAAAGTGAATGGTGAAGACAGAATTGGATGTATCTTCATTTCGAGGCAGAGTTAAGCCACAGACTATGGGTAACCAGGGTTAAGGCAACCCTGTGAAAGGGAGAAGTGAACTGGAAACGGAAACGATAATCCGGCATTTTTCAGAAACTTTGTTGTCTTGTATCGTCTGCTCACTAGCTGAAGACACGCACTTAAATCCATTGCATTTTATCCCATCTGTGCTACACTTACGAACATATACACATGCTCTGTCACAGGCCCCCTTTTCAGGAAAAAAGAACTGTTTTCCATTGTCCATTTTACAACAGGAAACGTTGAAGTCAGATGCTCAGTGGGCCACAGTGGCATTTATGGGTCAAGATGCACATTCAAATGCAAGTTGATTTTCACAGTAGGGGACATGAGACACAATAACACCGACCTGCAAAACCCTAAGGGCCAAACCTGAACAAGATCAAAAAAATTTTTTAGCAACAGCCTACAGCACATGAATTGGTTTCTATTTAGAGCAAAACTTAACTTTGTTGAGTTTGAAGACACGACTTACACCCTAACTATTGATTTCTCATTTTCCCCCAGGTAATTATTACCTATGTAAAAAAAAAAAAAAAATCACACATTTCCTTTGTGAAATAAGTACAACTGAGATGGAAATTTTAAGAAAGGTTTAGAATTAGTGAAGAAACTGCGTGAACAGGTTTACAGTAATGTTTGACTTTGGGTTAATGAGTACCTTTACTCTGGTTATAAGACTATGACAATTTTGCAAGATTCTTATGAGGGTGGTAACTGTGATGATTACAATAGCCCCTCTGTGCTAGTGAATTTGTCAAGAATTTAGGGGCGCATTCATAATTCCTGAAGAACAGAGTATGCACAGAAGACAATTGTATTGCTGGGTTTTCTGAGTGTGAGTTAATCTATGTAAATTACTCACAACAGCCTCACGACAGCACAGAGTAAGCATTCAGTGGCTGTTTGCTGGTATTATTAATCATTCATAGAATATGTTCAATGTTTCTGTCACTGATTGAAAGGCTTTAACATTCACAGTATTACAAAAGTGTTCATTTAATTGGAATATACAGGGTCTGCATTTAGTTGGGTCTTAGAACAGCTTAATTGCAAACACTTTCTTTGGAAGAGCCTCAGCTGACTGTCAGTGTTAACTCAGGAATTTAAGAGTAGAAGCCAGCCCCAGCTCCATCCTATAAAGGTGACGGCTTCACGGGACCTTCTAACATGAAATCACCGAGTTTGGGGTGTCTCAGCACTGCTCTGAGCAAGATATGTATCCCAAACTTTGCCCAGACTGGCAGTGTCTACAATGGCCTCCATAACAAGTGGCCAAAACACATCACCTGTGTCCAGAGATGGCTGACCATCTCATGGCATGGACAGACAGCTGAAGACGAGCCTTCAGAGGCATTCTGCAATAGTATATTGAAAGTATTTTGGAAAATAATAGATAGGCCAGCTTTTAGAAAGAATATGCAGCTGTGAAGGGGAGAACAAAGGAAAGCGACTACTTTTCGTTTCTATAAAAGTTTGTGGTATATTCACGGCAAAGCTAATTTTGATGAAATTGCAATCACTACATACCCCACAGGTTAGTCATTAGAGTGTGGGATTAAATAGTTTCATTACAATGAGAAAAAAAAAGGAACAAAACCACTAAATAATAGTCATTTTCAGTAACTGCTTCCTACTGTCTCTCTACTAACACGTGTAACGGTCACAGCCTTATTTAAACTGGTTTCTTCTTCCATTGTGTGACTATTAAATGGTTTAATACAATTTTATTTTGCAGGTCTTTAAGATCACTAATTTGGCGTGGCCGGGCATATTTCTAAAACTCATCCTACATTTAAACTCTGTGCTTCTCTCTGTTAATAAGAAGATCCAGAATTGCAGCATATAAGTGCTTAGATAGTAAAGCAGAGATCACTTGTTTATAGAAAACAAAGATTCATTTAATAATGAACAGTGTAAAAAGGAAAACAAAGTCTAAAAGAGAGGAAGGGAAAAGAAATCTAGTTTGTTCTAGATGAGAAAGCATTTTCAGAAAAGTATACAGTGGGCTATACTTGACCAAAGAATATAGAAACTAACATCTGAAGTCTTTTTTTTTACTTTGTAAAAATGACGGCAGTTTTTCAAATAAAAAGAGGACTTACTAAATGATTCCTATGAAAGATAACAAATGAATCAAATGAACACTATTACTTAAAATATGTAGTCGCATCAATTTTCCAAAATCATCTTTTTCTTTCTCTACATATATCTATTGCATCCCCTGCGAAACTTTAAGACCAGTAAGACCAGTAAAAACTTACTTATCTGTGAATTTCCATAGCATCTAGTAGAGAGCTTTTTATATAATTGTGCTCAATAAATGTTTACTGAAGAAGGAAAGAAGGCTATGGGAGAACTTTTGTCCTTTAAATTATGTCAAAAACAGACAGCCTGAAATATAAATTTCTATCTGAGGAAAAGCCATTTTAGTTTTTCTCACTGAAGGAACAGAAGAAAAATATTTCTGACTCAACGACAGGTAGCTAACACTACTTAAACACAAACTAAAAAGATTTCTGAAGTATCCTTCTGACATGAGGAATTATCTGAAGAAAGACGTTCAGCTAAGAAGTTGAGAAGGACCCTAAAGCATTTAATGGAAAAATCTTGTTCTGTTATTTATGCTGTCGGGGTGGGGGGGGGCGGGGGAGCACGTGTTGGTGTCTGAATCATATACTATCTGCAGCTGCTGACTCTGCACTGGAGCTGGTACCGTAGCTGTTTATTGTGCTTCGCCCACAAAGATGAGTAAAACTAGTTTGCCAGAGCCCAGCAAAGGGCATGGTGACTCAGAAAAACATGCATACTGATTCAACTGGCTTGATTTTCATTTGTCAGCCTGCATTCCGCTTCCCATACAAAAACACTTTCTATGGCTAAAATGTCAGAAAAAATACAGACAAGTAATACTAATACCCTGAGAACGGTATTTGCAAAATTACAGTGAAACTTGTTTCCTGGTAACAGCCACTCCTGGATGAGAAAATATGCAGGGATTCCACTGAATGACATGGGCCATCTCTGAAAAACATCTATACGTTTTAGGAAACAACTCAACTTATCATTAATTACATGCTACCTTCCTGGCAAGAGAGGTCACATGATCACCTTTGCAATGTCAGAAACATTCATGAGCTGGGTGAGGGCAGGGTGAGAATTCATCCTTTGACATTATTTGGAATTTTAAATATTATTCCATTTGGATTAGTCTTGTATTTTTAGAGATAAACTTCTCACCCGAGGCTCAACACGACCATGAACGTGAAAACTCCTCACCCGCTTGTGGAAGATGTCATTTCTAAAATATGTCTGAGAAATCTTTTTAAATGATCACTTGTCTGGAATAATTGAAAATGGATTAAACCAAACATTAAAAATGCAATGAGGTTATTGAAATAATACCAACACTTTGTAATTTACGGTAACACAGACTAACATACAAAGGCTTGGCATTGAATAAATGGGGAGGATACACTGTGTTCCTGTGGACGTGATTTCTAGTTGTGAATATCTGAAGCCTTAAGTGTCACTTAAAACTTTGCCTCTAGAAATATAAAATTAATGAGATATTATTATGTAATGTTGGACCCAGATGACCAAAACATCTTGTTTAAACAGATAAAAATCTTCAGATGAGGAATAGTGCATTCTACCAAACATCTAAAACTGGAAGAAATGATTTTAGTCACGTTCCTTACACTTAATTGTCTCCTGGCATCTTTTTAGATGACTATGTTAGAAAAACAAGCATTCATTTATATCCTTAATTTCCAAAAAAGGGACAGGTATTACATGCACCGCTTTTTCTCTTTCTCAATCTTAACCTTAAGGCGTCTCTGAAAGCGGTTCTTACAGAGTATCGGCTCCCGTCAGTGAGGTCACCCACGACACAGAGTAGCTCTTAACGCGCAGTCTGTTTGTTAATGCATTTAGGGATTGCCTAAGAAATCCAGCGCGTCGCTGACACTGTCACATTTGTTTCCTTCAGCAATACATTCCTCACATTCTCACACAAACAGATTCATGGAAATGAATAAGATGTGAAAACATCAGATTAAAAGTCATCAGATTTCTCGTATGGCTGAGTCACTTTGCACCTGAGACCATCACAACATTGCTAATTGGCTGTACTCCAATATAAAATGAAAAGTTAAGATAAATAAGTAAATAAGAGTCACAGGATTTCTTTTCTTTATACACGTAGAAGGATGAGGGATGGGAGAGTAGGAAGGCAGCAAGAAGGAAGAGTTTCTCTAAATTGCTTTAAAAATACTGAACTTTCACACCGAACTTCTTTTTCTGTACCACGTTTGGTAAAAAGATTGGACCCTGGCTCTGCGCCTGGCTTCACCTCCTGCCATCCCCGCTTCCCCTCCGACATGCACCCTTGCATAGGAACTGGGGTGAGGGGTGACGGGAATGGAAGGCAGGACAGACATAAACAAAAACCTAGAAGTACAAACCCGCGCGGAGTGTTCCAGGAACGCCAAGCAAAGCAGCCGAGACGTTTGAGCCAGAAACTGCCTGGAGTTTTCCCAGGTTCTTTTCCCTCCTATAATAATAACTAATATTTGCTAAATGCTTCACTGTGCTAGGCATACACACGGGCATCTCTTTACGGGTTTAACCCCTTTGATTTTCACAAAAACCTCAGGAAGAGGGCGTTCATGTCCACTGCAGCTTAAACAGAAGGGAAGAACCGCTCAGGGTGTGGGTGCTCAAAGACCAGAAGGACTACAGAGGGCCCACCCCATTCATCACCTCCACATCACAGTACCTGGCCCAGCCAGCACAGAGTCGGTCGTCACGGAGACTGCTTCTGCTGCTGCTGCTGCTGCCACAGGGCCCGCGCGACACCACCTCTCCCAGACCACTGCCTTGGACGCCTATCTAAATACTTCACCTGACCACAGCTCATCTGTGGCTCAGTGGCCACACCTGTTGTTTCTAGGGCAGAAGGGCTCCACCGGGGGCCAGAGGAGAGGGAGCTAAGCACTACCTGGATACTGGTAAAAAATATAAATTCTTGGGCCCAACCCCAGACCTACAGAAGAATAAGAAAATCTGGGAGTGGACCCAGCAATCTGCATTTTAGCAAGCCTTCCAGATGATTCTGGTACAGGCTAAAGTTTGACAGTCACGGAGTCCCTGGCGTAGAGTGAAATGTAAGGTCTTAAGCAAGACGTTTGAAACTCATTATGATCTAGGAGTCTGTTTGAAACAGAGGTTAGAAGTGCTTGATTTGCACCTTTGCTCCACCAACGGCTCTGACCCTGATGAGTCACACCTGACATCCCGTTTTCTTATCTGTAAAATGGATATGAATTCTTTCACAGATTTTAGGGGAAGATTAACCACATTTCTATGCCTCCTATATATACATATATGTATATATTATATATATATATATAAAATCAGTGCCTAATACATATTAGGGATTAGTATGATTATTAATTCTCCGAACTTATTTCCTGTTACTCCTTACATCCAGCTTTTTTATTTTATTTATTTATACAGCAGGTTCTTATTAGTTACCTATTTTATACATATTAGTGTATAGATGTCAATCCCAATCTCCCAATTCATCCCACCGCCCCCCCCCCGCCACTTTCCCCCCTTGGTGTCCATACGTTTGTTCTCTACATCTGTGTCTCTATTTCTGCGCTGCAAACCGGTTCATCTGTAAAAATTTTCTAGATTCCACATATATGCATTCATATACAATATATGCTTTCCTCTTTCTGACTTACTTCACTCTGTATGACACTCTCTAGGTCCATCCACGTCTCTACAAATGACCCAATTTCATTCCTTTTTATGGCTAAGTAATATTGCATTGTATATATGGACCATATCTTCTTTGTCTATTTGTCTGTCGATGGGCATTTAGGTTGCTTCCATGACCTGGCTATTGTAAATACTGCTGCAATGAACATTGGTGTGCATGTGTCTTTTTGAATTATGGTTTTCTCAGGGTATATGCCCAGTAGTGGGATTGCTGCGTTGTATGGTAATTCTACTTTTAGTTTTTTAAGGAACCTCCATACTGTTCTCCATAGTGGCTGTATCAATTTACATTCCCACCAACAGTGCAAGAGGGTTCCCTTTTCTCCACACCCTCTCCAGCATTTGTTGTTTGTAGATTTTCTGATGATGCCCACTCTAACTGGTGTGAGGTGTTACCTCATTGCAGTTTTGATTTGCATTTCTCTAATAATTAGTGATGTTGAGCAGCTTTTCATGTGCCTCTTGGCCATCTGTATGTCTTCTTTGGAGAAATGTCTATTTAGGTCTTCTGCCCATTTTTTCGTTGGGTTGTTTGTTTTTTTAATATTGAGCTGCATGAGCTGTTTAGATATTTTGGAGATTAATCCTTTGCACGTTGATTTGTTTGCAAATATTTTCTCTCATTCGGAGGGTTGTCTTTTCGTCTTGTTTATAGTTTCCTTCGCTGTGCAAAAGCTTTTAAGTTTCATTAGGTCCCAGTTGTTTATTTTTGTTTTTATTTCCATTACTCTAGGAGGTGGATTAAAAAAGATCTTGCTGTGATTTATGTCAAAGAGGGTTCTTCCTATGTTTTCCTCTAAGAGTTCTATAGTGTCTGGTCTCACATTTAGGTCTTTAATCCATTTTGAGTTTATTTTGGTGTATGGTGTTAGGGAGTGTTCTAATTTCATTCTTTTACATGTAGCAGTCCATTTTTCCCAGCACCACTTATTGAAAAGACTGTCTTTTCTGCATTGTATATCCTTGCCTCTTTTGTCATAGAGAAGTTGACCATAGGTGTGTGGGTTTATCTCTGGGCTTTCTATCCTGTTCCATTGATCTATATTTCTGTTTTTCAGCCAGTACCATATTGTCTTGATGACTGTAGCTTTGTAGTATAGTCTGAAGTCAGGGAGTCTAATTCCTCCAGCTCCGTTTTTTTCCTTCAAGACTGCTTTGGCTATTCGGGGTCTTTTGTGTCTCCATACAACTTTCAAGATTTCTTGTTCTAGTCCTATAAAAAAATGCCATTGGTAATTTGATAAGGATTGCATTGAATCTGTAGACTGCTTTGGGTAGTACAGTCATCTTCACAATATTGATTCTTCCAGTCTAAGAACATGGTATATCTCTCCATCTGTTTGTATAATCTTTAATTTCTTTCATCAGTGTCTTATAGTTTTCTGCCTAGAGGTCTTTTGTCTCCCTAGGTAGTTTATTCCTAGGTGTTTTATTCTTTTTGTTGCAGTGCTAAATGGGAGTGTTTCCTTAATTTCTCTTTCAGAGTTTTTATCATTAGTGTATAGGAATGCAAGAGATTTCTGTGCATTAATTTTGTATCCTGCTACTTTACCAAATTCATTGATTAGCTCTAGTAGTTTTCTGGTGGCATCTTTAGGATTCTCTATGTATAGCATCATGTCATCTGCAAACAGTGACAGTGTTACTTGTTCTTTTCCAATTTGTATTCCTTTTATTTCTTTTTCTTCTCTGATTGCCATGGTTAGGACTTCCAAAACTATGTTGAATAATAGCGGTGAGAGTGGACATCCTTGTCTTGTTCCTGATCTTAGAGTAAATGCTTTCAGTTTTTCACCATTGAGAATGATGTTTGCTGTGGGTTTGTCACATATGGCCTTTATTATGTTGAGGTAGGTTCCCCCTATGCCCAATTTCTGGAGAGTTTTTGTCATAAATGGGTGTGAATTCTCTCAAAAGCTTTTTCTGCATCTATTGAGATGATCATGTGGTTTTTATCCTTCAGTTTGTTAATATGGTGTATCACACTGATTTGTGTATATTGAAGAATCCTGGCATCACTGGGATAAATCCCACTTGATCATGGTGTATGATCCTTTTAATGTGTTGTCAGATTCTGTTTGCTAGTATTTTGTTGATGATTTTTGCAACTATATTCATCTGTGATATTGGTCTGTAATTTTCTGTTTTTGTAGTAACTCTGTCTGGTTTTGGTATTAAGGTGATGGTGGCCTTGTAGAATGAGTTTGGGGTGTCCCTTCCTCTGCAATTTTTTGGAAGAGTTTGAGAAGGATGGTTGTTAGCTCTTCTCTAAATGTTTGACAGAATTCACCTGTGAAGCCATCTGGTCCTAGACTTTTTTTGTTGGAAGATTTTAAATCACAGTTTCAATTTCATTACTTGTGATTGGTCTCTTCATGTTTTCTATTTCTTCCTGATTCAATCTTGGAAGGTTATACTTTTCTAAGAATTTGTCCATTTCTTCCAGGTTGTCCTTTTTATTGGCATAGAGTTGCTTGTAGTGGTCTCTTAGGATGCTTTGTATTCCTGCAGTGTCTGTTGTAACTTCTTTTTCATTTCTAATTTTATTGATTTGAGTCTTCTCCCTCTTTTTCTTGGTGAGTCTGGCTAATGGTTTATCAATTTTGTTTATCTTCTCAAAGAACCAGCTTTTAGTTTTATTGATCTTTGCTATTGCTGTCTTTGCTTCTCTGTCATTTATTTCTGCTCTGATCTTTATGATTTCTTTCCTTCTGCTAACTTTGGGTTTTGTTTGTTCTTCTTTCTCTAGTTCCTTCAGGTGTAAGGTTAGATTATTTATTTGAGATTTTTCTTGTTTCTTGAGGTAGGCTTATATAGCTATAAACTTCCCTCTTAGAACTGCTTTTGCTTCATCCCATAGGTTTTGGATTGTCGTGTTTTCATTGTCATTTGTCTCTGGGTATTTCTTGATTTCCTCTTTGATATCTTCAGTGATCTCTTGGTTATTTAGTAATGTAGTGTTTAGCCTCCATGTGTTTGTATTTTTCATGTTTTTTCCCCTATAATTCATTTCTAATATCATAGCGTTGTGGTCAGAAAAGATGCTTGATATGATTTCAATTTTCTTAAATTTACTGAGGCTTCATCTGTGACCCAAGATGGGATCTATCCTGGAGAATGTTCCGTGCACACTTGAAAATAAAGTGTAATCTGCTCTTTTTGGATGGAATGTCCTATAACTATCAGTTAAATCTATCTGGTCTATTGTGTCATTTAAAGCTTGTGTTTCCTTATTAATTTTCTGTTTGGATGATCTGTCCATCGGTGTAAGTGAGGTATTAAAGTCCCCCATTATTATTGTGTTACTGTCAATTTTCTCTTTTACAGCTGTTAGCATTTGCCTTATGTATTGAGGTGGTCCTATGTTGGGTGCATATATATTTATAATTGTTATATCTTCCTCTTGGATTAATCCCTAGATCATTATGTAGTGTCCTTCCCTGTCTCTTGTAACATTCTTATTTTAAAGTCTGTTTTATCTGATATGAGTATTGCTACTCCAGCTTTCTTTTGATTTCCATTTGCATGGAATATCTTTTTCCATTCCCTCACTTTCAGTCTGTATGTGTCCCTAGGTCTGAAGTGGGTCTCTTGTAGACAGCATATATATGTGTCTTGTTTTTGTACCCATTCAGCAAGCCTGTGTCTTCTGGTTGGAGCATTTAATCCATTCACGTTTAAGGTAATTATCGATATGTATGTTTCTATGACCATTTTCTTCATTGTTTTGGGTTTGTTTATGTAGGTCCTTTTTTTCTCTTGTGTTTACCACTTAGAGAAGTTCCTTTAGCATTTGTTGTAGAGCTGGTTTGGTGCTGCTGAATTCTCTTAGCTTTGGCTTGTCTGTAAAGCTTTTGATTTCTCCATCGAATCTGAATGATACCCTTGCCGGGTAATCTTGGTTATAGGTTCTTCCCTTTCATCACTTTAAATAGATTGTGCCACTCCCTTCTGGCTTGTAGAGTTTCTGCTGAGAAAGCAGCTGTTAACCTTATGGGAGTTCCCTTGTATGTTATTTGTCATTTTTCCCTTGCTGCTTTCAATAATTTTTCTTTGTCTTTAATTTTTCCCAATTTGATTACTATGTGTCTCAGTGTGTTTCTCCTTGGGTTTATCCTGTATGGCACTTGCTGTGCTTCCAGGACTTGGGTGGCTATTCCCTTTCCCATGTTAGGGAAGTTTTCGACTGTAATCACTTCAGGTATTTTCTCGGGTCCTTTCTCTCTCTCTTCTCCTTCTGGGACCTTTATAATGTGAATGTTGGTGCGTTTAATGTTGTCCCAGAGATCTCTTAGGCTGTTTTCATTTCTTTTCCTTCTTTTTATTCTGTTCTGCAGCAGTGAATTCCACCATTCTGTCTTCCAGGTCACTTATCCATTCTTCTGCCTCAGTTATTCTGCTCTTGATTCTTTTTAGTGTAGTTTTCATTTCAGTTATTGTATTGTTCATCTCTTTTTGTTTGTTCTTTAATTCTTCTAGGTCTTTGTTAAACATTTTTTGCATCTTCTTGATCTTTGCCTCCATTCTTTTTCCGAGGTCCTGGATCATCTTCACTATCATCATTCTGAATTCTTTTTCAGAATTCAGCTATCTCCACTTCACTTAGTTGTTTTTCTGGGGTTTTATCTTATTCCTTCATCTGGTACACATTCCTCTGCCTTTTCATCTTGTCTATCTTTCTGTGAATGTGTTTTTTGTTCCACAGGCTGCAGGACTGTAGTTCTTCTTGCTTCTGCTGTCTGTCCTCTGGTGGATGAGGCTATCTAAGAGGCTTGTGCAAGTTTCCTGATGGGAGGGACTGGTGGTGGGTAGAGCTGGGTGTTGTTCTGGTGGGCAGAGCTCAGTAAAACTTTAATCTGCTTGACTGTTGATGGGTGGGGCTGGGTTCCCTCCCTGTTGGTTGTTTGGCCTGAGGCAACCCAACACTGGAGCCTATCTGGGCTCTTTGGTGGGCCTAATGGCCTCCAACACTATCAGGTAGGTCTGCTTCAGTCTCCTATGGGGTCACTGCTCCTTCCCCTGGGTCTCGATGCGCACACTACTTTGAGTATGCCCTGCAACAGTGGAGTCTCTGTTTCCCCCAGTCCTGTTAAAGTCCTGCACTCAAATCCCACTAGCCTTGCAAGTCTGATTTTCTGGGAATTCCTCATCCCGTTGCTGGACCCCCAGGTTGGGAAGCCTGACGTGGGGCTCAGAACCTTCATTCCAGTGGGTGGACTTCTGTGGGATAAGTGTTCTCCAGTTTGTGAGTCACCCACCCAGTGGTTATGGGATTTAATTTTATTGTGATTGCGCCCCTCCTACCATCTCATTGCAGCTTCTCCTTTGTCTTTGGATGTGGGGTATCTTTTTTGGTGAGAGCCAGTGTCTTCCTGTTGATGATCGTTCAGCAGTTAGTTGTGATTCTGGTGCTCTCACAAGAGGGAGTGAGAGCACGTCCTTCTACTCCTCCATCTTGAACCAATCTCCCCAACTTTAAATTTATTCTAAAATAAATTCCAATTCCTTATATTGCCCCCAGCATACTACATTTTGCATTCCTGTCTCTGGGCTGATGCTTCTTTATCTGGAGTACTCACCCTTCTTTCACTAACCTTGTCTCTGCCACCAGAAAAATTTCTATTCATCATTCCAAATCAAGCTGAGATATAACCTCTTCTATGGAAACTTCCAGACCTTCTCTTTCTCTCCATAGTTTTAGTCAATCACTTCCTTCTTTGTGCTACCTTCCAACCCTCTTACTTCTATCGTTATGCTCCTAATGTTATAATTTATTTGTTTCATATCTGCATCCAGCTAGATGGTGAGCTCTTACTGGGTTGTCTGTCTTTTTCATCGCTGTCTCTGTCCCATCTAACCCTACCTAGTAGATACTTGGTAGAATTTTTTAAAAAGTTGATTGCATTTTCTAAGACCTTAATAACAGTAATTGTTTACAGATGGATGGAAACCTATTTACAGGTTTCTTCTGAAGGTCACTCCCCCAATGAACTGCGTCCTGTCCCAGCTTCTGCTTCTAGGGAGCCCTGCCTCAGAGAACCCCATTTTCCTGGCTAAGGAGCTGACACTCAGGAGAGTGCTGCCAGGGACCACACAAAAGGTGGAGAGAAATCCTGGACACAGGAGGGAGAGGATCTCAGCCCAGATTGGACAGAGCCTCTGTGCAGCCCCATCCCGACCATGTGGCCTTGGGGGGGCCACTGAAGCTCTCTGAACCTTGCTTGATCCATCTACAAAAAGGGGAAAAATGACTATATCTGTCCTGTCTACCTAAAGAGTAATATGAGGTCAGGTAAAATAATAATGACAAAAACATAACAAAGTATAAAGCCTTAAAAATATAAGGGGCCTATTCTGTTCTGTAAAAAGCAGAGCTTTCCTCCCACGTTCTGTTCTAGGACTCTCTGTAAGTCACCTTTGAGATCCCAGGATCCTCCGCTGCCCTCCCAGCTGGCATGCTGCTGGGTCCACACTACCTCAGCCCCAGTTCAATGAGTCCTTGCTGTTTACCCACCTTAGCTCAGGATTTCGTCATGTTTCTTTGGTCTCTGTGCTCATTCTGCCTCTTCCACACACCCCAAGTGAAGTGCTGTACATTTTCTTTCTTATTCAATTTCATTCTACTTATTTCTGACCACTCTTCCAATCTACCAAGGTCATTTAAACATCACATTGTATTACATGTGGTACAAGGCAATCTTATGTATGAGTGTATACACACACGTTTATATGTTTTTTCTCTTCCCACCTTGGCCACGTTGTTTTGAGTCAGACCCCAAAGCAAGTCCAAAATTGCTTTATTTTAAATAACAGAGGTCATGGCCAAGGTTCACATAAAACGTCAGCGTCTACATGTAAAGAGGTCACGGGATCAACTGTTTTAACAATCAACGAGTCAATCTGATGAAACAACTACTTTTTCTCATTTTTCACTGAATTGACTGGTAAGCCACCCACACATGCAGACTTAAAGGGAAAAACCAAGGGAAAAAGTCTTGGGAAAAAACCCCCGCTGTCACTGAACAGAAAAACTCCACAAGAACGGGATATTCAAAGTAAAGGTTCTAGCTGGTTTAATGAGGTTTCTAGCTCAATGATATAAACAGCCTCTGTGGCTGTGACCGATACTCACAAGGACTTCTTGTTGGACTATTTACTGAATTCTCTTTTTGTTAATTGTTGCAGTGGGTTTGAATTTTATTATGTTCCATGTTAGAGCTTTCAGTACTGGTCATATTTACATGGCTGGTCATTCACATCTACTAGGTTTCAAGAACCCAGCAATATTGTAACAATATATTGTTCTTAAATTCAGCCAAAATGATGGTTGATCCTTTGTCAATGACATGTCGTGTAAATAGCATCAAGGCTTCGTTTCGGATGAGGTTATCTGAGTTAGAATATGATGCGTTGGAGTTTCCTTTGAGTCACATCTCACATGCGCAAATAATTTTGGAAACGCTGATTAACATAGGGGGCAGCGTTTCATTACGTGATTGCCATATTTTAAATGAATTCTTTAAGACACTTACAAATACTTAGAAAATTTACCTGCTTTACATTGTGGTTTATCTCTACTGGAAAAATAGCTGTGTCTGCCTAAAGCCAACTTGTGTATTTGTATTTCTTTCTCAGAGAAATAGAAAGTATTTACTTGACGTATAGTCATGAGTTAGTAAGTCCTTGAATCATTACCATCCTGAAGTTGAAGTAATACTTTTGGTAATGTGAAGAAAGGTTTTAGACCAGGCAGAGTAAGCACTGGCTAACTTTATTGTAAATTTACTTATATCAAAAGGATCTTGTGTCTAGGCAATAAAGAAAAATACCTTCTAGTTATGGACAGTGAAAACAGTATTCATACAATAATGGCCAACTGGAACCCTAAGGCTTTTCAGAATTGAGCAATTTTAGTGATAAATGCCTTTAGGACAAGGGGGAAAAAGTCTCTTCTGTTCTTTGCACTTGCCTCTGACCACCAAAATGGTTTCTTTCAGAGAGAAGAAAATATCAAGGTCCAGTTAAATGTTAGCAATTTCTACTTTTTTTAACGGAAATGCAACAACCTCGTCATTTATTTCCAATCGAGCTACATCTCAATCTTGGCAAATCACTGGACTTGACTTGCAAAGAATTTTTCAAATGGATTTGTCTCTCATCAACTGTGTTCTGTCTGGCTTGCAAATTTTGCACATGGACTGTTTCCATTTCCCAAGAATACACGTATCTTGGGCATAGTGTATGCTAGTTCTCCTATAAACTAAAATAATGTATTAATATACTTATAATAACATTTAGTATACCTCCCCTATACAATTTCCCATGAGAAACAAATAAAAAGAACAGAAAGGTAACAGCCAGTGTATCTTCTAGTTCCCATTTTAGCTTTTAAGATGCCCTGATTTTTTTAGACCTTCTACACACGATTCAGTATTTCTCTTCATGGACAATTTACATAACTGTTTGAATAATTCAGGTAGAAACCCCTTTTTGGGAAATATAAAATCAATGGAAAATTTTGAATGTTGGGATTAAGGATGCATCTGTGAAATTTGCAATTTAGACTGACTTGAGTAATAGCAGTATCTTATATCTGTCTAGCACTTTACAGCTTACAGAGCACCTTGGTTCCTCATGACAACACAACACTTTGTAGTGAGAAAAAACTAGAATAACTTATGATATCTATCAAATCTAGAATTATTCTGTTTTTATGACTCCCTGACTGGTTATTTGAACTATACAGTAGAAAACATCATTTTAAGACCTCAAAGATAGATACAAGAGAGAGAAACAGACAATTTGATTAAAAGCACACAAACAAAAATATACAACAATTTGATAGGGTTTTAGGTGGCAATAATACTTGGTTCTATCTTTTTTTGTCATCGTTTCAAAAGCTTTGTAATTGTTCATTATAAAAAATGTTCCCATCAAAATATCCTGATGAGTTGTCAATGGATGACTTCTGGTCAAATTCACAAATTGAATCGTAGTTATTAGTAATTTATGTGCCACCTGAATTATCTTCAATGCTCTTTCAAAAAAGAAGTCACTACAAGCCTTTGAATACTTGAGGCCACACATGTGTTTTATTTTGGAAAACACTGTCATGGGCAAACCATCAAATACCACAGATCTCTTGTAGCTAAGGGCTGTGACCGACATGGGTCTACCAGGTTGCTTTGGCAAGCACATCCTTAATCAGGATTTTCTTCTGTCTGTTAACTGTAGTTTGACTGGTTTGTTTGAACATATTTACAGAGCCCATTAAATTTCAGCTTAGAAAATGTTTATGACACATTTAAAGTGATTAAAAGTATCATTTTTTAGAAAGATGAGTAAAATATTGGATATTCTTTGGGACAATTTTTATAAAAACATAGCAGAAAATACCACAGGGATTATTGTATTGAGAGTATCTATTATTTATAGCCTACACATTAATACTTTAGAGACAGTGTGTATGTATGTGTATGGTAAAGTAATTAGTTTACAGATCTACGAGTTCAAATATATTTCTGGAGGATATTAGCTCAGAAATAAGATTTTAGGAGGAAACGGGTTTAATTTCACAGATATAAAACAGAATGTTTAAATTTATGATATAGTGTGGCAGTAAGCTGTAGGTAGGTGTAGCTGAAAGCTACTCCTGGCACTTTTCACAGAGATAGGCGGTTACAACAAGATACAATTTTGAAAAGGAAATTGATTAGACACAATCATGATATATATGAGCAATTTGCCAGGTAAAACTCTGTCTTCTGAGTCAAACCAGCTGGGAGATTCAGACAATGATTTGTGTATCAAGTCTCTTGCCGCCTGAACCCTACTTTAAACCAGCTACATAAATAATGCAGAAGCGAATGTTTAAATTATCTAGACAACCTCCCACTTTATTTTAAACATAGAGACTTAGTCTATGTATTATTTATACTACTATAACATATACGCTGCTTAGTATAATTCAGTCCCAATAATATATTTGATCAAATGTTTTAATTTGTCCCACTCTATAAATATATACCAGTTTTAAAGTGAATTAAATCAGTATCTTATCTATATTTCTTCAGGAGGAAGGTGAGTTGTTTGCAGAATGATTTAGCCTAGATAAAAACAGCTTGAAAAACTATCAGTTTAATTGAATCTCCATCCAGCACAGTGAATCAAATCATGGAAGTATTCCAAATGCTGTAAAAGATATATGTGCTCCTTTGCATTCATCTTATTTTGGAAATTTGCGTGTTTTAAGGAACTTCATGTAAGAGTGAACATAAATTTTGTTTTAAACTGATTGTGTTAAGCAGGTGGTTTATAATTTACTACTGAGAAGTATTCGGACACAAAAGAGATTATTTGTATTCTCTTTGAATTGCTTTTATTCACAGCTTTTATTGGTAGACAGTGCTAATCCAAAATTGTGCTTTCTCTTTTTTGTTCTATTTAAAAACTTCCTGGGAAGTTTTCCATTCAAATAGCGTAAGAGAGATGGTATAGATAGATACAGACATAAGTACTATGAAGAAAAATTAAGCAGATAGAATCTTTAGTACAAGTATGTGTGTAACAGTTTAACAAAGAATTTTTACAAGCAACATTTTTCTTAATGTATTATTAAATGACTAGTAAATGGTACCTGTTTTTTGAAAGTTGAATTATGTATTTTGTTTTAGGACAAGTCATTTTGCAAAGTGAGTTCTATCTGTGTATCTACTGATATTTACTTTCAGTGACTATGTGGCTGTCAGTGAGTTTGGCACTAGAGTTGCAGTAGAGAACAAAGCAGAATTACTCTCTCCCTCTCAGGAGTAAAGGGGGACAGACACAAAAAGGCCTCCTTTAGGGTCTCAATGTACAGCAAATTCTTTTCTGCCTGGAGATAGTCTCAGTACTCTTCCCTCTGCCACAAATGCTTTTCCCCTTTAGTACGCAGCCCCCTCCTTGGTCCCTCGTATTTTTCCATTTCAGCATTAAAACTACTTTCTCAGAAAAGTCTTTCCTGATTCCCTAAATCCCTCCTTCCCTTTCACTAAACTCTTTTCTTCAAAACAGTTATTACAATTCAAATTTTGCATACATTATTGTGGTATATTTGTGTATTTTCTGTCTTTCTTGTTAGATTATTAGGGCTTAGAACTGTCAGAGCATAGAATTTGTCTATTTTGCCCACCAATGTTTACTATCAGCTTACAGTGTGTCTAGCACCTAGTAGATGCTCAATAAACATTTGTCGATTGAGTGCACAAAATAATCCCTCAAAGAATATACCTATATGACTGAGATAAATTCTCTCAAAGAGATATAGTGCTCTAAGACCATATGAAAGGGGAAGTTGACCTAGGGGATGAGAGAATGTTGTGCAAAGGGGATTGGGAGAGTGGAGGAACACGGAAGAAACTATTTGAAATCTCTTACGTGGGAAGAAGTACAGCTTATTGAAGGAACTGAAATAAGAATAATCAGTCTGGAAATTAGAAAAAAGAGGAGGTTAGGAATGAGAAATGAGGCTCCAGGGCTAGGCAGGGCCCAGATGAGAAAAAGCCTCATTGATCATTTAAGGGCCTTCTTTATTCAAAGAAAAATGAAAAGGCTTTCAATGATTTTAAGCAGGGGAGAATCATAACCCTGTCTGAACATCTAAGGAAGCATTCCAACTACAGAATGGAAACTGATAATTGGGGAAAGCATGAATCGAAGAACGCAGAACAATTAGGAAGCTATGTTGTCATTTAGGTAAGGGAAAGGGGTACCTTTGACTGTGAGAGGCAATGGACAATGGTAACAAGAAGATACATTTGAAGACAAGAGGACCTGTTAACAGACTGGGTCATGTGAAGCGAGGGAGGAAACATTTCAAAGAAATGTCTCTCTTTGGCACAGTTGGGTGATGACTACACCATTCCCTGGAAGTTAATTCTGGAAGAGGATTAGGTTTGGAGAAGACCAACTCTTAACAGTACGGCTGAAACACGGTAAGTTCTAGATGTGTATGAAGATATCCAAATAGAGATGGCAAATAGGGAGTTGTACACGAGTCAGAAAGTTGGAGATGAAGTTTGTGAATCATGGTCATTAGGGGGTAAGAGAAGCAATGGGCATATATGGGTTCTCTTAGGAAGGGAATATGGGGTGAGAAGGGCAGCATGTGAAGACCAGGCTGTGAGGAACTACCGATAGTGAAGGGTCAAGCAGAGATCAAGAAGCCTGCGAGAGAGACCGAAGGAGCAGCCCGGGGCAAAAACCAAGGTAAAAAACTATTTCAGGAAGAAAGGAGTGGTCATTAAGATCCGTCATATGTAATGGATGTTAAACCATGGCTCCCAGATGTAATGGTCTGGAAGGCAGCCGTCACTCTAGGGAGAGCTATCACGGGGGACTATTTTGGACGTACGTAAAGTATGTTGGGGACTGTGTGGCTTCCTTATTTGTGACTAGTATGATATACTTCATACACGTAACCCCATTTAAAAATGTGCTTTACTTTTAACATATTTGTGACCTCTAACGTCGATGCAAGCTCTGGCTTACGCTTAGAAAGAGAGCCATTACATTTTTGTAATGAAACAGATGATCTGCTGAGATCCACTACCATCCAAACCTTATTTTATAGATGAGGAAAATAAGATTAAGAAAGAGTCTGGGTACTTTTCCAAGCTTGCAGTCATCCACAGACTTTGCAATAGAGCCCTGGCTTCCTAACTTTTAGTCATTTTCCCCCTTTCCTACCGGTTATCTCCCACGCTATATATTGTTTGTGAATTTGCCTTTTTATAGATCTAATACCAACTGTAATCTAGGCCAGTGCACGTTTCATTGCAATATGCTTTCATTCAGATTGTAAGTCCAATTTATAACATATTTTGAGGCTCAAAACTATGCTGAAAAGATGGTGCCTGTCAAGGAAGCTATAGAAAAAGAAAATCCCCCCTCGCCCCAAGCCTCACATAACACTTTAAAAGAGCTCATTAGTAATGGTTCTATTGGAAAATATATTGAAAATGGGTCAGTGGATGAGGAAGAAACTTGATTTATGATGGAACATTTTTCTTTTGTTTACGTTCTCTCTTCTAAGATATATTTCTGCATAAGACAATTCCATATTTTCCTAAGGGATTTTATTATCAAACCTACCAATTTAACCCAATTCAAACTGGAGTAGTTAATATGGACTCTGAAATTATCGAATTAGAGAAGTCCAAACTATATTTTTCCACCAACTCTGCCTTTGTTTTTCACACCAAACAGAAGTATCCTCAGAGAAAAATATTTACCCCCGATGATGCAACTGTAAAGCAATGATGACAATTTTCATACGAAAATCAAGCTTGCCGCTCTATGGCCACACATTAGAGAAATACTACCACGATGGAGAAGATTTCTGCAGTGCCCATCATAGTACCTGACACAGTGAGCCCTTAACACCCATCTGTTAAAAAGATAATACAATGAATTGAAAATTCTATACGTACTTGAATTCCATCTTGACTTACATCTAATCAGTGTTTACAGTTTGTGACAGATAGGACTAATCATAATAAAAGTTTGTAAATCAGAGAAATGAAACAAATTTTAAGTATATTGCTAAGTTCTGAAATAGTAGAGAAGGCCATATAAAATATTCATATTTATTACTACCTAGAAGCCACAATTCTTCCAATATAACTCATTTTCCACACTGCGAAGAAATGGTTCATACTATAAAATATGAATGATTACTTTAAAAAAAGGCTCTGTCTTCCACATAAAGCCCAAGTTTCATATCTTTTGTTTTCAAATCTGCTCTTTGATTTGATAACATTTCTGGGAAATAACTTTGATTCAAATAAACCTAGATTCAGGTGGCAAATGTATCAGGACAGACAGACCCAGTCTTGCTTTTTTAGCTGGTAGCCCACGTGAGACTTCTTCAAGGACCATAAGTCACCATCAACAAATAGCTCTTTTGTGTGTGTGTGGTACGCGGGCCTCTCACTGTTGTGGCCTCTCCCGCTGCGGAGCACAGGCTCCGGACGCGCAGGCTCAGCGGCCATGGCTCACGGGCCCAGCCGCTCCACGGCATGTGGGATCCTCCCGGACCGGGGCACGAACCCGCGTCCCCTGCATCGGCAGGCGGACTCCCAACCACTGTGCTACCAGGGAAGCCCAACAAGTATCTTTTATTCATGTACCTTTTGTGTCTACAACGCTGAACTCGGTGTTGGAGTGATTTATGGGGCAGTGTTAAAGATACAGCGTCTGTTCCTAATTCAGCTTTTGAGTGAAAAAATATGTGACGGTAATTTGGGGAAATTTGATGACTATGCAATACATGTAAAGAGCCCCTATTGTAAATTTCAATATGATTTCTGGTAATCATATATTAACAAAAGCAAGAAATTTGGGAAACACAGAGTGCTCTTCTAAACGTGGTCCAAAACACAAAGAGAGTATGTATATTAACCTGCTGATTACCATACTGTTTACTCAGAACCACTCTCGTCCAAGAAACTCATCAGTGGCCTCAACTGTCCCCTTTTCCAAATCAGCTTTTCTGATTTGTTCTGGGGAACACTTAAGAGAAGCCCTGTGGGGGAAAAGTTACATATTCAGCTAAGTTTATAAAATTCTGAACTACTTTCTTGGAATTTCACAATGCCTTGAGGCTCAAGAAGGCTTCTGAGAAATCCTATAGGAAAGGAACCCGCTTGCCTTTGTCTAACTCAGCATTTCCCAAACTTGAACAGGGAACAGGTTTTTTCATAGACCATTTACTAACATCCCAGTAAACTCTAGTTTGGAAAACCTCGGCTAGATACTTCGATGGGATGATTATTGTAGTTGTGAAATCTCAATGTTGTGCTGGGTAGAAATTGCGCAGTACCCCAGTTGTAGCTGTTGGTTTACAAGAACGTAAGCACAGTCATATGTAATGTGTGGCATACACACACATACACTCTCACACACACACTCTACACACACACTCACATGTTCACACACACTCACACACACACACACACACACTGTCTTTTCCAAGGTCACCGCCACCCCTTGGTGAAAATGTCCTGTGGAAAGCAGTGTCACCCAGGAGACCTTGAATTAAGAATGAACTTAATTTACAACAACTACACATGTTGAGAAACAGTAACACCAAGTAACAATACGTATATTTTCTTCTTCTTCTTAGGTTTTCCATTTAAAAGGAATTGTTAGTAGTAAACTATGTCTTTGAAAGTAGTCCTTTGGACGTCCTTATTTTAAAATGAGACCATTGCTAGCTCTTTGTGGGCACTGACATCTTAGTAACTACTCTGTTTCTCCCTCTGAGTACTATGGTATGTACACTGCAGATGTGCAATACATGATTACTACACTGATGAATTTGTATAAAATTTCCACCATAATTCTCGTCAACAACCATTAATATGTATTGAACTGCTTGTTTTTACATATTTTACTCCATATGTGAATAGACTTTATTTTCTAGAGCAGCTTTTAGGTGCACAGCAAAATGGAGTAGCAGGTACAGTATTTCCCACATACCCCCTGCCCTACACGTGCACAGCCTCCTCCTTTACCAGTATCCTCCACCAAAGTGGTACGTTTCTTATAATCCATGAACCTACAGAGACACATCCTTATCACCCAAAGTCCATAGTTCACATTAGGGTTCACTCTTCATGTTGTATTTACATTCCATGGGTTTGGACAAATGGCATATATCCACCATTACAGTACCACACAGAGTAGTTTTAACACTGTTGTAGAAATCCTGTGTGCTCTGCCTTTCCTCCCCACCAGCCTCTGACAACGCTGATCATTTTATCATGTCTCCATAGTTTCGCCTTTTTCAGTGTCACATAATTGGAATCCTACAGCACATAGCCTTTTTAGATTGGCTTCCTGAAGTTAGTAATATATATTCAACTGTCCTCTATGTCTTCTCCTGGCTTGATAGCTCATTTCTTTTTAGCCCTGAATAAAAATCCATTGTCTGGATGGACCACAGTTGATTTATCCATTCGCCCATTGAAGGGCATCTCAGTTGCTTAAATGTTGGCAATTATGAATAAAGCTGCTATAGATATCTGTGTCCATGTTTTTGTGTAGACATAAGTTTCAACTTCTTTGGGTAAATACCAAGGAGCCAATTGCTGGAGGGCACGGTAAGAGTGTGTTCAGTTTCGTGAGACGCCGCCCAAATCCCCCAAAACGCCTGCAGCATCTTGCACTCCCACCAGCAATGAATGAGCGTTCCTGCTGCTCCACACACTTAGCAGCACTTGGTGTTGTCAGTGTTCCGAACGCTGGCCATTCTAATAGGCGCGCAGTGCTATGTCATTGTTTTGATTCGTATTTCTCTGCTGACGTGGGATGTGGAACACGTATGTGGGTTTTTAAATCAAAAGCGGGCCTCATATAAAGCAGAGGAAGCCGTCATTTTGGTTCAGATACAGCTAAACAGAAAAACAAGTCAATAGACCGAGAAACTATAGAAACATCTACAGCACATGGAAGAATCCACATTCCCTACTGAGACACGTTTGGGGTATACTGAAAGGAGATTTGGTCTTTTACAAGGAGGTAATAGGAACACAGCTTAGGGAGGGCGTTCATGAGCCTGTAATATGCCAGGTTTCTGTAAGGGCCCTGTTGGGACTTACTAGGTACCAACTAAGACAGTGCCCTGGGTTCTAGTCCTTGTTTTCCTACTTCAGGATATTTTCTTGAGTGTTGAGGTCCTTCTCTGTGATATGGAAACCATACCATCTGCCTCTTTGTCTTCCTACATTGCTCAAAACAAACTGACACAGCTACTTCAGATGAACAGAGGCAGCTACAGAAAGAGTGGCCTTCAGAGCTGAGAGAGAGAGCCAGGCCACCAATGAGCCCCATGGCGAGGATGAAGTATTCAACTCTTTGAGCCTCAGTTTCTACTTCTATAAAATGAGGCTCACACCCACGATGTAATTTATTTAGAAGACTGATTATACTAGATTCAAAGTGTATGTAGCACAGTTCCTGGCACATAGAAGAGGAAATTATCGCTAGGACCTATAATGCAAGTGAAAGCACTCTCGTAAATGGTTACGGAAATAAAATATAATTAGCAATAATCTTTATGACAACACATCATACTGACTGCTAGAATGTTCTCCCCTGTGATCTGAATAGACCTTTATACAGTAGGACAGGAGAGAAGTTGCACTTGGTCCTATTTGTCATTTGATCTTAGTTAATTTCACGAAGCACAGTTTCCTTGGATAATAGAGGACGTTAATATCACTTCACTCACAGCAGTGCTCGCAGGTTTAAATGAGGTAATATTTGAAAACTCCTTAGCATACTGCTTGGCTGGCAGAAGGTACTCAAGAAATGTTCATTTTCTTCATTTCTGTCTCAGAGACGAGTGTTAGCACCATACATAGAAGTAACAAACAAAGCAGATCTTGCCTTTTTAGAGTGTCTAACATGTCTTCAAACTCACTTAAAAATCACAGTGGATCCTGTATTACTCTCTACTTCACAGGAAAAGAAAGTAAGGTTTGGAGAGATTAAGATACATGCTCAAGAGAGGGGGTCTGGAATCTCGTGCGGTGGTTTTATCATAGTACAATGTCCTCTGGACAGACTCTCACAGCATTCTTATCATAGCAGAAGTGCATATAACATTTGCAGTATATTCTGCATATGCAAACACGATTACTGACTCTCTAGAGGGGGCAGATATTCCAAGGTACTATCAAAAGGATATATTTTGGGATTCTGAAACTTAAGAAGTTCTGAGGAATATCATTTTATCAGGAAAAACAAAAGAGGGAAAAATCCCTATTCCATCTTCAGGTACGATTCTTTACACGTGCCAGAGATATGTCAGAACCGCTTCGACTGTCCCTGCCCCAGAAACCAGAGCACATCCGAAGGAGGCCAATTAATGTATGATTAACGTATGGATGAGAACTACCAGGTACCAGGCCTTTTGTTCATTACAGGGAATGGAAAGATAGAAAAGTTGTCTTCCTGTGAATAAACAACTCGCTGGGAAAAATAGACAAGCAGTTACTGAACTGCTATGTAGTAAGTATACTTCTTGCGTATAAAGGGCCAGAGCAAGAAATAAAACAGTTGAGCGCCAGGCACTAAAGTGCTTTGCATAGTTTTCCACATTTCATTCCTCTATTGACCCTGTGAGGCAGGTATCATTGTTCAGATGTGGAAACGGCAAGTCAGAAAGGTGAGAAAACTTGCCCCAAATCATAAACTAATAAGCGGTTAAACCAGGAGTTATGGAGGTCTGGTTGCTCCCAGACCACACTGTACTGCAGGGCGATCTGGATGACCTGAAACCCGGGCGTGGTTTCTCCACTATTCTGTGCTGGTAAGTATAGCCTGGATACGGCAGCCTCTGAGAGTAAACGGAGTGGCATTCTCGTATTCCTTTATACGTACTTAACATACAGGTCCATTTATTCAAGACAAGCTCTAGTAATAATCACGCTCACATTTCTAATGAGAGGCAGGTTGATTATAGTTTTTGGAAAATACAAAATGACCTGTTAAGAAGCCTAATTTACTCCACCTAAAATTAGGCTCAGCTCTCAGGGATCTTCATCACTTTCTAATTCGAACTATTTACTTTCATGGAGGACGTTACCTACCCATGCTGGTAGATCGCTTTCTATAAATTATGTACAACGCAAGCAGCAGTGTATAATACCACTACTTAAATAAATATGTATTATTTATAGTGTCACAGGTGAAGTATTGAAAGAAATCATATAATTTGCCAAGAATCCTATTTTGAAAATAACTTGTCCGGAATGCTGAACTTGTGCAATACTGGCTTTTTTCTGCTGTTTAGATTTTTTTGTAATAAATGTGTGTTGTAATAAAATATTTCAAATAAACACTGCATTATTAATGTACCTTGTACTTGCCCTACGGCAGCAAAGGCATAAATGATTCATTTAAATCCAGGGCTCTTCCTGCAACACACAGTCAGTACTTCTGAGTTCTATATGTGAAGACTATACCTTTACTGTTTCCATTTCGACACGAATGTCACATGCTAATGTGGTACCTACAGTATTTCATGCTCTACAACCAAGTATAAATCTTTTTCCTCTTACTTCCATGCCAGGGATCTGTGGCAAAACTAATACGACTATTTAGTATGGCCAGTATTTTCAAAACAAAACATATACAGGTGAATTTCTTCTCTAGTTCTATCCGATTCCTTGTCTTTTCTTTTTTTCTCCATCTTTCACCGGGTTCAAACAACCCATTTGAAACGGCGACAAAATGCATGGGGCTTAAATCATGTTATAGATCATTTCAAGGCCAAGAGAATTAATATAGTAGCATCACTTCGTGCTTTGGGACATGAATAACCCAGAAATACCAGAGAAGGAAACACGATAACAAACTGGTTACTCCCGGCAATTACTTGTTACCACAATGGGACCAAGGGACAGAACACTTCTACCTTCCCATTTTTCATACTCATATATATTACATTATGTAGTTTCCATTAACTATTACCTAGTGGTTAATTAAACATTATGAAATGGTATTCACTCCAAAGTATTAATCAATACTTGCAATTCATTCACCTTGAGTGCAGAGATCAATTTCTAGAAGTCGTACTATAAGCTGTTTATCTTCTACATTTTTCATATCTAAAATTGGAAATTGTAAACTGCCTTTTAACGCAATAATCATAAAATGATTCTTATTAATAGCTTTCTAATAAAGCCATCTTTTACATTCCCTCTATGCGAGATTTTCAACTTGTTGCTGCTGTGTTGAAACATCCCAGCAGGCAGATACAGACTCAAGTTCTCTCAAGAGGGCCTATCAAACAAGCATTTCAACAGTCATAACGTTCCTGAACAAAGTGGGCTTTATCTGTGGGTTCCAAAGTCACGGTTAGATTAATCCATTGAACAGGCATCCAGGTGGACCAGGCACTGGACAGGTAATTCTCCAGGTTTGCAAATCAGAAAGGGAGCAGAAACAATTAGTCTCCTTGGAGAACTCCCCCATGTGCTGATACGCTGGGGGCTGTCCGGCTGGCTTAAGCGATTCACAAGTCTGAATTGGGAGACATTGGCAAAACGTGGAGGAGAGAAGAGCAGATGAGAGAGACCTGGGGAGAATGGATAAGAAAAGTCTATTTACTGAAAATCCTAACCCCGCTTCTTTATGACTCCTGATACGGCTTTATTCAAAAATTACCCCTCAAATGGCATAAGATTTAGGGACTTTTTTTTTTTAAATCTCCTTAAAAATCAAGGAATTTAGAATAGTGCTGGTCTCTGAAGAGCCTTGGTACAACTCCCAAGAAATCACTAACTAGTGTAAGGCCTTGAACAACTTATTTAACGTCTCTGGAAATCCCTTCATCAAATAAATGTGGATGACGATTGTATTATCTCTTAGGGCTGCAGTAAAGATTAAATGCATTAGTATGTAAAGAGGTTAGAGCAATGTCGATACATCTTAGCTACTACTACTATGAAACATTCTTAGCAGTTTGGGGAATTTGAGCCTTTGTTGCCTAAACAGTGCTACGTTTTAACTGGCAAATGTTTCTCAGGCAGCCTTTCCATTCCCGACAGTGCTGTGAACTGTGAGGGAGCCACAGTTACTCATTCCTTTGCTAATATTGGTGGCATTTTAAAGCAGAGCACTTCACCAGACAAGAGGGAATGCGTTTCTCCCCTCTCCCTTCTCTCCTCCCTCCCTCTCTCCCTCCTTCCTTCCATTTCTATCTATATCTACCCTATGCTTATGTTCTCAAGGACCTCGCTGTCAAGGAGAAGAGACAAAATGAAAAAACATCAAAAGCTATTAAAGTGCGAGTCAGGTTTAACTTTCTGATCTTACAGGAGTTGAAGTCCTTGAGTGACAGTCAGATATTTAGAGGGTGAGCGGGGCATTCCACTCCGGGGAGAAGGGCAAGTGCAATGGCAGAGAGTAGGAATCTTTGTGGGTTGAATTGTGTGCTCCCCCAAATCCACATGCTGGATTTCTAACCCCCAGTGCCTCAGAGTGTAACCTGATATGTAAATAGGGTTGTTGCAGATGTAATTAGTTCAGATGAGGTCATACTGGTGTAGGGCGAGCCCTGAATCCAACATGACTGGTGTGCTTATACAAAGGGGAGATCTGGACACAGACACATTGCCATGGGAAGACTGGAACTGTGCCACCACAAGCCAAGGAACGACCAGAAGCCAGAAGAGAGGCCTGGAACGGTATTTCCATCCTCCCTCAGTGGGAGCTTGACCCTGCCGACACCCTGATTGTGAACTTCTGCCCTACAGAGCTGTGAAAGGATGCATTTCTGTTGGTTAACCCACTCAACTTGTGATACTTCACGATGGCAGCTCTAGCAACTGCTACAGCAATAAAGGTGGAGCTTGTAGAGGATTGATCTGGTTTCAGATTAGTAGAACCAGTGGAGGGTAAGCCCAGATAGGGTAGAAATAACTGCAGATATGGAAGTCAGGCAGAGAAATGTGGGGGGGGGGTGTCAGATGTATATGTACGTGTGTATATATATACATATATATATAATACATTTAATTAATATTAATTTTATGAAGAATTTCATGAATAGTATTAGTATTTTAATTCTATCCAACACATATCTGAGCATCTACTATATGCCAGACACTGCTGTAGACCCTTGGGATACACTGGGTCCAAAACAAAAGTATGAGACATATAAAGTTCCTGTCTCTGTGGCACTTATGTTCTAGTGGACACACACACACACACACACACATACTTCTCAGTAGAAATATTTCTTCATATGAAATATCACATGGAATATATCAAACTATATACAAATATATAAGAAATATAAGACCAACAAAAGTAAATTGCTGTGGTAGAAGAGGTAAGTGGTGAGTGTGGACAGAGGAGTGGTTACTATTTAACCTGCCTGTCTCATACCGCGGTGCCCCAGGGACAGGTCCTCAGCCTCTTTCTGAATTTACAGAACTTCCTCTGAAGAGGACGGTTTGTGAGCCTTTGTCATAAACCAATGGCAGTGGTCATAGACTGTGGAACAGAGGAGTGACATGGTGAAAAGATATTTTAGAAGAACCGTTTGGTGGTGATACACAGGATGGAATAGGATGAAAAGAGATTAAGGAAAGAACAAAACTGAGAGGCTGAAAGTCGGAATGAATGGGTGGATACAAAAGCAGTGATGTCCAATGAGGGGCATTTGGGGACCATCTTTAATGGAGAAGAATATGGGATCTAGGAAGGATCAAAATTCCAAGAATTTATCCTACAGATACAGTCCTGTGCAAAGATGCATGTGCAAGAACATACATTTCAGCACTCTTTGTACTAATAAAAATTTTAGCATTTATCAAAATATGATGGTATGGCTACCTCTATAGAGGGGGATATTATGCAGTCATAAGAAAGAATGAGGTAGACCTTTATGCGCTGAAATGGAAAGTCTCTATATTGTCTCATGAAATGAGACTAGTGTGGGAGCTGTGGATGTCCTGGGGGCAGAGAGAGGGGAGCAGGTCTACCCTGGGTGCCGGCAATAAGGGGACACATTTTCTGTCCAGTGTTTTAAAATGGTATGAAACTCACTATATCTGGTATGCTTTTTATTATCACTGTGCACCAGCATCTCCCAAATGTCAGTGATAAAATACTTCTCCCTGAAAAATATTTTATTGGTCTAAGTTTGAAACAATTGCAGCAGTTACGATATATATGGAAACTTCAAATTAGTACATTTTTATAACTTACCCCTTAATAAGCCTTGTGTTCTACCTAGAAGTTAATTCAGAGAATTAACTCTCTACCATTTAGAGAGCTGGTCCCTGACTCAGCAACACATGTTCATTCTGAGAGTGAAACCTCAAGTTCTGTTTCTCAGTCTTTTCAGTCACTGTGCTATCATTGTTAACTTTGAACCTACTCTTTAAATGTAGGAAGTAGGGGCATAAACTGCTTTCAAAGAAAGCTTGAAAAGTTCTGAACTATTATGAATGTTGGAAGTTCTTACAAAAATGTAATAGGAATTTATAACGAATTTTCTGGTGAATATATTTTAGTGGAAAAGTTTTGAGTGCATACATATTTAAAAGCTGCTAAAGTCTAACCCAAACAGAAAAAAGACAAAGAAAATATTATAATTGCTAGAACGTTTTTGTGAGATGGAATTTTATAAATACCTGCCAGACTGTTCCTCATGTTTAAGCCTTTCCTTAATTTGTGTACGTATCGCCTTACGTGAAGGAAAATTTTCAAGATTAAAACTAATAAAAAGCGAACAAAACATACATGGAGCTTTACTAAACATTTTCACATCTTGTATTTCTTTCTTGAACAGTATTATTATTTTTTAAATTTTATGATGTTGCCAAAAATAAAGAATGTTTAAAAATTATATCCAGCATCAAATGTGCTAGTTTTCCATGTCTCTGTGCACAACAATGTGTGTGTATATATATAGTTCCACCCATTAACAAATATAATGTAATATACACATTCATATTATCTATATAAACGCACACATAATGTTTGTATTAGTACTTGAATATGTATAGAGCATTTTGGAAGGATGCGCTAGAATGTTTCTCTTAGGAAATGGGATTCAGAGAAAAAGAGAAGAAACCACTTATTTTTTGTTTTATATCTTCTGTTCTTTTTCCACAATGTTTATATGCTATCTTGGTAATACTTTAAAAACTAGTTTCATTTTTCAAGAGAAAATGACCTAAGATTTAACACCTTTAATATTCCAGCTACTTGTTTCAGAAGTTTACAAAAGAGAAGATGTTGTAGTGCCTAAGAGTGTAGGTTCTGGACTGTCTCCAGCTGAGTCTGGAACCTGACTTGGTCACTGCAAGGTGAGTTTGGGATGCTGCCTCACCCATCTGAACCTCACTTTCTACTTCAGTGAAATAGGAATGAGAGTAGTGGCACCAATATGGGAATGCAAGTCTGTGCAGCCACTATGGAAAACAGTACGGAGGTTCCTCAAAAAACTAAAAATAGAACTGCCGTACAATCCAGCAATCCCACTCCTGGGCATATATCTGGACAAAGCAATAACTCAGAAAGATACACGCACCCCTATGTTCAGAGCAGCACTTTTCACAATAGCCAAGACATGGAAACAACCTAAATGTCCATCAGCAGATGAACAGATAAAGAAGATGTGGTGTACACACACACATATACAACAGAATACTACTCAGCCATAAGAAAGAATGAAATAATGCCATGTGCAGCAACATGGATGGACTTAGAGCTTATCATCCTAAGTGAAGTAAATTAGAAAGACAAGTACCATATGATATCACTTATATGTGGAATCTAAAATATGACACCAATAACCTGTCTATGAAACAGAAACAGACTCACAGATATAGAGAACAGACTTGTGGTTGCCAAGGGGGAGGGGGGGCGGAGGAGGGATGGAGTGGGGGTCTGAGGTTGGCGGATGTAAACTATTATATATAGAATGGATAAACAGCAAGGTCCTAGTGTATAGCACAGGGATCTAGTCAATATCCTGTGATAAACCATAATGGAAAAGAATTTTAAGAAGAATATATACGTGTGTGTATTACTGCATCACTTTGCTGTACAGCAGAAATTAACACAACATTGTCAATCAACTATAACTCAATTAAAATAAAAGAATAATGTCAATAAAATTGACAGGAGTGTCCAACGAGTTAATCACTGTCACATACTTGGACCAGTACTGGCGCTCTTAATGTTACCTACTAGTAAGATTATTATCTCACCTACAAAAAGAAAAAAATAATAATAACTAAGTTCCCTGGGAAAACATAAGAATTACAGGAGGCGACAAACAGCACAGGGGGCAAACAGCATTCACCACCTACAGGATTCTTCCTATTTCTCTAGCACAAGTGCGAGGGCTGAGAGCAAAGGTGGAGAAAGCAGGTGGTAAAGGTGCAGGCAGCATGGTGACAGGAAGAGCCCCAGACAGGGGGCACCATCGACATGACAGGCAGCTAAGTCTTGCAAGGAGGCTGGGGATGAGGGGGACACACTGTAGTTCAGATCTTTGGCAGCTGAAGCACTGTCCCGACAAGGTGTGGCCAAGTACGGAAGCTGAGTAGTGAGCTTGCAGGTCTGTAGACACATCATTTGTGATGCTAATGGTAACAGCTAATAAGATGTATTAGGTTATCACTGTAAGTACTTTTACTACATTTATTCATTTAAACCTCACAACAAGAGTCTTCTATATTAGGTACTATTACTCGCTCTATTAAAAGATGAGGAAACCGAGTTACTGAAAAGGTAGGAAGCTTGCCCAGATGGTCCAGTTTCACAGATCAGTCTCTTTACCACAACACTAAATCATCTCTCTGCGTAGTAACAAAGAATTATGTCTTCAAAGAGTCTAAAATGCCATCTACCTGACAACTGAAGTCATCAAGGATAATGGTGGAAGAAAATGATAGTAAGAAAACACTGGAATCCTCTGGAAAGATGAAAATACTGCTAGGGGAATCAGAAGATGGCAGCATTGATAACTGAAATGGGATCGCAAGGGAATCAAACACCGGAAGCTGAGGTGGGCCTGTCAGTCAACGACTGGGAAAGCGGCAAGTAATGAAGGCCAGGGGAGAGGAGACTCTCCCTCAAATGTTTCTTTGCGTCCCTCTTCCCCTGCCCCCCGCGGTGGACGCTAGAGTCAGAACTCACTCTGCAAATATATTCCCTTAATTTTAAGGGCGTTCTCCCCATCGTTGCTTGGTGAAATCGTACAGCACTTCAAGGCTAAGAGAAGACATTATGTTTCCTAAAATTCTTCCCAGTTCTCCCATTTGGAATTAGTTTTTCCCAACTTTGGGTTCCTCAAACTCTATTTTTATAATATTTTCCCCTTAACACTGTAAGCCCATTGATGAGAATGGACATAAGGGACATGAGGAGTCCAGCAGGGTCAAGGATGGAGACGTGGAGAAAAGGGAGGAGAAACTGATTTGGAAAACAAGACTGTATAATCGTCAATGACTGACGGTATAATTTTGATGAGCTTTTAATATCATTACATTAGAATGCACAATTGCCCAGATCCGTGTGCATCTGGAGAGATTCAAGCAGTTACTCCTGTGTTAAGGGAATACACTGAACCCAGGACACAGCGAACCTCTGTCTACCAACCAATGGCCCATGCAGACAGCATCACTAGGAGCAGAAGCAAAGGACCCAAAGGCACTTCAGGGGCTGGGAAGTGAAGGCTTCCTTATGGAATATTGTCCAATTCCCCTGGAAAATGTCCATGAAGCAGAACACTTGTTTGATCATCAATAACCAGCAATAAGTTTTTCAGATCCAGTTGCAAAAATTTTTTTCATAATTTTACTAAGTAGAAATTGGTCCTGTATAACATAAAAATGGAAAACGAGAAAACAAATTGTCCAGAAGCCCTGCCGGCCAGATTATCAGTAGTATGCGGGTTCTAGGCTCAGGATAGAGTCGATCTTCAAGACTACTGTAGTTTTTCATCTTTACCTTTTATCTTGAATCAGTCTATTTACTACCAAGACTGCTGGGCAGGCACTGGAGCATTTCCTCCTCTTTTTCCACCCTATCTGTGTTAATAGAAAACAGGAGAGGGTAACAGAGTAATTCTAAAGGGGCAAAAAGGTCTCTCAGAATAAACTGGGCAGAAGCAATGTGGAAAACCCTTCAAGGAGAAGAATATAAAGCACTTACTTGTTTATTGTTCTGTGACTTCACTTCAACCCTTTCATTATGTGGCTGACATGAGACACATATGGTCCAATTGTCTTGTGTCTCCATAATAACGCTAAAATTATTCAGTAGAAAGCATACATTACAATCGTGACACGATGCCCGAATGAGAGAGTGGAGTCTTGGGTCTATGCCCAGGCCAAGGTCAGGAAGAAAGTCCCACGCTTAGATTCCTGGGATGTCAATATCCAAGAGAGGAGAGACAAGGGATGTTGGTTCAAAAGTTGCACAGAGAAGTAACAAAATAGTACAATGACTGCAGAACACGTATTGTACTGATTCAAATAATGACACAATCCACAGAAACAAACTACATACATTAAAGTACGAAGGCCCATGGATTTTTGCAGGGTTTCAAAAAATCAAATGAGAATAACTCTGTCGTTTTAGCCCATCATGCAAACTCAGCATTGCATATAAATACTGGAAAAAAGGACTTCAGTTAGTTTTGCTTCTGTATCTAAAGTAAACTAATTCAGCACATACAAGCCACTTCATTTGAATTTTGAAATAAATATATTATTCTATCAAGAATAAATTTAAGCTAACAAACATAGCAAAAGAAGAAGAACTGCAATTTTGTGACATCCTTTGTGTTTCTGGCTACTATCGGAACACCTAGGAAACTTTCGGGGAATGTCTCCTTAAAAAGAAGTGATGTAACTATATAACCATTTTGAAACAATTAGAGTCTGTTATCTCAAACATTACCAATTTGATAAGGCCAAGTCCAAGAATGGAAAAATAGAATGAGTGTTTTTACAAATTGCCACTCCTTAGTGACTGCCAAACGTATTCCTTTTGGACTTTGAAAAAGACCCTTTAGGGAGAAGAAAACGGCAGAAGAAAGAGGGAAAAATCTACTTAATGTTTTATGGACTCTTATTAAAAGAAAGTCTCTCCTTTTATTAACTGTGGGGGAAAAAAAAAGAAACCCTCCATTAATATAGAAACACAGCTACCAACTGGAGGAGACTGTGATAACTGCGCCTCCCAAGATAACAATATAGGCATATCAGTAATCGGTTTTCTGAATTTTAATGATAGTTTTCAAACGGGGCTCATGATTCAGTAGGGGCCAGTAAAACTTTCCACTATCTGTCTAAGAATTTCTTTCTCTTTTGGTACACATTTTTGATCAGAGCTTTGCTCTAGATATTAGTCCAAAGACTCTGAATCAGGTTAGCTTAGCTAAAACTCTGAAGTTTTAGCTAAGCAGCCTTTAAGAACCAAAGGGAAAAGGGAGTTCTGTGATGAAATTAAAATGAGATTTTTTTTTTTTGGTCAGGTTTCGTCGTCTTAAATAATTTCTCAACTTAGCACAGGAAGATTATGTGAAAAGACAATTTTCCAAATACGGTCATCCCGAAAGTTTGCTTTTCTGAGAGCTACTTGGATCATGAAATAAGAAGAATAAATTGTGGATTTTATTTTTACTCGTTCTAAATCGCTAGCCTATGAGAATGTGCTGATTTTAAAGCGTAAAGTAAGATCAAGGAATAAATGGTCACCATGAATATTAAAATTAATTTTTAGGTCATTAAGTATTTTCATCACTATACAACTGATTGAGCATCTTGCTTGCAAAATTTTTAAATTATTCATCTTCAAATAGTTTGAAATATTTACCATGTATATACTTAAGTTTGGGGTCCATATGTAATTTCTTATTTCTAATGAGTAGACAGTACATCTGTGGTGCTTTCAGAAGCCGGTTGCCCTCTGACTTAATGAAAAAAGAAATCATTTGTGTCAGTGTTTGGATGCAAAGTAAGATGAACCAGGAATAAAATTTAATCCTCAGAAATACAGACTTTTAATATATTCGACATCATAAAATATGCTGAATATTAGCTTTTATATTAGTTGCTATAAATTAATCCATCTATACTGCCTCAACAGGTACAAAACATATCGAATGAGGGATTTTGCCTGTAATGTAAGCGGCATCGGGGCCGATGCGCTTTGTACTGAACGATTTCATGTTTCAACGTGACACAATGGATGAGCCACGTGAAGCCTCATTTCAGGTGCAAACTGCGAGCTGGAGTAAGTTCCAGAATAGTAAACAATTAGCTGCTTTCTTTTCTTTTTAATAAGACGGAATTACCAGGTAATATCTACTGGCATCAGCTTGGCTAATAAAAATCTGTTTAATAGGATTTGCCATTTTTCCAATTGCTATCATGATCAGCTTTGCATTTTGATTATCTCTAAACTCTGCCTCAATTTTCTCGTAGAAAAGCTCTCAGTGGTAATTGCTTTAACATTTATTCCAGGTCAAGTGGTTAAGTATGAATAATGATCTGTCAAAAATGTACAGTAATGCCGTCAATAGAGCAATTACCATTTAGCTGGAGAGTATTACGGCAAAGGAGCACATTAACCGGGCACAATAAACACAACAGAGGAAAAGGGGCAAAGGGACTGACTGTTTGCAAAACCTGTACGTGTTGTATGTGTTCCTGACAGATATTAATTGTCTTTCAAGACCAGTTACCCATACCTTCACAATGGTCTTCCCCATCTAGAACGAATTAGGAGTTTTTCATTACTGGTAAAAGGAAAACAAGTGTTTACACAGCTTACATTTAATATTCCCCAGAAGGTCGTCTCGCTCTATTTTCTTGCCACGGTGTTTATTTCTGCAGCCCCTCTTTTCTCCTAGGACGGCCCACCACAGGGCGGTATTAGTTGTCTATGGTAGTGAATCACCGATTAAATTCATGTTAATGGGAGGTGACAACACCCGCTTTTGTTGTCAATATTACTACAAAGGCCCCATTTTTCAAAGTGTCTTTCTGTAGAAGGAGCAATGAATAAGGCTGTAACTCAATATGTACAGCACTACTTCGGGGGGAAAACGGTGATAGAAAGGAGATATGATGTTTACCCAGTCGACACACAGCATTGTTCAGCTGCTACTCCCTTAATATCTGGGGCTAAGGGGGAACCTTGTAACCAATATTCAGGAGCAGATGAAAAATGGCTCTTTGCTTAGAGGTAATTCTGTAGGTAGTAACTCTGCAGCTAGCTAAACACTTCAGCGCCCTTACTGAAAAACTTGCATGGAATTTGGCAACAGGCTGCTGTCAGATTTACCTCTTACACTTCCAGTGACTGATGTTTAGTTAGAAGAAATATGCTCAGATTTTAATTTTAAGGGAAATGCACTCAGAAAAGTGGCCATAGGTTACCCAAAACTATCTATGTTTACACTCTCACTCAGAAAACGATTCTTTGAGTTTACTCTGTATAGAATGATGGGTACGGGTCCACACGTGGGGATCACATAGATTTGGGATTTAACCTCTCAGTTTTCTCATCTGCAAGGTGCGGTAATTATATAGCTCACTTGTTATACGGCCACAATGACGTAGTGAATGGGATGTGTCAGGTAGAGTGGCAGGCACCTGGTACACGTGTCATAAACATCCTCTCGTTCATCGTGCTATGGATGTTAGAGGGTCAATATAATGAAACGCTGCCTTCGGAGAACTTCAGCTAGGAGTTGTATGCAGCAAGAAGAATAATGCACTATATGGGATGACCGCCACTAGCAGCAGTGGGCATGGGACACACAGATGTGCTAGGGGATTCCAGCAAAACCTTCTCTCCTGGTTGAGAGGCTAAGAGAAGGTCGAGGTTGCCCCGGTACACTGGAGCTACGGCTCACCCTCTGTGCTGCCTCCAATTCTCAAACGTTTTAAGGTTTATTCTCCAGTTTCCACCACTTTACCACTTACTCACTGGCTCCACCCATAACCTGAAGTATTTCTCAACATGGGATTTCTGATTCTAATAGATAGTATGGGAGGAAGCAAGTTAGGAAGACACCAGGTTAAACAATGTTCACCTTTCTTTTCTACTGAAAATGTCATGTATTTCTTAAACTAGTTTGCGTTCTAAATTCCCAGGGAAGGGAAGGGGTTGGTATGTGGTTTTCCCCACACTCATTTGACGACGGAATGGTTTTTTCCTGGTGTACCTAGTGCTATGAAGAGCATGCCTAGGGCGACATGGGTCTTCTAAACAGCTCTCATCACGGCCACAAAAATCCTCATAGCCAAGTCCAACGATGGCTTCCCCCTCTTTGTTTTTTGTTGTTGTTTTGTACTGAAAGCACAGGCTGTGGAGCTGGCCTCCCCGCACTGGATCCCGCGCACTGTGGGAGGGAGCTTGGGCGATCCAGTCTCCTGATGAGTCAGGTTCCTCCACTTACAAAACAGAGGCTGTAAGAGAACATTCCTTCACTGTGTCGTTATAAGGTAATTCCTGTAAAGAACGTAGAACAACGCCTGGCATGTGCTAAACCCTAAATACACTTGAGCTCTTGTCAGCTTCATCTCCTCCTTCCTTCTTGAAACTCTCTCCTTCCTCGGCTTCTTTGGGATACTCCTCTGTTGGCATCACTTCTGGTCACTTTTCCATGACCTCCTTCCCCCGCCCCGCCTGCCCCCCTTCCACGTTCAGGCCATAGTTCCACTCCTTCACTTTTCACATTTTCCCTGGAGGTACAACAACGCAGAAGGCATCAACGTCAGCTCTTCCTGGTGGTCTCCCAGACACCCACCCTCGCCTCGCACTCTATATTTAAAACCGCTTGATGAATCTTTCAGAAACTGAACTCAGAGCCTCCCCACTGCCCTGCCGGGCCCATCTACACCCCATCTTCTCCTGTGCCCTGAACGTGGGTGATGACGCCCCTGTCCATTCAGTATTGTTTTCCACCCAGAAACATGGGAATCATTCCTGACCCCTTCCTTCCTCCAGCCGCTCTACATAACTGACCAACAGCTGAGTCATTCTATATGCCCACTCTCCTCCATCCATTCCGCACCTCCTTCAGCCTAACCAGTCTCCCTGCCTCCAGTCTGCTAAGATCAAATCCTTTAATTACAGTTCTCTCTAGAAATCTCTTCAGGCTACACTCTGGCTTAAATCCATCCAGTTCCTGTAGGATACGGTTTAAACTCCTTCACTATTGTTGCCGAGATCCTGGGTTGGCTGGCTTCTGCTGTAGGCTGCTGCGCTATTCTCTAGATCCTGCCCTTTCCATGGTGTGGGATATTACCTGGGCCTGGAAATATTCCCTAGCTTCCCTGCAGTGAGGTTCTTGTCAATGGGCTGACAGAAGTGATGTGTTCTACTTCCAAGGTTTGTCATTAAAATGACTGGGTGTGGGATCACTGGTCCACTTCTTGCACGTTTCTGGCAGGAGGTGACAACAACTGAATCATCTGCTTGAACCCAGAGAGGAAACTGCCATGTCTAGGGGGGCAGCAGCTCCTCTCGTGCACGACCACCTCTGGTCAGTCACCTCTGGATCGTTACACGAGAAAGAAAGAAGCTCCTATCACCTTGAAATACTTTGTTTTGTTGTCTTTTTACTATTGAAGAGTGGACACTACCCTAACTAACCTGTCCCTTAAGAGCTGCTACCTCATTCCTTCGCCTCAGGTCGAACAAACTGCTTTCCGTTCCTCAAAGGCACCACGTACTTTATCCCTAGTGGACTTTGCACACATTGTTTTTCCTTTTCAGCATCTATTTCCTCTTTTCCTTCTCCTTTTTTTTTTTTTTTGCAGTATGCGGGCCTCTCACTGCTGTGGCCTCTCCCGTTGCAGAGCACAGGCTCCGGACGCGCAGGCTCAGCGGCCATGGCTCACGGGCCCAGCCGCTGCGCGGCATGTGGGATCTTCCCGGACTGGGACACGAACCCGCGTCCCCTGCATCGGCAGGCGGACTCCCAACCACTGCGCCACCAGGGAAGACCCCTCCTCCTTTTACTTAAAACTCTAGTATATCCTTTAGGTCTTAATGGAATAACACTTCCTCTGGCAAGTCCTCAAGGACTGTCGTCCTGCATCCCAGTCTACGACCTGGACAGCTGCCATGCACTCCCAAGGCACCTGCACTTCACCAGGCATGGCAGGGACCCGCCATGATTTCAATCATTGGTTCAATTATCTCCAGTGTTGGGTTCTGGGCTTCATGAACACAGGAACCCACTGTCGTCCTTACTGGTTCCCTTCACAGCTTTGCATGATGTCTGGCGCATAATAGGTCCTCCATACATCTTTGTTGCATCCAACTCAATTCAAACTCAGCAGGACCAAAACCAACTAAGTGGTCATCTCTCCTGAGCCCCTGGCCATTTTCTTGACTGTGATTTATGTCTTAGTTAATGAGAGTTCCCACCCTCTCGATGCCCCAAATAGGAAACATAACGTGTCACCCTTATTCCTCCCTTTTCCTCACTTCTCACTCTAACTGGACAGCAAGTTATTTTTAAGGCACCTCTGCAGCCTCCTAAGTAATCTTGGTGTTGGATCCCACTGTCACCTTTCTTCCCTTACCTGGATGAGTCCAGTACTTGTTTCCCATCAGCTGCCATTTTTCCAATTGCTGACTTCTGCAAAGAGCAACACGCTTATTGGTCCAATAATGATGACTTTGGAAACCTTTCCCTTTGAAGAAATGTCAGAATGAATTATGGCCTTCCTTCAACCATGTCCCACAGAAGACCACAGCAACCTGAGGTTTTGTTTGTTTTGTTTTTTCCCCAAAGGGTTTGCAGTTTGCCAAAAGAGAAATAAAAATGGGACTGAAAGAAGAGAAACAATTTGATTCTATGCCAACAGGAAAACCACATGCGTGCTAAATAACGGTTTTATATTATATGATGTAAACTATGTGACGAACAAGTATTATATTCATCTTAACAAGGAAAATTGAAAGCTAATCCCTATATAATATAAAAGTTACCAAAAGATTTGAAATAAAAATTTTCGTCAAATGACCTGCTTTCTTTTGCACAATAATCTTTTTTTTTTGGTCAATTAAAGTGCAGTATAGGCAAATCAGTCTGATTTGAATGGAAGTTTTATTTGAAATACATACTAGGATTATTCTGGAATCTGCTACTGCAGAACAAGCCCAGGTAACACATTAGACACAACACTATCTTAATCACATTGTTTCTGAAAATTCTACAAGTTCAAAGTTCCTTGGTGTCAGCTGTGATGTCAGTTTATCCTTTCTGTCTACTCAGGAAACTAACAGAGTTCTCCATGTCTAGTATGAGTTACAAAAATGCTGACATCAGGTTAGAGTTATACACTGATGCTTTTTATTACATTGGCTTATGATTTAAAATGCTGTCCTTATTTAGGTTAGTTTTGGAAAACAATTCACATTATTTTTCTTTGAAGTTCTGATATCCATATTATTTTATAATCTTTAAATGAATACCACCGATAGAAATGGCAAATTTTCGGCTGTACTCGGTAACCACAGATTAATATTTTCTTTCTCTTTGATCTTTTTTATTCCCCAAGTTTCAGTAACCTCTCCAGCATTACAGACAAGAAGACACACATCATCCTTACTGAAAGGCCGGAAGAAATCCCCCATGTGCTGAGAAACTGCAAGTGGGAACAAAGCATTGAACAGTGGCTCTTACACAGTTATTTATGAGACAATACACTGCCCTATTGTATGCTTGCAAAATATATGTTTTAATTAAAATATAAATCAAAGTAAAGATAAGAATACCACTGTTGTTTCTCTTTCCAAATACTATATGACATTTTGATTTAAAAATAGGAATTTGACATTTGCCCCTTGAACACCATTAAATGTACTCATCATTCTCTCCAAAATCTGCCTCAGCTCTCCTTCTCTTGATGTATCTATTATAGAAAGTTCTAGATTTCGGTTATTCAGTTAATAGTATTAAATGACATCCAGGGTTTGCCAACTTTCCTTAGTCACTATATATTTTCCTATACACGTTAAGCCAGAAGGATCTATTACAACTACTACTAATTGGGAGCTGTAGTATTACAGGTGATAAAGACACAATGTGATTGCAGCCATGACAACTGAGATAGGAAGAAAGAAAATGGATGCAGAAGACCCAGATTTCACATGATAAGCTTGAGGGTAAAGGCTGTTCCAAAGCAGAAGTTTCTAGGCAAGCTGGAAAGGATTAACAATCCCTACAACACTGCTGTGTAATAAGCAAGTGTAACAGATGGCGGCGAACACGGTTTGAGTCAGTGCTCTGGTTTCCTAACATGCTTTATGTTTTCTTCTTTAATTTGAGCTCTGAACACCTCATCTGCAGCAGAACCCTACGAGGGTCTAATGGGTGAAGTTACAAAGGAGAATTTCTTGACACATGCAGGCTTCAGATTCAACTTTTAGTAGATCTGTTTTAGGAAATGCAGTATCCTGGGAATTTAAAACAGAGTAATATGCCCTTTTGAGGCTATCATGCATAATCTTCGAGTGACAGGTATTCCTTTCCTGCTATCAAACCTGCTCAGATTTTTATAATCAGAAGCCCACATGCTCTGAAAAAGTCTACCCGACTTGTTTAATGAGTGACTTTCCCCAAAGTTTGTCTCTGCTGTCAAAATCCCTCACCCATGATAATCACTCCCACCAGAACTCCATCAATTTCGGCTATTATTTCCTCCCAGATGCAATTTTTTAAGGACCCAAAACCCACTGCACATCTAAGTTGATTGAGATGACACATTATCTCTGTACCACAAGAGTTCTACTTACCAGGGACCGTAGACAATGATATTATTATAAAATATCACCCATTTTCTGTGCTGTCAAACAGTATCCCCAGGGGATCAAAAAATGAATGAAATTTACCAACCGGCACTGAAATACAGTTTTCGTGTTTAACTAAACTTGTGCTAGTATAAACCAAACACAGTACTCTTAGATCTTTTTTCCCCCTTTTTAACACGCCAAAACATATCCAGCCGTGCCAACTGGCACCCCCAAATGGTACCCGACTTTGCTGTAGCTCAGCAGTTCCCTAAAGGTATGTTTGGCTTCTTTTAGCCAAGGGTCCATACAATATGAATACTGATACAAACTTGTCAACCGAAAAGGCCACATGCTATGTGACACTGCCTGTCTGGACCAACACAGAAATAACCATTTAGAAGTAACTCACAGAAAACAAAAAGACACCCCCATCAAATGTGGCTTACTGCCTTTTCCCACCTGATCCCATTTATATTCCTCACGCCGTTATCGACGGACACGTCGGGGAGAGTGGCTGCAGGCTTGCCATTAGTCACTGTAATCACCCACCCCGATAACTGACAGGAAAGAGGCTCAGCTCTGCCAATAGGGAGCCAGCGAAAACCGTTTTCACGCAGCGGTTAACCGTTAATTCAAATACTCAGCCTGATGCATTTTCAAAGATTGAAGAATTCCTTCTCTGCTAGAAATGGAGGTGGAGACGGTAAAAATGATACTTAAATGCAAAGGCCTCGGATTGCTTGCTCGCAGTAACCGTCAGAATCCTAGCCAAAAAAAAAGGTTGAAAAGTTGCAATGCACCGGATATGGAAGAAAGGTTGATAGACGAGTGATGAAGTGTTTTAAGGGATGTTGCTACCATTTCCCAGGTGTTTAGAATCACTGTATCTCACTAGTGATGCCCTCAGCTGGCCCACGTTTATGTACGAGCTCCTCCGAAGCCTGGGATGCTGCAGTGTCTGGATTTATATTGATGGGTGATCCTCACTCAGGCATCTTTGCTGATAACACACCCAGCTGTTATGCAGAATGGCCACCACTCACTCCTATTACTGTTAGAAGGACAGAGGTTTAGAAACAGTTCCCTTAGGTGGACACTGCAGAATTAAGAGCCCAGTGTGTCCAGTCAGAGAGAAAGAGAGCTAAGGAAAGCATGTCCGCCCGTGGTAAATGGGCGGAATCCCTTAGTAAACTGGAACGAGAGCCCCAAATGCAAAATGAAATTAGGGGGCTCGCTGGAGGAAACTGACATGAGAATTTTAGTGGCGAGTTTCAATTGTACAAAAGCCAGTCGTGGGGAATTCGTTTGTTTGGTTTTGTGCTTTGTCAGTCGAAGGGTTTTGCTAAGGTGGTAGCCAGCCTTGGAGGAGGGCTGGTGACCCAGCAGGCGATCTTACCCCAGGGCAGGGGAAACCCTTTCTAGGAAACCCTATGAACGTCCTCTACAATCTGTGCCAACTTCGTAGCAGTGGTGGGATGGGAGCCAACATGTCTCCATTCCAGTTGAGCAGCCCTCTGGTGAATTGGAGGCTTGTAGAACCTAAAAGAGCGGCGTCCGGACAATCATAATCACCACACCAGAACAGACCAATGAGGCTGGGAATCTGGTACCTTCTCTCCAACACAGCCAATGCCGCACGCTCCCGAAGACGTGAAACCCCCCATAATACACCTAACTGCGCATCACGGGACCACCGGGGGCCACGCCCATTCCTCTCAGTGCCCAGCTGGCGATCAGCAGTGTGTGTGCCCTGAAGCAGTGGAACTGAGCATCTTGTAAGCTTATCCTCGACACTAAACTGCCCAGGCTGTTCTTACTCGTGGCAATGCAGAATCCCTTTGGCAAACCTCCCGCCAAAGTTTGAATCCAGTGGAAACCCAACAAGCCCCTCCGTGGGACTGCGGACGATGTGTTGAGAATCTGTTTCCCTTTCTCCCTAGATGTGCTGCTGTCTGGCTTCTCCGACGGCCTGGCTGGTTTCTTTGCTACTGAGAAAAGGAAGAGTACCAGCGTGTTTTCCTAACATCATTCCTTATTCCCCATAGCACATCTGCCACCGTGGCCTCTTGCTTGTCCCCGTTTCTATATTCGTGGATTTGATTCTTCTTCTTGCAGGAGTTTCTCCCCACTCACGGCTCTTGCAAATCTCATGACACATTTCTGGAATGCTGTGTTGTTATTTTCTCTTGCTGCCGTTTCATTTGTGGAACGAGGGACAAAGGTACACATAGACTCAATGTGTGAGCACACAACAGACTCAGAAAACTGCACATGTGACTACCAGGCATACTGTGCCATTCTGGTGTCCTTAATTAATATGGTCTAATATTAATTCACACATTGTGTATACACACTTTTTTCTTCTACAGCTGCTACACACACATGAAATAGGTATTCTCAGTTCCCAAAACTGATACCTCTGTCTTTGTCTCGAGAGGTTCAGAGATCATTTGGAATTGATCATAGATAAAGGATTCTTAATGTTCCATCACACAAAATACACGTGTGTGTGTACGTACGTTTATTCATTGTATGTGTTGTCTGGTACTTGTCTGTACCAAACTTAATTTACCTGCCAAGTTGACGCTTGGGCTTACGTTGTCATTTCGTGTTGTCTGGAGACCTTCATCGTTGTTTTCTCTTCCTAACTTACCCTAAAAATGTATCCTCGGCAAATATCAATACTTAACGTCTCCCTTGTCTTCTGAGCCATCAACACAGGCAATGTGTGCGCTACACTTAGTCTACTTTCTTCGCTCATTTCATACTTGATTTTTCCTTGGTGAAAGCTTTGCCATTTAAAATAATGAGGCTTTTTTTTTCTCCCCGTCCGTTCAATCCACAACAGAATTTCTGATTGCGCTCTGTGACTCTGCTGTCTTGACAGATTCTACCGAGAGAATGTATCGTAAGACATTTCAGTGTTTAAATAAATTAGGTTCAGGGAGTTCTACTTTGTCACGGCTGCTGTAGCTCCCAGAAAGTTTGCCAAGTGTCATACAAACCGTCATTCTGCTCAGTAGGTACTCGGGAGAGGTAGTTTGATGTAGGGCAAAGGACATGAGCCCGTCTGGGAGGAATCCCAGCTGCTGGCGATCATGGTCTTGAGCTAGTCACTCTGAGACTCCAATTCCCTCATCTATGAAATAGAGAGGATGCCCTTCCTCTCAGGGTCTTTAGGAGAATGAATGGGACAAGAGCTGATGTTCAACAAGTATGAATCCTCTGCCCTTCGTAGATCTGGGCCTGAGGAAAACCAACAACAGTGAGGCAAGGAAGAATGCTCTTTCCTCCTGATTCTATAAGTCACTTTGACGGTTTCCTCCTCCCTCTTTTCACATAACACAGTGAAACGGTCTTCCTTCCATCTCACCATCTGCCCCCTCAGATCACCACGCCCTGGGAGGCAGCAATCGTCTCTAGATCCCTGTAACACGTGGCCCAGACAACACCGTATTTCATCCTTAAGATAAAATGTCCTTGTTCTCCATGCAGGATGCAAGAAGGAAGTGTTAGTAACGGCAGAAATGAGACGTAAGGAAAAGAAACGGAGTGCAGGCAGGGGCAACCTTCCACAGTTGCTCACGTGTTTTCTAATGTCTGTGTGCAGGACTCACAACAATGGAAATAACACATCAGTGACACCATACCTTTCAATGTCACCTTTGTGTCAGGCCACACCACACTGTACGCTAGACTTGACACGCACTGGCCTATTTAATTCACAACGAAGTGTGCCCATTGGGTGTCTACACCTGTGGGGGTTGGGAGTCTTTTGACTGTGTGCACGGAAGTTGATGCTATGAGAGATAACAAGGGTGGTGAAAAGGCAACTTTTCCAGACCTAATGACAATTTTGTAGCCCAAGTGGTATTTATGAACGATGTGCAAGGCTATAGGGGAAATCATGTTAATCGTAAAGACATTTTTCTTAGCATCAGTATGAAACCCACAGATGTGTAATTTCTGAGATCACCTCTAGTCCTATTAAAAAGATGGGTATCACCTTGGCAGTCTTCCAGTCTTCTAGTTGAGCAGCTGTTTTAAATGATAAATTACATATTTTTGTTAGTAGCACAGCCACTTCATTCTATAGTTCCTCCACATTGCTTGGACGAGTTCCACCTAGCTGATGATTTATTACAATTGCAAGGGTTTTTTTGAGCTGCTCCATCACTCCTCCACCCTTTACATGTTTAAGCGTTTCACCTTCAAACACAGTAAAGGGTAACCCAAGCTCAGCAATAATTTTAAGAGTAAATGGGAAATCGGACTACTGTCCTACCAGAAGGGTAGGCTGACCCAGGACCAAAGGTCCTCCAACAGCAAACGCCTGAGAGGGTGGCAAGTGGGGCTCCCAGCCCAGCTCCCCCGACCCTGAGCCCACAGACCACCTGCCCAAGGTCTCACAGCATGGACCACACTCCTGGAATCCTGGGTAAAATGCTAAGAGCTGCTGATGAGGTGAGGCTGGGTCAAGGTGGGAGAATCAGGCCCAAATCACAGTCATGCAAACAGGTTTTCCAGAAGCTTCTCAAGTTCTCTTCCTCCTGAAAATTCTAGACTCAAGAAATATTTTTCACCCTAGAAAACTCTGATCCTCTGTGAGTGTTCAACTTTGAGCACATCCCTGGTAACCTTGACGTTATTAACCACTTCTAGGAAAACAGTTCATTCTGCAAAATTGTCCTACTCTAGGGAGGTGCCTAGACTATGAATTACTTGAGAGACTGTTTTGTTTTGTTTTTTTCCCCATAACATATACTGTCTGGGGCAACATCCGTTAAGACTTGAGTCTCCCCAGCCTTTTTCTTCTCTCCCGATCTTTCTACAAACGGGACATTTTATTTCTGTTCAAAGACTCCTCTCAGTGGTCCTCTAAGTAGGTATCTCCTTTCCTTTTAGCCACATTCCAGGGCTTGAAACATCAGAGAGCAGGTATGCAGAGGCTGGACCAGAAGAAGGCTTTCTTGCTGAGTCACAAGGCCATGGGGTGGCCGTCCTCCATCGAAAGCCATCACTCTGTTCTCTTCGCCCTTTCCCCCAGCTGCGTTTCTTGCTGGGTTTTTTTTCACCAGGTTTTACTGTTGCACCTTCTCATTATTTCCAGCTCCAGAATATGCTTCCTCATCCTTTACTGTGGTTCTGGGACTCCAGCGTGCATTCAAGTCACCTGGAGAGCTTGTTAACACGTAGATTGTTGGGTTCCATCCCCACAGTTTCCGGCTAAGCAGGTCTGGAGGAGGGACTGAGAATTTGCATTTCTAACAAGTTCGCAGGTGATATTGATGCTCTTGGCCTAAGGACCTCCCAATAAGCACGGACACCTTATTGGTGTCTCTTAACCCTGCCCACCTGTTCTCTCTTCTGCCCACTCTCTTCTGCTACCGCTTTTGATGTGTTCTGTCTGTGCACTACCAGGGCCTGACTGACACAGTCAGATACCTTTCCCCAGTTACTATGGGAAAAAATGTAACCACTGCAACACAAAACAAATGGCAAAGAGACAGAGCATTGTAAACCACACAACCCACCGTACTCATACAGCCCATGATGACACACTCAGTGGCTGTACCACCTTAAGCCTCACTGGCAGGAATTTTGTCCATCACAGTGGCTCACACTGACCGAGAGGCAGGACCGAAAGCAGGAGTGGGTAGCATCACAGTAGTCAAGGGAAGGGTAGCACTCCGGGCCTGGGAAAAATATGAACAGGACATTGCCATGGGATGACGATGACGTCATGCCGTGGAGGATGGAGGGAAATCTGGTTTGCTGCTCTTGGATGGTCACCATAAGACTGGCCATTTGTATAACTAACTTGGGTTCCATGAGCCCAACTTATCCTTATTAAAAAATTCTCAATGGATAAATTAAACACCTCTCAATGCAATATGTTCCGGTGATGTTTACCATTTCTTTTGGACTATTATGCACGGTTCCCCTTTTGCTGGGCCTACTTGCTTTTTCTGTGCATCACTTTCCATTGCTTATTACTCCCAATATCTAGGAATCCAAAAGAATTTTCAACTATGTCAGGTTTATGGACTGCTACAAAGACATGTGATGACAGGAAAATACTTGAAATATTTTCAAGCAACCAGAAAAATGCAAAACAAAATAAATCCTAAACGACTCTTTGATTTAACGATTTGGACAGTTAGAACATATGTGAATCTAACAGGTACAGTGTTATTACAGTAAGTCCTGCAGTTTTATGCAAGAACAGAACCTGTCCCAATGACCTTCGGGCAACTACGAAATGTCAGTGACGAATACCTAGATGTGTTAATTCAGGAGGTAATTGCCCTCCTTTCCTGTGCATCTCTGCTGATATCAAGGCACTCTGGAATATATATCTTTGCATTTTTTAATACCTGGTGATTTTCAGTAAAGTAACATTGAAAAGTATACCATCTCAAACTATGAGGATAATTACAATTCATTTATCAATATTATGTTTTGCACAAAAGTTTTCATTTTTAACCACAGGGAAAATGGAACATAAGAGCAAAGTTGAGCAAATCTCCTTATTCCCAGGCTGAATTTTTAAGGTTCTAAAACAGTGAAAAGATGCAAATAGACAAACGATCTTTGAACTTCAGGGTATCAACCTCTGACTTGGATTTGTTCTGCAAATGGAATATGGTAGAGAGGTGACAGCAGGAACACGGAAAAGATGACACTAATGATTTTTATATTCCTAAAGGAAATACTTAGTGATCCCCAAACTGGGAGACATTAAGTATTCCGTGTAACTGCATCTTCCAAACGGTAACAGCCTTCTTTGTATGTAATTGGTGAAGAATAAATGAGCCCCGGCGCTTGCGCTGAAGGGAACCCAACCTGATGCCCATTCGTTCGGATACTCCGGCTCACTCAACCGCTGTCTGCCGCATGTCTCTCAGTCGAGGCACTCTACCAGGCGGCATGGGACAAGTGGGTTCTGTGACCAACAAACAGCCCAACTAGTATGACACTCACGTCCTAGATTTGAGTAAACCAGGTTTTCACAAGTTACATAATAATAAACTCAGTGACTAGATAAAGGGAACAGGATAGAGTCAACAAGCAATACCTCCGCTCCTTAGACTGTCTTGCACCTAATTTCTACCTTTGCTACTAAAAATGCCTGCTTGTGGTCCAAACCCCTCACACCGATCCAACTACAGCTAGAGCAGGCAAAGGAGACTGACAAGGAACGGCCAGAGAGATGGGACAGAAGCCACGGAGCAAGGCATCCTGGAAACCGAGGGAGGAAGCCTTTTAAGGAGAAGGGGCTGGTCATGCTGGAGGTCAAGTAAGGACTGAGGACTGAGCGTCCAAAATCGGACTTAGGTCCTTCGTGTCAACAAAAGCATTCGCGACTGGAATGATGGAGGTGAAGTCTCCATGTGAGTGAGTTCAAGAGGGAACAGGAGAAGAACTGGAAAAAAGCAAGTACTGAAAGTTCTTTCTAAAGGGTTTTTCTTTCAGAGAAATGAGGGAATAGGGGCGGAAGGCGGTGGAAGAAAGAGTGGCCAGTCGATGTGCTGATGCTAAGAGAAAGAAGGCAAATGCACGACACAGGAGAGACGAGAGCGTCAGTGCAGCACTGCCCTTGGGTGGGGAGAGGAGACTGAACAGTGGTGCAGGGGTGGCCTTGTGATGGGAGAGCCAGGTGACAGGCAAGTCGGGTACAGGTACGGACAGGCGGTATCAGCAGATGCCGTGGTGGGAGCTGGTGGAAATTCTCTTCTGGCCGTGTCACAAGTGGCCACACCTCACCAACCTCACTGTGCCTGGACCCTCTTCCTCCTTCTCTCCCTCTGCTCCTTTCTCTTCTCTTTTCTCTTCTGGCCTCTCTACACACTTTTTCTTTTCTGATAATTTTACCCACATCCGTTGCTTCAACTACCGTCTCTATGGAGCAGACTCCCAAGTTTGATCCTCGTTTCTGAATTCTCTCCTCTGCTCCAATGCAGACACCTCCTACTTCAAAGTCACATCTCAAAATAAATGTCATGGTATCTGCCCCCTCAGTGCTTCTCACCCCCGCCTGCCCCATGATCACTCACACACACGCACACGCACACGCGCACACACACACATACACACACACGTTCCTTCTTCTGCCTTCCCTTTTCTGAAACTGAGCTCACTAACTTCAGAACCAGTATTTGTAAGTGAAATCGCCCACCCCAAAGTAAGGGAATAAATATAAACGAAACTGGTAAAAACATGGATGATTTTTAAAGTTGTGATGCGTACGTGCAGGTTCATTACGGCAGCTTCTCTACGTTAGTAGACGCATGAAATTTCTGTACTGAAGTTAGAGCAAACAAGCTCAGAACTATTCTGATTCCTTCCAATCCTGTCCCTACCATCCAATGAGATCCTGAGTCCTGTAAACCCCTCCTGCACAATCGTTTTCTCCTGTGTGTCTTGCTGTCCAGGGAGTTCAGTTGAATTGGGGCCGTCAGGGTTTTGTGGGGTTTGTTCTTTAAGTCAAAGATGGTTATTGAACTGAGGATTTGATACCTAATTCCTTGAACGTGAGCGGTAGACGTATCGCCCAGGAATGATGGAAAGTGGTGGGAAAAAAATACCTGGATGAGATCAGAGGTGAAGACTCTGAATGTAACTCCCATTCACCGTGGTATTTCTGCGCCTAAAGAAGCCACTTCATCTCTTAACACTTTACTTACTTGTTGGAAAATAGGAAAGGAGCTGGTTGAACAAATTAGTATGAACTTGAGTCTTGTAGTCTGAATCTAGCCGAAGCTATTTCCCATAGCTATCTTTTTATTAGTTGGCAACATTAAAAAGTGAGAAACTTTTACAGGAGCATTTGGTTTCTAGCGCCATTTTAATCCTAACATCCAACGTCCGGCAATGCTGTGCCGCGTTCCCACGTGGTGAGGACCAGCGGCAACCTCAGAATGAGTGTGTGCTTCCCACGGTTCCTTAGCTCTTACCTGCCCCAGTGCGTGGCAGCTTTTTGTGTGGGACTCCTGTCTGCCTCGTGATCTCTAAGACTGTTTCTTAGACTGAAATCTGAACAGATGCCTTCGGCCAGAATGCGACAGACATCAGGAAACTCGAGCACTGCGTGTCTTCGTAGGCCCTATCCTAGCCCTCAGCGGACTCTTCCATGCATTTTTTCCTCGGCTGTTGAAAGGAAGACGCCTGTGCCCACATCTAGTGAGGCCAAGTTCAGAACAGTACAGACCACGCCAAGGGGTGTCTCTACTAACCCCACAGTGGAAATCACCTCACCTGGCAAATTTATGTCGCCTACACAACACAAGATGACTGAAGACAGAACCAAGACTGGAACCGGGCACTTCTGAGCTCCAATTCCCTGGTCCTTCAACCGGACACACTCCTTTGTGTCTCCCGGGATGTAGCCAGTGTCTCTGTCTTTGTAATCCTCTACACACCCTTCTGTTCATTTCTACCAGCACTCGAAATCTGTACTCTTTCATTTGTTTGTTGTTTACCTGCTCACTGTTTGTCTTCCTGTGAGGCTGGGGACCTTGTCTGTCTGGTTCTTTTATGTAAGTCCAGTGTTTAGCACAGACCCTAGAACATAGTAAGTGTCCAGCAATATGCACTGTTCTGTTTTTTTCTGTCTCTGTGTGTGTGTGTGTGTGTCTGTGTGATTACATGCATATGAATGTGTGATTTTTATATATACATTTATACTCTCTACAGATTTATATATATATATTCATATATATACACGCACATATAGAAAAAAATATATATATATAATCACACACACATACATATACCTCTTAATACATATATACACACGTATGTCTGTGTGTGGTTATTCTGCATATACGTATCTACATGTTCTCAGGGAGGAGAGAGCACATAACGAGATTTAATCCCAATTCCCACCGATGGTCCTGTCTGTTTTTTCCTGACTGTGACCTTTCTCTTATGATTGTCTCTCTGAGGATGCCCTGACTCCATCCAGACGCCTGTGTTATTACAGTGCTTTGCAATAGTTTTTTTGAAAGCTCTTGAGTCCATCCTTTACAGGAAATCCTGCAAAGAAGACTAATATATAAAACAGCTAAGAGAGAACTGCTGTTCCAGCTTAAAGGCAGAAGGGGGGGGTCAGTGTGGGTCCAGTCTGCCTCCACCCCCTCCATGCCTGCAGCTCCCAGAACCTTCCAGGTGTGGGTGCCCGCACTGCTGATGAAGAGGAGACCACTGGTCCCCTAAGGCCGTCTCAGCCGAAGAGCATGGAATCGTTTATTTCCACCTCAACACCAGTATGTACTGAGCTATCCTCTCCCATTCAACTTGGCCATTTGATGCAAATGAGTCCTGTTGTCCCTCATGAAGGCTGATTAATTTTTCAACCCCACGTTTAGATATAACTAGAAAATCAGTGTTCATTTTCACTCTGGAGTAAAAATATACCAGATAGTTATATCCATAACGAGCTGCACTGGTACTGAGGAGCAATATTAATTATGTAACAATTGCAATAAAACATTTAGGTCTGAGACATTCATTTTTCAACTTTCTCCTTTGCTCTGCCCACATACGTGCCTTCTGCTGATGCAGAGAAAACTCTGACGCTAAATCCCATCAGAATTAATGTGACTTTTACTCTTGGTACCTCTCTTGGGCACAAATAAGAAATAAACAACCTTATTTTTCGAGATGGCGCTCACAATATTTATATGTCTGTTAGTAGCTTACATATCTTTTTCTCTTTTCCATCTTATGAAATCCGATAGAAGATGAAAACAGGGTGATGGATAATAGAATATATTTCTCACAAAAGGGTGCAGAGAATATATTGATTTGAAAGGAATACATGTCATTTATTAATTGAAACTCCAACGGAAGATACTCTGGACACTCAGATTTTATGCTAAACAAAAAATTGTAAACAGCTATGACTGGATTGTTTGATGAAAATCAGAGAAGATTAGTAACAAGATTCATTAAAGAAATGGCCGTATTAATTTAAAGTGATTGAAATTCTGATGTAAATTATGGATCATCTATCAGAGATGAGCGGAGGCTTTTAGCCCGTTAGTCATAAGGAGTAATAGAGGGCTATACCTTATTTTCTACAAGAGGGACTTAAAATATGTGTATCTTGAGTTTCCTCACAACAGTAAGATCAATCACTTGAGGCGTATGGTGCTAGCGATATAAAATACATAGGAAAACAGATAACATGTGGGCTGCATTTGCAAGGTACGCTTGTTGGAAAAAAAAAAAAAGTATTTCACACCTTTCCCCTCAATTATAAATGGCTATAAAGGAAATAAGGACTCTTGCAAAAAAAATGGATTAAAAAAAAATCAAACAGACGTGTATATTGAAAATGGTCCCTTTGGAGAGACCATGTTTTGTTCAAAGGGACTGAAGAAACAAGGCCACATTTGTTGCTTCAATATTTCTTATCCAAGGTGAACTTTCACAGAGCAAATGGCAAATGTTTACAGCCGCAAGGCCAACAACAATCAAAGGGAAATTTACAGCTGGCAAAGACCAATATGTAAATAAGGTTCATTGCTCCTCCAAACGTCAGGCTTTCTAAATTGCGACAAGACAGAATACCTGTTAACAGAATGTGATCATTGCCAAATGCTACCTACCATGGACGTGTTAGACTGAGGCTATCAGTGTAGCTGAACTAGAAAAGGAAGAGCCATTTTTTCCCTTACGAGCAAATCACAAATATGGAAGAAAGTAAAAAAGAAGATATTCCTCACTTGCCCCGGGAAAATGGCAGCACGACCTTAAACATAAACTAGCACGTTGCTTAAAAGGGTTGATACAGAACACGGGCTCGGTGCCCCGTAGGGGCCAGTATGAGCTAACTCATTCCCCCAAAGTGTATGATGGGATGGTTTGTGGAACCTGCCTGTGGGTCGGAACAGTTTACTGAACCAAATTTATGGTCCATACGTTAAAGCACCCATGGTGTAAACTTCCAAAACCCATCCCAGAGCATCTGCAAGAAAATGGAGATGTTAGTAGCGCCTTCAGATCCTGGTTCTGAGGCTACAGAATCCCCTTCTCATCCCCGCACATCTCCAAACAGTTGTAAGCTCAGACCCTGGACCAAATCAGATGGAGAAACGTATCTAGATTAGCCCTGGACTCTATGATCATTTCATCGTTATTATTTAGAGTTTAGGCTCGTCCAGTCTATCCCCTGCTTTTCTTCAGATAATACGTCCTTGAATTTTTAAAAACATCCATCAGTAAATCAACAAAATCTGCTGCAAGCCCACGATCGCGAGTTGGCTGACGAGGGGATCATAGAGGAATAACTGCCCCGTCTTTGTCCTCAGCAGTCACACGAGATTAACCACCACACGGCTTAAGTGGACTGAGTTCCCTTTGCGGTCCCCTCGGGAAGATGAGCTGGGCTAGCTCTTGATGGGTAACGGAGCCTCAGACAGGAATCTCAGGGCACTTTTGGCCGTGGACGGAACCCTCAACTGAAGTTGTTACCTAGCGCCCTAGTTATCTTTCGTCGGGGAAAGAGAACAAACCAAAGGTGACACTTACTCTCAGCACTTGTAGGAATGTTACTGAAGATTTATTTTATTGAAGTTGTTCGGTTCAGTTGAAGATTCCCATCCCCAAAGAGAGCCCACTGTGTCACTCTGCAGTCATAGCCTGAATTGCCTCCTTTGAAATAGAGGTGACCTCAGTGAGGCACCCTTCCGGAAATGAGGGCGTTCAAGTCCAAGAAGGAGACAACCCAAGGATGTTATATGACCCAAGATAAGTGTCAGTTACATTAGAGATCACGCATGACTTATACTGGGGCACGATCTCATATGCCATGGAGAAAGTCAATTAAAAATCATGATACCCATGTATAATTTCAAGAAAGATTCTGACTTTCCATTGTGATACAGATCTCACCCCATTCCCTCATATTTCTGTACACCCACATCAGAGTATTGAAAAGTATTTTACTTAATATGTTTGAAGAGCATTTGGATGCTTCAGGAAATTGTTGTAGAATGCAACAGTCTACGTTTATGATGTAAAATATAGGCAGACCTCACATCCGGTAAGTGGTGGCAACCTGAATTTCTGTAATAGTGAGAAGTTTCATTTATTCTATGAAATTCTGTTCTTTGTACTCTGTTTTAGAATTTGCTTTTCTCCTCAACTCCTACCTGATCATACAGGCAGGCTCTTAAAAAGTTACAAAGCTTATATGGGAGAACAGTGAATGCAACACTTTTCTGATACTGCACCTGTGGTAGGTAGAATTTGGAAATGGACACCAAGATTCCTGCCCCCTGGTGTACTGATCCTGTATAATTCCATTCCTGGGACTGGGTGAGGGTGTGAATATAATGATTAGATTACATTATATAGCAAAGGTGAAGGGATTTTTCAGATGTGATGAGGATATCAGTGTAGGTGAGTTTGAATTAAATAAGATTGAGACTGCCCTGGGTGGGCCAGGACTAATCAGGTGAGTCTTCAAAAGGAACTGGGCCATTCCTGAAGGAAGAGATTGTGCGTAGGAGAAAGCCTAGGGGGAAGGAAGCTCAGTAAACATCTGAGATCAAACTCCGGGAGCTGAAAATGGGCTCAGGCCATCAGCCAGGTGGGCAAAGGACTGAAGTCTTCCAGTCACAAGGACATGGACTCTGCCAACAACCTGAGGGGGCTTTGGGAGTGGATCTGTCCTGAGCTAAGACTCTAGCTGAGGACACCGCAGGCCCACTCCTTAAGTTCAGGCCACTGAGGCCCTAATCAGACAATCCACCTAACCTGGGCCTGGACTTCTGACATATAGAGATGTGAGCTGGTAAACAGATACGGCTTTAAGCTGTTACGTTTGTGCAATTTTTTTAATGCAACAAGAGAAAATTAATACGGTCGCCCATCAATAAAATACTGTGAGCACACACTTCTGTTAGTATTTAGAGCACAGTACTATCCACCTCAATATCAAATATTAAAAGGTCTTATTTTCTTATATTTCCAGTAAAATGCTATGAATAATAGTTGTAATATTTACTTCTGCATCTCAGTGTATTAAGCACCCCTGGGGTGAAGACACCCCAATTTGCAAACCTTTTACTATTCTTAGAAGATAAGGAAATAGGACTGTCTTTAGGAAATTCCTTGCTTAACCCTCCTTAACTGCCCGGTAAAGTCACATTCTCCTCGTTCTTCCCGTGGGGAGTCATCTGGACACCACCTCTCGCTCTCACCCTACATTTACTTTGTCATGAAGTCCTATCAATTCCTTCTGTTGTCTGGACCAGGCACCAGCATCTCTCCCTCGGACTCTGGACCACAGCCTTCCTCTGCTTCCATCTTGCCCTGGTCAAGCCTGGTTTTTGCACAACGCTTACAGTAACCTTTAAATGCACAGCTGACTATGTCTCTTTCTAGTTCAACACTTTTCTGCATGAAGTCTCAGGGTAAAATCCGGAACCTGTTTGAAAGGTCCTTATATCCACCTTGCTATTCTCAGCTTCTGTGGCTCCTCCTGGCTGCATGTCCCCCGGGCACACTGGCCTTCTCCAGTTCTGGGCCTGGGCGGTGCTGCTTCCTAACCGAGAACCTTCAGGCCTGCCGGCCCCCGGCCACTGCCCTCTGATTCTGACCCTGTGCCTGGCTCCAACCCCCTCACCCTTCTTCCAGTTTCTGCTTTTCCGTCACTTCCCCAGAAAACACCTCAGATGCCCACCCCCAAACACTGAGGTGTCCATGTCAGTGCCTCTCTCATTCTCACTCATTGTGGTTCTTTTTTCACTCATTCTGTTTTATTCAGAGAACTTTTTATAATTCATCACCACATACTTCTTTTCACCGGTTACGTATCCAATGGATGAGAAGCTCAGAGGACAGAGGCTCTCTGTTTGGCTCAACCACTGTAGTCCTAGCGCCCAGAAGGCTCCCAGGCACGTAATGAATTTTCAACCAATACTTGCCAAGTGAACAAGGGAAACTCTTTTATTAATTAACTGGTTACTAATTCAATATGTGATAACTGCAGTTTCCACTGCAGGAAGGAAGGAAGTCACATAAAAGGGTTAAGTTTATCCAGTTATGGCTGAACCAGGTGTGATGAGAAGATTGAATGAGCCCAGTCGGCAACGATGTGCAAAGACCGCTTTGGCTTCCTGTTTCTCTATCACGGGAAATCACAGAAAAACTGATGCGTTTGTTTTTCACATCTCTGCAACTCATGTAGACATTAGAAAATAAACGTCCATCTTAAAAGTCCGTGAAGTAGATGCCGTCGGGGACGTCACTGGTGTCGAGGATCTTATTCACACTCTGCTTTTTCAAGATTTCAAGCTGCTTTTACCATAGGAAATAAATACAATCTCATTACAGAAGGAGAACAGAATCAGAAATGGCAAAGGGCAAATTACTCAGGTGCTATAGCAAAGAAGGCAGATAGCACTGCTGTGACGGAGCGGCGCCCAGGCTGGCAGGATGTACAAAAACAGTCAAGTGAAGAGCCCCTCACTTCCCACAAACGGAGACTGCATTTCTTCAGTCATTTTCCAAGCTGCAGTCCATCTGTAACAGAAACAAACCTGTCAAGAAATCCCTGGAAAACCATGGTATCCTCTCTGATATGGCTGAACGTACATTCTTTTTTTAAAAAAAATTTATTTATTTATTTGTTTATTTACTTTTGGCTGCACTGGATCTTCGTTGCTGTGCGTTGGTTTTCTCTAGTTGCGGCGAGCGGGGGCTACTCTTCGTTGCGGTGGGTGGGCTTCTCATTGCAGTGGCTTCTCTCGTTGCGGAGCAGGGGCTCTAGGCACGTGGGCTTCAGTAGTTGTGGCGTGCAGGCTCAGTAGTTGTGGCGCACGGGCTTAGTTGCACGTGGGATCTTCCCAGACCAGGGCTGGAACCTGTGTCTCCTGCACCGGCAGGCGGGTTCTTAACCACTGCGCCACCAGGGAAGCCCCGGAATGTACATTCTCGGGACAGTCCATACAGCCACTGGCCACGCCCATGCTCTGCAGCGTGCAGACTGCTTGCGAAGTTGGCGGCAACAACGCCTCCACTCCCGTGGCTCATACGCTCCTTTACCACGCGGCCTGCTGCTCCTGCCAGCAAGCGTCTATCTCCCCGGCCTCACCCCCAAAGGGGCTGGCCCTGTAATGCTGCCTGGTGAACAGAATGCAGGGAAAGTGATGTCCTCGTAGGACTTCTTACCTTCTCCTCAAGAAGGCTTTTGGCTTTCACTCTCGCCCTCTTGCTGCTCTGAGGTGACCATATAATGAGACCTGGACTAGACTCCTTGAGTAAGAAAAGATCCTGGAGAAAGAGGTTCAGCCATCAGCCAAGACCATCACCAGAAAAATGAGCGAGGCCGTCTTGGACCTTCCAGACGTTGCTGCTGCCACGTGACTGAACGAGACCAACAGAAGAATCACTGGCTGAGCCTGGCCCAAACTGCAGCACCGTGAGCAAACCAGTGGTGCCTTTTGTGATTACCCAGTTGTGAGATGGTTTATTTTGCAATAATAAAGGCACTTGTGAACATCCGCTGATACTACCCTGACTTGGAAACTTTGCACCATGAGTGCGGCATTCCTCTTCATTTCACAGAATCACTTTATACGGTGTCCTTTGCTTCTTTCATAATGCACATCTTGGATATATTAAATGTCTTCTGGCCCAAGCAGAGAGAATGAGCTCACAGACAAAGCACGTGGAATGAGAAAAGAGGAGATCGGTTACCGTTGCACTCACGAGGCTGTTCTCTAATTCTTTCCAGTTCTTTCTCTTTCGGGACATGGTAAAACCTCCCTTCCCTGCTTCTTCAAAGTAAGGTGTGGCCATGGGACTTGACTTTGGCCGTTGAAATGTGAGCGAAAGCCTTAAGGGCCCTTGCGTGGTTAGACCACATCACCACTCTCTCTTCATACAGCACAGCGAGTGGCCATGCTCTAGACAGCGGCCGTCCCATCAGCCTGAATTCTGTAGTGCGGATAAGTCGAGCAGAGTCTCTAGCTGACAGGAGAGGAAATGTAAGCACGCTCGCACAGAAGATCCGAGGCTAGTCACGTGGTGGGTATTTACTTTGCCAAAAGTGTTGCCCACCTCGCCCCCTAAGGTCGCTTGGAATATCTAAGAGGCAAAGTCATTCCTCTCTGAATGCTTGTTCCCAAAAAGGAACAAGGGCAATCCCTTTGCTGAAAAGAATGGAAGAACAGCACTGAATTACAAGTATTGCATCAGTATGTCCTATAAAATATTGTATAAATATTGACTGTGGACGTTTCTCTAGGCAGCACATTTCACTGTCCAGCTAACTTTATATCTCAAATGTAAAATTGCTTAACATCGAAATGAAGACCTGTATCCTGGGGTGTCATCAAAATCGCTGCGTATACATGAAATCTTCTTGCTGGTAACTTCGTATTTTAATCTCCGAGGGATGTACCAAATAACTGTTTACAAAGCATAAGCGAGCCCACAGCACTGAACAATGTTTGCAGTGGCTCCTGTACAGGAAAGCTGGTGACTTTTAACTATGATTGTGCAGATTGTTAAGAATGATTTTCACATCAGGTGCCTTAATGAAGAGGTTGAGTTTCCTGAGTCATTACCCTGACGGGCCCTGTGAACCACTGCCTGTTTTAGAAATTGATAACAGAATAGTTTTCTCAAACAGGAAAAAGGATAAATACTTGGTTTTCACATAGGCAAAAAGTTAGTCTAACCCTCGTCCTTGTTCCTTTAGCTTTTGCACATCCTCCAATCAGAGAACTGCTTACACTGTTCCATGAAATAAATCTGTCCCTCCATTTGGGTGTAGGACCTTTCCAGGGTATAAACAGAACCTTTACGCTGCTAAGAGCTTTATATGTAATAACTCACAATCTCGTCGTGAACCTGAGGTAGGTATTATTACTTTCCACATCTTACCATTGAAGCACAGAGAGGTTAAGTAACTTGTATAACGTCACACAGCTTATACAGAGCAGAACTGATATTCAAAACCAAATCGGGTAGAATCCAGAGCCTGGATTTTTCATTAACCTGGTATGATTTAAGTGGCATAAAAAAAGTTCTCTTTTCATCCCAACATATATCCACGATGATTTATGTACCACAGTGCCTAAAATACGACTATTAGAAATAAATTCACTAGGGTTTATCATTTTTCTTTCTATAATGTCTTTGTAAAGAATGTAATGCTGTTGGAAGAAGTAACATGTTGAGTTACTTATGTGTAGAAAATTATTAAAATTATTAAGATGTACTAAGTTATGGATTAAACCCAAAGGCAAACCTAATTTATATGAGCATTTTCTCGGAGCTTGTTCTGTATTTAAAGAAAACACCTCCTCCCACATCCTGCGAAGGCCATGTTATCTACAGTATTTATTACAAATAGAAGGATTCAAGGAGCAGGTTCTGAGACTTGATATTTTACTGACTGACTGATCACTAATGTTTTATTTGGCAAGTGCAACCCAAGGGCGGCAAAAGCGAGGGTAAGAGAAATGAGGCGGGAAGCAGGGGAACTGTGCGTGTGTAGTGACGCATGCCCTGCCGGCCACGACCTCACAGCCAGTCTCTGCAGAGCCGCTTGAGCACACGGGCATCTCTGGACGGGCCAATCCGAAGAAACCGCCATCTTGGAAAAGCCCATTGGAGGCAAGAATGGAGAGACAATTAATCCCAGGTCTGACGTTGATCAAAGTTCACCTCAGAGAAGATATAATTCCCAGCACGCGATCCTTGTAATCTGGCTAATTGCAGTGCTGCTTATAGTCTACTGTGAATTAACGTCTTCACGTGCTAGATGAATTAACTGGGAAGGTATCACATGTTCGGCTGGAAACGTCAGGCGGAGGGGAGAACCCACTTGGTTTTCAGGGCTGCCTCACAGCGGCTTGAGTCTTATAACCAAGACCCGTAGACCCTCTTACCTCCGACTCTTTAGTCTAGTGCAGACTTAAGAGCTGGTGGAATGTGCAGCCCCTTGCTTGGGCAATGAGAGTTCATTTTACTGTTGTTGGGTTCATTCCATGCTTGACTTTGTGAGTCTATCTTTAATATCCAGTTACAAATGATATGATCCTGACTTTTGAGAATACTGGAGAAATGAGACAACACCCATAATATATTAAATGATTTTTTTTGTGAGACCCTGGACGGAAATTGTAGCACGAGTTATAGACCTTGAGAGGCTCTCGGTGTCAGGAGGCTGTTCACAAAAGCACACTGCTTACAACAGTAGGTATCTGAGGAGGTGAGACCGAGGGTATTTAAAGTTAATTGATATGTTATTGTTCTCTGTGTCGTAGCATTAAAATATAGAGAAAAAAACGAGCGTTAACTTGTCAGATTGCTCTTCGATGTAACAAAACAGAAAAAAAAAAAAAAAAAGACATAGCCATGAAGAAGGTATTCATGAATATTTTCCTGGACCTTAACCTTTGTCTCCTCCCCAAACAGTAAGGTGAGGCATAAAGAAAACTGTTTGTTCATTTAATATGCACTTTGAAGGATGCAGATTTATCTGAAATGGTGGTTCCTGATTATGAGAGAAGCCACTGAATTAAAAAGACGTTTGAGTCATTTTATCTGCATTAAGTTTTGACCAAAGATCCTTAACTATCATACAGTTTGACCTCTTTGATTATTGTAAACTGGGTTCATTTCTTTCTTCTCTCCTCTTTCTTCCACCTCCCTCAACAGGCACACACAGAAATAAAATCTAGTTGAAGGTTTGTCTATGCCAAAAGAATTAACTAACTTCAGAAGTCAAGAGGATAGTTGAATTCTATTTATTCTATAGGTAACATACCCATCCGTAAGTTACTAAGACATCCTCAAATATTTTCTGCCTTCCGGTAAATGGTAATATAACAATTTCCACTTGTGAAATCAGTAAAATAATTAGGATAACAATGACAACTAACATTTCCTGAAGGTATGTGTCCCAGGCACACATTACTTATCGTTAATTCTTACAAGTTTCTGAGTTAGGTGCTATCATTATTCCTACTTAAATAAAGAAATTGACCCCTAGATGCTATCAAGTGTTTCCTTTCTCCTCAAGTAGGCATAACCTGTTTGATATAAGGAATCTATTCCTGAAAAACAAATTTTCTGCATGGAAACATTGAGCCCCTTTCCATCTATCTTAAATGGTAAAAATTATGATGCATTACATGTCAAGCCAAAACCTTGCTTCAGGTTCCTAAAAGGTAACGAAGACAAGTAAAACACATACAGGTAAGAAACAACTGGTTTAGGATATCAAAGTCCTAAAGCTTTATTTCTTGAGAGACACAATGAATGTAGCTGTTGACAGTGATTTAGAATGAGCAGAATGGCTACTAGTGCCAGCAGCCTCCAAGGTGGGCATGCCCCAGGCTGGCACGCCTCGCCCTTTCCAAAGGACTCTGGCCGTCTACCAACTGTATTTGTCAGGCGGCTTGAGGTTGACATGCACACGGATTTGTTTAAAATGAGTATTGAGTTTTGAGACCTTGAATATAAATGTTTTTCTTTGTAAAAATTAGCCATAGGTTATTTTGGTCAGAATTACCTCTAGAAACAAGAAATGCAAAGAGATAACACGAGGTAATTGAAGATTTTATAAAAGAACTGTTCATCAAGGTATGAGCGAGACTAAGAGAAACCATCTGTAGGCCTGAAAACTTGTGTTTAAGTTGACACCTAGGGAAAGTAAGAAAGCAGCCACAGTATAAAAGAGATCACCCAGAGGGAGCTGTGGCCTCAGCAGAGGGGCAGGGCCATCCCATAGCTCACCTGGGAGATCACCCAGAGGGAGCTGTGGCCTCAGCAGAGGGACAGGGCCATCCATAGCTCACCTGGGAGATCACCCAGAGGGAGCTGTGGCCTCAGCAGAGGGACAGGGTCATCCATAGCTCACCTGGGAGATCACCCAGAGGAAGCTGTGGCCTCAGCAGAGGGACAGGGCCATCCCATAGCTCACCTGGGAGATCACCCAGAGGGAGCTGTGGCCTTAGCAGAGGGGCAGGGCCTCCCATAGCTCACCTGGGAGATCACCCAGAGGGAGCTGTGGCCTTAGCAGAGGGACAGGGCCATCCCATAGCTCACCTGGGAGATCACCCAGAGGGAGCTGTGGCCTCAGCAGAGGGGCAGGGCCTCCCATAGCTCACCTGGGAGATCACCCAGAGGGAGCTGTGGCCTCAGCAGAGGGACAGGGCCATCCCATAGCTCACCTGGGAGATCACCCAGAGGGAGCTGTGGCCTTAGCAGAGGGGCAGGGCCATCCATAGCTCACCTGGGAGATGCCTGGGGAACAGTTATCCTAACCCAACTATCCTTCTTCCCTCCAACCTTTGGCTGGTTCCCCGTTGGCCAAGCCCCAGTGGAAGCCAGAGATCAAAAGAGCCTGCTGACGGAGTCCATAAAAGTCAGCTTTCCAAGTAGGGTGTAGGAAGGTGGGGAGTGGATCTGAGGGGGGCAAACTGGAAACATCCATCACAACAAGTATTGAATAGTTGTGTTTTGCTTTGAATTCTCTGGTTTGACTCTCTTTGTTGAGCTGCTATCCATAAGCGGTATCAATTCTCTTGTCCTTTCCGCATCTTCCAGAAACCAAACACTGAAGTGAAAACCTCGTCCAACCCAAAACTCCTAGCCAATTTCTTATTGCAGAGATCCTTCAAGTAAAACCTGCATCCACAAACACTAGTCAGACCAATGAACAACATATTACATGCTCCAGACAAGACAACTCCAAGAGGAAGACGTTTTAGGTCTTCCCTTTGCAATGAAAATATTTGTAGGATGAGTTCTTTCTATAGAATGTGATTCAGTTCAAATCCCCTGAATTTTCCAAATTGGCTTAGAAGCCTTAGGAGTTTCAAAACTACAATTGCTTCCAAAATCTTTGGGCAAAGATAGACTCCTACTGTAACACAGCAGATGCAGACATCAGCAACTTGTAGGGAGTTAAAACTGACACAGCCTGAGACCTAAATCACCCTCTGGTCAACAGCTGATGGGCTAGCTGCCCCTAACACCCTTTCTGAGCAGCAGTCACACAGAGGGGTGGTTATAGCTGCTGGTAAGTTCCATCTGCACGGAACCCCTTCAGTCTGGGACAGTTTCTGCTGCTTTACCTGAACGAAGTGTTCTGAGAGGACACTGCTAACCGCTTTGCTGGCTGTGTGAATCCGCGAAAGACCCATGATACAACCGAAAGAGGCGTATGTGGATACACTGCAAGCTCTGTATGGTCGTACTTCGTTTTCAAGGGTGACACCATGGAGGGTGACTGTGCTGTGGGTGTGTCGGGAAGCTGGCAACTCTGGCGCAGGACTTCGGGTTCAATCACTTTGGGTGCACTCGTAAGGGCTGCCCTTCCGTACGTGGCCGCTGCCACTGTTTACAGAACCACGGAACTCTCTCTCCCCCAGTCCACCAGGTGAGCTGTCACTTGCTGTTGCATGTTTCTACAGGAATCCTTTTCAATGGCGATACTGGCTTCACTAACGGAAGTGTGTACAGTATCTGGTTTACTCCTGACGGTTCCACAGGCCCACAGAGAAGCTGCAGGGTATACAGAGAGATTCTTCTGTAGAGTATTTGCTACGATGGTCATCGGTGTTCCCTATTTTTCATCACTGTTCACTAGCTCGCTGACAATCATGTCACTCCCAGCTTAAAGCTTCCAAAGGTTTCCTACCGTAAAAAGAATAAATCACCAACTCACAACCACGGCAGACAAAGTCCATGCCTGTGTCTCTGACAGCTCTCACTCTGTCTGCCCTCCAGCCGTAGATCTTTTTCTTTTTGGCCCTTTGTGCTGTCATTTGTACTGCAGGAAACCTTCCCCTGACTCATCCTCAACGGTCCTGCCTCTGCCGCAGCGCTACCGCTTCGGAGCTAAGCTAGAATAATTCCCTGCTCCGTCCCAGTCATTTCTATTACACTGCCCCATATAGTTGCTTCATAACACTGACTAAAATTAAAATAAATGTAAAACATTTTGATGTGTTGATGACTACCGCTTCTGTTCCCTATAGAATCCCCAGTTCCTAGAAGAATTCTCAACAGATAGTAGGTACTGAATACATATTTGTTGTATGACTTTCTTTACATCTAAATTCCACTGGACCATCCATCATCTGTCAATCAGTTTCCAATCATTATTTGAAAAATTTTCTGAAGACCAGCGTGTTGGTGTGTGATGGTGGGTACATGGGTAGTGGGATGATGGGAATATAGAAGAAATGAAGGATACACGTCCTCGTTTGCAGAAAGGAGGGTGAGGTTACCACTTTCTCAGGTTTGAGAAACGCTAGCATATGGAAAATACTGATTCCGCCTGAAGCATGTGTATATATTCATTTTAATATAAATTCACCTCACAGTAGGAATTACTTAAGGGGTTAAAGCAAACTGGAAAATAATTATTACTGCGGTTATTTCTTATTCATGTTGTTATTTACATTTAATTGCCAAAGGAAGACGGACAAACAAGTCCTCACTCTCTTACTGTCTCTCAGCCCAAATCAAGAAAACCTGCTCTAATCACCACGAAACCAACACAGAAAATACGACTCTTAGTTACCATTGGTTATTTAAAAAACGACTTAGAATCTTCCTGCCTCAATTTTCTCAAACTTCTTTCTTTATGTGGGTAATAAAATGACTTTCTCAAAGTTAGACCCATTACTCCTTAGAAGATAGTAAAATGTCTCATCTGTAGGCAGATTTCTCAAAGGTTTCACATCATGTCTTTCTCATTGCCACGATCACTATGAATACAATCAACTAATGCATTTTGTTAATGAGGCCCCCTCTGACCTCACAGAATTAATGCTACATTTTAAACTAGGGGGAAAAATTCTCTAAGTCTTAGTGGGAGCACGGCTGGCATATGAAGCCCTTATAATGCTTTCTGAGCCGCTGGAAGTTACTTACATTGGATGTTTGATGCACCCATTCTGTTTTGCTTTCCTCTGAAACAATTCATTTGCTTCCTAAATGGAATCACAAAAATACTTAATAAAAATGGTATTAATACATCCAAGGGCACATGGGTATAGCCGAAGGACTGATGCAGAGAAAACTCTAGCAAGTGGAGGTGGAGGTGGTACGTGGAGGCTGGAGAAGGCTTTGGGGTATCCATTAAGTGACAGTGGGCTTCACGACACTTTTCTTTTGAAAGATAGTACGTTGTGGTCAGGACTCTTTTTGTAAATTTTATCTGTGGGTCACTGTGCCTTTCTCTGGAGGATGTTTCACAACCAGTCACAAATGAGAGTTTGGCCGAGAACTGCTCTGTGGAAAATTAGACTGTAGAACAGCTTGGAAGGCAGCAACTCTCACATCCCAGTTCTAGTAAGTCTCGAGGCCATAAGCATCACAGATGAACCTCTCTGATCATAACGAAGTGATTTAAAGAAGATGAGTAGAAATTCCCACAAACGACCATAAACCTGGGAACCTGAAATTCAGCGGCAAGCTTTCGATTCCATGTCCGCTCCCCCTTGCCCTGCATCTCCGAAAGATAAACAAAAGTCCGATGGCGAGAAAATCAGCAAGTTAGTTTCTAAAACTGCATTTCTCACGGACAGAATGGCCCTCATCAAAAAAATCTACAAACAATAAATGCTGGGGAGGGTGTGGAGAAAAGGGAACCCTCTTGCACTGTTGCTGGCAATGTAAATTGATACAGCCACTGTGGAGAACAGTATGGAGGTTCCTTAAAAAACTAAAAATAGAAATACCATATGACCCAGCAATCCCACTACTGGGTATATACCCAGAGAAAACCTTAATTCAGAAAGACACATGCACCCCAATGTTCATTGCAGCACTATTTACAATAGCCAGGACAGGGAATCAACCTAAATGTCCATCAACAGAGGAATGGATAAAGAAGATGTGGTACATATATACAATGGAATACTCCTCAGCCATAAAAAGGAACGAAATTGGGTCATTTGTAGAGATGTGGATGGACCTAGAGAGTATCATACAGAGTGAAGTAAGTCAGAAAGAGAGAAACAAAATATTGTATATTAATGCATATATGTGGAATCTAGAAAAATGGTACAGATGGACTTGTTTGCAAGACAGAAATAGAGATACAGATGTAGAGAACAAACGTATGGACACCAAGGGGGGAAAGCCAGGGGGGTGGTGGTGGGATGAATTGGGAGATTGGGATTGACATGTATACACTGATATGTATAAAATAGATAACTAATAAGAACATGCTGCATAAAAAATAAAATAAAATTCAAAAAGAAAAGAGAAATTTTAAAGACTTCAAAGCATTTATGAGGATTATATCAATATTTATACTGGAGATATAAAATGAGAAATTGAAAAATATGTATTTATGGAATCATTTAAAATAACAGTAATAGACTTATTACATGTTAACAAAACAACACATGTATTAATAAAAAGTAACTATTTTCCAAACTAAAACTACAGTGAGAAGAGTGGCTTCATTCTATATTTTTGCAAATCTCCACCGTCTAGCTTAACAGAAAACAGCTGGAGTCTCCTACCTGCTTCCACATTCCATTTGTTGCAAAATTCCAGGCCATGTGACTCCTGAACATTCTTAGACCACTCACGAGAGAATCAGAGTTGAAAAAGTCAAATAACACCTTAGCATCATTATGAGAATAATTCAGCCTAACTGACCCGTGGAAAGGATCCTGAGAACCCTCCCAGAGTTCTCCCTGCTGTCGGCGACCACAGTTTGAGGACAGGTGGATTATATTAACGGGCCAACACGATTCTGAGCTCTTCGTTATCATTCAACACTCACAACAACCCTGTGAAGGACACATCGTTATCTTTATCCCTATTTTACAGGTGGGGAAACTGAGGCCGAGACTAAATAAAGTCAGTGGCAGAGCTGGACTTACACCCCGCAGCCGAATTCTAGCACCCTAGCCCTTGACCCCGATGGTACGCTGCCTGCAGTTGAGAAAGCTGTGGGCAGGCGTATTCCCAGGACACTGGAAGTAAGAGCTTAGGCAGCTCGCAAGGGCTTGCCGGAAGACGGAACTGGGACTGAACTGAACTGCCAGACACACCTTACCCCTCCAGATTCCCCCGGCCCGTGGCTCTGGGCTCCCACTGGACCGGCTCTGCTAGTGTGGCTTCAGTTCCAGGTGAAGGAATCCTTCAGCAGAAGGCATGGCACGAAAACTTGCAGTGCAAATCTGGGAACAGGGAGAGGGAGAGGTCCCTCCTTTATGTGTCGCCTGGCCCGGAGTCAGGAGCGTTTTCCACCTTTAATGTCTCTCTTCTCAACACTGATCCTTCTTAGAGGAGCAGAGCCTTGCAGCAGCCCGACCGGCGTGCACTCACACATGAGTTCTTTCGGGGTTTTTCAAGCTATCAAACAGCACAGTGAAAATTAGAATAACTATACCTTTATGAAAGTAAACGCTCACAAACTTTTGAAAGTTGATGTGTAGTGAAACTTAAGATCTATTAAAAATTAATAAAAATAGATGGCTGTCATATTTTTAAACATAAATATTTTCTTGGTGTTGACAAAATACCATTTAACATCTCTGAAGTGGTTGTCTCACAGCGTTGTGTCTTTTTTATCCAACCACGCCTTGTGGCTCTCATCACACACTACTTTAGAACACTTCGTCTTTAGGTTATCCAGGCCTAAAATGAAGTCGTATTATGTCTTTCCCTTATGGAAAAGTCAACTAGTATGTTAGGCCTTTGGGCAAGGTCTTCTCTCCTTGCTACCCAGTATTTTAACAGACTTCTTACTCTATCAAATAAAAGGAGAAAAAGAAAAAGAAAACACACACAAAAACACGCCTTCTTAAAGTTTGGAAAAACACATTGAGGTACAGCCTGGCCTTTGGTGATAAAGACCCCACTGGCACAGAAGAAGTTAAATACTGTCTCATCTCTCCTCCTCTCTCTCTCACATCTTAACCAAAGAATCATTTCCATCTCCAAGCTGTTTCTAATTAGGTGTTAATGACCTCGGAGTTGTGTGAGTTTACCATGTTCTGTACCTCATTTGATTTCCCCCTCCTCCCGGGCTAAAACAATACCAAGAGGACTGAAATGAAGATAAAATGCACCTCTATGGTCCCAAAGGTTATTGGATCAGAGATCTATAAATACAGAGAAGTCCAGAGGGAACGATTATTATTAACACTAGTTCCATGACCTATGCTAACCAAGAAATGAAAGTAATTATAGCGCTTTCACGTGCTGGGCAAGGGGTCCTCAGACTTGGAAATCATGAATGAAACGAGGACACAGAGTGTGCCACTGATGCTTCGGAGGCTGGAAGTTTGGGGACCGACGGCCCCTGCGTACAGAAGGGACGACACACAGTCCCTGGAAAGTGTCAGAAAGAAAACGATTTTTCCTGAAGTACAACAGCCACACTTATTAACCTGCAAAACAAGAACTAAGTAAATGGGAAAATAATCGAATAAGAGAAAAAAAAAAGGTGTATTATATATGGTGCCTGATAGCAAAATGCCACACTACCTGCGAGGCTTCCAGAATGATGTTATGCAGACCTTACGGTGAATTCCAAAGGACCAAATGTGTCTTCTAATCGGTGAATTAAATGATTATATGCATATATGCCTGTGCTCTCTACCCCGGCTTCCTATTTGTGAATGAATGAGGTTGAAGTAAATATTTAGTCTCCAGTAATCCTTGGTGCAACGTTTCATTTATTTATATTTTTTAAATTGCACACATTATGACTATAACTGGCAGTGCCTCTTACTAAGGACTCATCCAGTTGTTTAAAAAACAAAAAAATTCTCAACAGATTTTAGCCAAGGATTCAGAGGAAAAAGAGTTACCAACCAAAACCTCCAATGTTATAAAACAAGATGAATCATCTTGAAGTGCTGTTTAATACGTAAATCTTGAACAGTCTCAAAAATATGCCTGAAAATAGAGTGACCTGGGTATCATTTAAAGAGGAGAAATGGAAAAAAAAAAAAAAAGGAGGAGGTGGAAATAAAAGCAATATACCATTACAGCATATTGACCGAGCTGGTACAGTCACCACGATTAAAACGAAGTAATTCACTTTGAACCAACTCTAGCTGGCTTGGCTAATGTGCCTGAGGACTGTCTGTGGCCAGCCAGAGGAAGCCTTTTGTGCTTCAGTTAGCAATACAGCTTGGAAATCCTTACTCTTTCAAAGATGAACACAGATAACAGAGGAAACCAGAAATGCCTGGGCTCTTGTATTATACCTTCAGCCTGCAAGTCGTCTAGCTGTGCTGCTCCAACATGGGTGAGGTTTTTATACGTGGACCACTTTAAACCTCGTAAAGCCTTCTGCACATAAAAACTCCATCAGTCACCCAATTTAGCCTATTAACTTGGCAAAATACATTGTTCAAGATGTGTCCAAAGTAGAAGAGAAAATTGCATCAACGGTGAAAAAGGTAAATCTGATTCATGAAACCTACAAAATTGGCTAAGATTTCTATTATTAACCAAATACAAGATCAGTTGCTCTTTGGCCTTTTCAGGTGGGCTGTCCACGTGTCTGTATATCCCATTTCATTTTGTTTTGTGGAAAACCCGAACAATCTGTCAGGAACAGATGTTTTGCAGTCTTTGGGCGGGAGAACAGGGGTAGGATTAAGAAGCCCTTCTGATTCCTGTACTTCCTGCTCTGCTCTGATAAACACGGAACTTCCATTTCAGGAGGGCTGCTTGACGTCTGCATATCTGAGTACCTACAGTGTATTACCCACCCCCAAAACAAAACAAAACAAAATCTGCTAAACACCCTGCTCTCCCTTCCCCAGCAGTTATTTATGAGGCAGTCTTACAACGTATTTTTACAGGTAGGTCAGTGTCACATCACTCACTTCTACGGTTTCAGATGCAGAAATGAATTGTCTCCCTGTTCTTCAGTGGGATAAATGCCTCGTTTTTGATGCTTTGATGCCACTGTGTAAAAGACAGCGAAGTGAGGTGCATGAAGCTAGGATAAAACGCTTCATATGGGCTTCCCTCGTGGCGCAGTGGTTGACAGTCCGCCTGCCGATGCAGGGGACACGGGTTCGTGCCCCGGTCCGGGAGGATCCCACGTGCCGCGGAGCGGCTGGGCCCGTGAGCCATGGCCGCTGAGCCTGCGCGTCCGGAGCCTGTGCTCCGCAACGGGAGAGGCCACAGCAGTGAGAGGCCCGCGTACCGCAAAAAAAAAAAAAAAAAAAAAAAAAAGCTTTGTATAACCCTACTAGGTTGAGCTCTGGATTAAAAATCAGTCACGCATGCAAAACATGTAATAAATGAATGAAAACGAATGTTACGGGTCATTGCTGCTTTAACAGCACCTTTGTGCTACGGAAGCCAAATAGTAAGAGTCATCTCATCCTCGCCTCACAAATGAAATAACATTAGGCTTCTAGGCACCTAATGACACACAGCACAGAATGAGGCTCCTGCCCACGGATTTATTTCACGCCGACGCCGAGGGCATGCAGAGACAACTTATCAGTCCGAGATAGGGCCCCACTTAAAGCCGCTGCAACACTGATGCTCTGGTTCGTCTCCATTTTTCAGCTAAACAGAGGTTTTCTTTTTCACTTCATTTAAAGTCTTCAAGCAGCTCGATCCTTCTAGTAAATTGCAAACTCTGTAACAATATATCTTCTATTATGCCACTTGTTACCTTACTAAGACAGGAAATTAAAGCAATAAAACACTTTCAAAATGGTAGGGCACACTCAGGCACTCATTTTTCTTAGGTCCCGTGTTATTCTTCAAAAGACCTTTTATGATACTAATATTAAATTCTAATATTAAATTCTTGGAAGTCTGAAGAATCTGTTGAAAGTGTTGAATGTCTAAGATATAGAGCCCAAACACTGCCTCTACTCATGCATTTATTAAAACAGAATATGTGGTCGAACATTTTAAAACACAAAATACAGTACGGTTAAATAATATATGACCAGATACATTTCAAGTCCACATTAGACAGCCCATTGTGTGGAAATTTGATTGAAGGCGCAGGAAGATCTATTTTGCTTTTTCTCACCGGGTGTGACCAAATGCACAACATACGTCGTCGTTCATAGAAAAGGCTGGTAACTGCAAAACAAAGTGCTGCGGACCAAACACCGTGATGGCCACGTATGCAGCAGGTTCATATAAAAGAGACTGAAGCAGGCTTATGAGGCTGTTCATTCTTTATTAACCTCCTGGAAGAAGGTCAGACAACTGTTCTTTTAATGCTAAGAGTACTATGTGAAAATGGCTAAAAGAGAAATGTAAAAATCTGCAATGCATCCTAGGCAGTATATCAGGTAATTGTATTCAACAGCTTAGAGAGATGTGGGAAAAAGCCCTCTTCATTGACTACTATGAAAGAAAAATCGTCTTATTTTCGTTTTAGCAATATTCATTTCCATCCAATCTTATGGAAAAAGAAGTAGAAAAAAAAAGAAACGGAGAAAAGGAAAACCACTGAAAGTGAAAATTGAGGAGATGTGAGAGCTCATAAAACAGGTCTCTTCCCTCATTCACACCCACCTTCCAGGCTCTCCTCCCTCCTTTCTTCCTTCCTCCCTTCTTTTTGCAAAGGTTTGCTAAAAAGCAGGCTGAAGGAGGATGAACGTTCTTTCCCTCAAGACTACACAAAACTCCAACTTCCCATTAGGTGAAACTGCAATGTTGCCTCAGCTGTGCAGGAATTTTTCTCTTCTTTGGAAACCCCCAAAACAGTTGATCTCTTTCTCAACGTGTCATTTGAAACAACAGCTATTTAGCAGGTGTGAATGCTCCAGTTAGACAGCAAGTGCTTTTTGGAGGTGATCTAAGAGCCTTTGCAGCGTCAGGCTCCAACCCCATGCACTGCCTCTCCTTGCTCAGCTGATTAGGGCCAGCGCTTTAAAATTAGAAAATGAAGCGCTTGCACCTCTCATCACCACTATAGGCGTACTTGCTAACATGAAAGGATCTTCCCTCCACCAAAGGGAAGTCAAATTGGCCTGCCTGCCGATAATTTACTCCAGCCCTTTACCAATTCCTCTCCCTGTCGCAGAAATATCTTTTTGATATTTTTTGAAACACTGTGCTAAATTCCCAGTGATAAAATTAGCTGGTCCAATCTGAGGCGTTAGTCCTCAATAACTTATGTTTCCCTTCTCATCTGCCACCATTCCTCTCTGCTGGAATTCCAAAGCAATCAAGGACCTGGGGATACTTTTCCCCAGAGACCTTTTTTAGCACACTATATCAATTAACACAAAAGCAATTTTGGACCCCCTCCAATACCCAGCACTACCATCTGGTCTCCCTGGAACCTCATGGAGGGGGGCAGATTTCAATTTGTCAAAACAATGTAAATTCCCCAAATTATTTTCAAATTATGTGTGTTTAATGTCGTGCCCATTCATCTCTTAAAAGGTGTTTTGCAAATTCTTCTAAATTGATCCTCCAGCTTGCAAGCTTGCTCTCTCTCTCAGGCAAGAAGAAATTAGGGTTATAAAGGTTGAAGTTTAACTCAAAAGAAATAAGAGTTTGTACAATCTAAATAGCTTACTAACCAAGGGCAATAAGAAATTATTAGACGTGTTCACATTCTACAAGCCCACTTGCCAGTCTCCCTGTGATGACTGGGGATATGACTTTTAGGCAACGAAACGTGATAGTATCTGAGAGATGCCAAAGAAGGCTCTCGCATCACAGGAAAATGTTCCAAATGTCGCCGTTCTTCACTTTCCCTTTAAGGCTTTGCAAATTCCTGCTAGAATATAAGCAATTAATTTCAAAGTATTAATAAATGAAGTCATTTTTAAACTCAATCGGGTTGGCAGATGAGTTTGGCTGTTAACTTGAAAAGTTCTGATGTGAAGACAAGTGGCAGGCAATCTCTTATCTTTTTTTTTGGCTGCGTTGGGTCTTCGTTGCTGCGCGCGGGCTTTCTCTAGTTCCGGCGAGCGGGGGCTCCTCTGCTGCGGTACACGGGCTTCTCACTGCAGTGGCTTCTCTTGTTGTGGAGCACGGGCTCTAGGCACACGGCCTTCAGTAGCTGTGGCTCGTGGGCTCAGCAGTTGTGGTTCGCCGGCTCTAGAGCGCAGGCTCAGTAGTTGTGGCGCACGGGCTTAGTTGTTCCGCGGCATGTGGGATCTTCCCGGGCCAGGGCTCGAACCTGTGTCCCCTGCACTGGCAGGCAGATATAACCACTGAGCCACCAGGGAAGCCCCAGTGGCAGGCAATCTCTAGATCAATGCTAGCCAACACAGTAGCCATTGGCCACCTGTGGCTATTTAATTTTAAATGTGAACTAGTTAAAACCAAATACACTTTTAGAAACTCAGCTCCTCAGTCGTCCTAGCCACATTGTAAGTGCTCAGTAACCGTATGTGGCTGGTGACTGCCCTGCTGGACAGCACACAATAAGACACCCCCATCGCCGAAGCCAGTGCTACTGGACCACACTGATGTCTAAGGACATGGGATGCACCATGTGAAGGGTAGCCGGCAGTACAGTATGAAACACAATTATTCTTGATGGAAAAGACGGAAAATGGCCCCCAAGGCAGGCAGGACGTGTGCAAAAAAACAAATTGCAGAGTACTGAGTAGGGTTCCCTGTGCTGTATAGTAGGTCCTTATTAGCTATCTATTTTATATATGGTAGTGTGTGTGTGTCAATCCCAATCTCCCAATTTATCCCTCCCCCCCTTAACCCCCTGGTAACCATACGTTTATTTTTTACATCTGTGACTCTATTTCTGTTTTGTAGATAAGTTCATTTGTACCCTATTTTTTAGATTCCACATATAAGCAATATCATGTTTTCCTCTATATGGGAAAAGAATCTGAAAAAGAGTGGATATATGTACATGTATAACAGAGTCACTTTGCCGTACACCTGAAACTAACACGACATTGTAAATCAACTCTACTCCAATAAAAATTAAAAACAAACAACAAATTGCAACTTGTCTGACTTTTGCTGAGACTGAAACTAGAGCAGGACCAAACTACGGTCCTTCCTCCCAATCCCATGTCTCCGCTTGCCTTTTGTCTGTAGAAAAACTTTAGCCAAAGAATAAGTTTACTCAGAGAAGTGAGAAAATGCAGGAACAAAGGAAAACACTCCAACAAACTAAATCATAATAGTTTAGTCATTAAGCAAAGTCAAGGACCTTTAGGTCTTCCTCAAGGGCTACAGATCATATTCTGAGCCGCGTCCTGGGAGCTGTCTTGTACATGCTAAACCCCACCAGGTGTAAGAAGTTAACTACGTGATGACCAGGCTGTAGCCATGACATGAGCTGCCACAGTTCCGAGAACTGGCCTCAAGGAGATAGGAACAAACTGACCCAGGAACTGAAGACTAACTGTACTTGAAACAATCAAGATGACGCTGGTCAGACCCGTGCAGGACCAATTTCAAGATGACAGTCAGCTGTGCTGTTTCTGCAGGGAGCCCCTCCCTCCTCCTGTAGAAGCTCTTGCCCCTGATTGTCGGGGTGGGAGTCGGTCTCTGGACAGGAGTCCGCCGCCCCCCTCCCTGTTGCCAGCATCTGAAATAAATCAAAGTTTCCTTTCCACCAACCTCGCCTTTTTATTGGCTTTTGAGCAACAAGCGGGCGGGTCTCCACTTTCAGTAACAAGAGGGGGCCTTTTCCATTAGCGTGAAGCGTAAATGAAAGATGAGGACATCTCGGTGTGCTTGGTTGTACAGAACTGAACAGATTTATCTCATTTATGCCTGCTTCTGGCTGATGACTCCTGCCTCCGCTGATTGCAATAATCATCCCGCCACTCTGCTCGGCCAGGTGCTCTAGTGGAGCTGATTCTAACCCTGGCTCTGGGAAAAGGCCCTGGGCTGGCCAGCTCTTGCAACTCTCTAGTTAGAGAGAGAAACGAAAACTGTTCGGCCCCTGAAGCCGAGCTGATCGCATCCCACTAGAGCTGCTTCCGGCCTCCTGCCTGAGTGACTAGGAGGGAAAGTGCCGTCCCCTCCGGCTGGAGGTGCTCAGAAGGCGATGTCCCACACTGGCAACCATCTTACTCCACAAGAGGAGGCGAGCCCCTGACTGATGGCTACGCAGAGGACAGCAGAGGCAGAGGAGGTAAGAGACCAGGTCCTGGGGGCTGCATGTCAGGCACTGGGTCCATTCATGCTCAAAGCCAGTTTTCCCCGGACTAGTACAATTCTCTCCATTTCCCTGTGGAACACAAACTTCTCTCGCATCCGTGGGTATATGTCCACACACACAGATGGGCACACAGCTTATAACAGACCTTCAAGTTGTATGGAATAGATTAAAGAGCATTCCTGGCAGACAGAAGAACGTCTGCAAAGGTCCTAGGGCGGGAAAGAGCCTGACAAATGGAAGGAATGACAGCAGGGCAGCGTGGCGGCAGGGTCACAAGCTAGGCTGGTTGAGCGGCCCAGCAACAGGAAGAGATGCGGTGTGGAGATGGGGGCTCATTCCACAAACAGTGAGGACGACATGGGATGACTCTGTTCACATGAGTGACGACCCTCTGGCTGCTCGGGTGCATGGAAGAGAAACCAGGCCAGAAACATAGTGTCAGTTAGGAACGTCAGGTGGGAGACTGTGCTGGGTTGGACCAGGATGCTGGTAGGAGCATGGAGAAAAGCAGGTGGAGGTGGGATGCAGTTTGAGGAGAGAATCGAAAGGGCTCGAAATCAGGAGTTTTGGCTGGCGCACCCGGTGGGCGGCGACAGCATTTACCAGGACGAGGGACCGAGGAAGGAAGAGGGTGGAACTCACAGTGGTACCCTGTCATTTGATGAAAAGGATAACGTGGACTTGCCCAATTAAATCCAAACTTACAAATGAATTCTCCACTCTTAGAGTTGGAAATTGCCCTGAGGAAACAATGAGTCAAAAATTCAACTTAGGCTTAAATCCCACAGGCCCAATACTATCAAAAGATTTTAACTGCTAACTTGTTTTTGGACAATTAGGGTACCGCTTATTAGATTATAATAATGTTCCAAAAATACCATTTCTAAGATGGGAGTTTGATGCTATTCTAGTACTTTTCTAGTCCTCTTGCTTTAGATTCTTTCTCTGGTGCTTAAGGAGATGACTGGACTGTACCGTAACTGTCTTCTATTGTATTGGTGTACGTGTTTTCTGATTTATTCATTTGTGTATTCCTTTAGCTTACCGTATGACCTAGTAGGTTCATATACCATCGTACACTAGTCCTGTATTTTTTTATCTCAAGTGATCCACGCCACCTGGCGAGTCCAAAATTACATGACTGTATTATACCATAGCAATACAAGCCGTCACTTAATAAACACTTTGTACAGTAACATGTATTACATCAACCTCCATGACAACAATACGAGGTAGTCTCATGGCTCCATTTTACAGATGAAGAACTGAGGCGCAGAGAGGTTAAGTAACTTCCCAAGGACACAGGGAGCTGAAACGTGCCCCAGACTGTTTGTATCCAGAAGCCACAGTCGGATTCTGTGCTACCTCCTGGGTCGTGCGACTAGGTTCAGTTCACACCCCTGGGGCCAGTATCTTGATTCAAATGCAGGGAAGTGAAATGCTCTGCATAAATCATCCTTACCTTTCTATTTGAAAAAAATATTATCAGAGCAGAATTTCAAATCCTACGATAAAATCATAATATGCCATAGACTACGATACATTGATTAGAAAATTCTTAAAGAAAAATTTCCTGTGGACAACTTTGGCCGGGCTCAGGGTAGGGGCGCAAGGCGTTCTGTCATTTCATGCTACGTTTAGTCTGGGGGTAGGGCAGCTGAGAAGGCAGTGGCCCTGGTCAGAATGCCCACATACTGCAGGGGCACTCAGGAGCGGGGTAACTCTTTGGACTTGGTGCTGTACATGGTCTCCAAGAAAATCCCACGTGGGGCTCAAAGCAGGAAAAGTATTATCTGATCTGAGAGGGCAGGAAGTACTGAGATGCCATCCTGAGGAACAGGAAGGAGATAATTTATGTTTTGAAGGATACCATAATGCTTCCTAATTTCTTCCTCTCTCTACAGTGAAAATTCTGATGAAGCATCTTTTTGAATTCTTGTTTAACAGAGGAGTCAGTGTATTTGATGAAAAGAGCATTCCGATATCTAAGTGGATCTTCCCAGTTTTTAGTGGAGACTTTTATTTTATTGCAGCCCTGATAGGACCAGGCCACTCAAAGCCTTAACCGCAACAGAAATTTCTTTAGGCAAGTTGAAGTCATCTTTATTTCTAGTCTTTTCTTTTGTGCAATTTATTAGTGATGGCACATTCTCTTCTGAAGCTACTACTGAAAGAACATTTTCCCCATGATTTTATTTCCAAGGGGTTTTGAGATTTTGGAGGGCAAGGATTACAGTTTTATGCTCCTTTATACTCATCAAAGCAGCTTCTAGCATTCCTTGTGTGCAGTAGGTGCTCGCTGGATGGAAAAACGCACGATTTCTGTGATATTTCATGTCATTCTTATTGAAACTTTAGAGGAAACATTTAGGGACAAATTCTCCCTAGAAGGAAAGTTTGCTTTCCTTCCTGAACCTAAATATTTCACAGGCTTGTGAGGCACTGGAATCTTCTGATGGTTATCGTTGATTTTCTTCTTCTTCTTACGTAAGTGTTGACTTCTTTGGTGTCAGCAAACCAGTCCTAATGGAAGTGGCTGATAAGAACAACACAAAGCATTTAAATAATACTTTAAGATCTACAATTCTGGACTTCCCTGGCGGTCCCGTGGCTAAGACTCCATGCTTCCAGTGCAGGGGACGTGGGTTTGATCCCTGGTCCAGGAACTAGGATCCCACGTGCCATGCGGCATAGCCAAACCAAAAAAAAAAATTTCCTATCCATCCCTTCACTCCATGGACCCTCCCACAATATAATTATCGAGGTATTAGGATCTTCGACTGGAATTTTCTTCTCTTAAGTATCACACCACGATAGATGCAAGATCAGCTGATTGTCTCAACTGCATTTCAAAAAGCTTTTCCTGCTTCGTACAGAGTCAGTAAATGAATATGGCAGTAATTTCAACCACTGTGGCATCTGTCATTAAGAGCCTCTTCATGTCCTAGGAGTTTCATGTTGAGTCATCCCGATAGCCTGGTTACATCCCTAATAAACACTGAGAGGAGCAGGAAATGGCCATTTCAGCAGGTGGTACCTCACAGACTTGCAGTTTCTGGCCCTCCTTTAGGCAACAGAGTTGAAGGCTGCATGATGACTGAGTAACCACTGATTGGTCCTATTGTGTATCTGTCACTCTTCTTTTTTTATGTCGAATTTTAGTATGCAGAAGATACTGTGGGGGATCAAAACCAGATATGTGATACACGCACCAAGCTCAAATATAACAATGCCCTGTGGTCAGAGAATTTTTTCTTCCGGCTGACTAGGGCTGAGAGCAAGCTCTTATGGCGGTGGCCGTGTGTCAGAAGTCACCTAGAGATGTTGAAATTTAGTCCCTAAAACTGAAACTCCTTGCCTCCTCCACCTCTTTTTTGCTTTTTTAAACTTTGGGAGGAACGTTTCTTGAGGATGGATGACTTGCCTAGCCTCACACAAGACGGATTTGGGCAGATATTAAGGATATTTCAATTGCCGATGATGGAGAATTTTCATTTCAAGTCTAGACTTCATGTAAAACTTGTCACTAATGACAAAAAAAATCTTGGCAGAAATCTCGTACAAATGATGATGTGCAGTACCTACTAGTAACTACAATGAAGGAAAAACTCTCCAAAAGCAGCCACCTCAGCAGGTCTCAGAAAAATGGAAATCGAGGCACAAATAAAATGCCGTTTACCTCCATATGACCGGCAAAGGAATACTCCTTAATGAGAGATGGGGTGGGGACTGACAGAATCTCCTTCCTATGGCTGTGGGAGTATAAATTGGTAGATCCACTTTGCAAACTACTTTATCTTATGAAGTTGAGCATTTATATTTCTTCCTACCCACCAGTTCCATTTTAAATACATTGCTTAAGTTTAGTTGTTTCTCACCTTATAAAAAGGGTATTATAGTGGACTGTATTGCGGCACTCAGAAGATAGGTCCACCAGGAGCCTAAAGTGTGTAACTTTACTTGGGAAAAGGGTCTTTGTAGATGTAATTCAGACTCTAAGGATGAGATCATCCTGGATTAGGGTGTGCCCTCCATCCAAGGACAAGTGCCCTTTTAAGAGAAGAGAAGTCACACGGAGGAGAAGGGGATGTGAGGACGAGGCAATGGGAAGGATGTGTCTACAAGCCAAGAAACGCCAATCATTATGGACTGAGTTGTGTTCCCCCGGCACCTCAGAATGTGGGTGTGTTTGGAAATAGCGCCTGTAGAGAGGTAATTACGTTAAAATGAGGCCTTTAGGGTGGGCCTTAATCCAATCTAACTGGCGTCCTTATAAGAAGAGGGGATTAGAACAGAAAGACGTGAGGGGGACACCTGCATGACAGAGGGAGCGCCGTGTGAAGGGGCAGCAGGTGGCTGCACTTCTGCCAGCAGAGGGAAAGGACCCAGAAGACCCAACCCTGACACTGCCTTGACCTTGGACCTCCACCCTCCAGGACTGCGGGAAAAGACATTTCTGTTGTTGAAGCCACCCAACCCGTGGTGCTTCGTTATGGCAGCCTGAGCACACTACATGCCGAGGGTTTCCAGTGACCCCCAGAAGCTAGGAGAGAGGTCTGGGAAGAACCCCCTTAGAGCCTCCAGAAGGCGTGAGGCTCTGCCAGCACCTAGATTCAGACATCTGGCCTCCCAAACTGCGAGAGAGGAAACGTCTGCTGTTTTGAGTCACCCGGAGTGTGATAATTTGTTATTGCAGCCTCAGGAAACTGATAGCGGCATCACGCCCAAGAGAAACCATTGCCCCGGAGCGCCAGCAGTCCTGCGCCTAGAACGCAGCAAGTGGAACCCACACCTGGAGTCTCCTACAAATCACAAACGTGGAACCACAAAGCCTTTCCCCACCCCTCCTTTTGGGGAACATAAGAAATTTGCTTGAAAATTTGATAACCGACCCATCAACCCATGGGGGCTCCCTCCCCCCATGTCAAGGATGCACGTCTGAGGGTGAGGGTGTGGGTGTGTGCATGTGGTGGGAGGGTCACAGCCACAGCCCTGGGAGGCCAGAGAAAGGAGGGCCTACTCCCCGGATCCCCAGTGCCAGGGTCCAGGCGGGTCTGCCTCCCTAGCCCACGGCACACTGCCTCCCTTCTGTTTGGATGGTATGGTGTGGGGAGGTGGCTAGAATTACCAGGAAACCTCAGGTCTCAAAAGCCGGGAGCTGGGGAGAGGACTTGCCTGCCAGGGAAGCTTCACTTTGTCCCACTGTGGGTTCAGGCAGGTCTCATCACCTCCCGGGAAGAGCTGGCCCGAGTCTACCTTCTGCCTGCTCTGCCCCCTCAGGTCACAGACGCATGGTGGCTTCTTTAGCCTCTGGATTAGAGGTCCGTTCCTGAGAAATGGACTCCGGGTCCTTGGGTGGGAGCATGAGTCAGGCTGTGGTGCAGCTGAACTTATCACATTTACTATTTTGTGATATGGTGTGTGGGCTTAAACTCTCCAGGGGGCGCTGTTTCAACAAGAATGTTCGTAACAGCTTTATGTGCAAGAGCACAAACCTGGCAACAATCTAAATGCCCACAGGAGAAGAACGGATGGCTTCACTGAGGGTATATTCACACAATAGAACATCACACAGCAGTCAAAATGGCTGAATCATGGCAACGAGGAACAAGGTGGTGAGCCTTAGCAATAAAATACTCAGTGAAAAAAGTGCGTCACGGGAGATTACACATGACACAACTAAGAAATATATGTGAAAACGACCAAAACTAAAAATAACTGATTTTGGGGTTTCCCTGGTGGTGCAGTGGTTGAGAGTCCGCCTGCCGATGCAGGGGACGCGGGTTCATGCCCCGGTCTGGGAGGATCCCACATGCCGTGGAGCGGCTGGGCCCGAGGGCCATGGCCGCTGAGCCTGCGCGTCCGGAGCCTGTGCTCCACAACGGGAGAGGCCACAACAGTGAGAGGCCCGCGTACCGCAAAAAAAAAAAAAAAAATGTGATTTTTAACGACACACTTATCTAGGTTAGAGGAAAGAGAATGATGAGTACAAGATTTGGTGGGGGGAGTCCCCTGGTCCAGGGACAGAGGACTCAAGATGGGGAGGGAACTCTTGGGAAGATACGTTACTCTGAATGATCTAGATCTGGGGTTGTGAGGTGTGTTCATGAGAGTTAATACATTTTTGCAATAAATTAGTAAATAATTAAATAATAAAAGAAAATCATAGCTGGATAAATGACAGGGAGGTATAACGAAGCAATGATTGTCTAATTATTTGCACATCTGGTCAAAGAATTAAAAGAGCAACTACCTTTTCTCAGAAGTGTTTTCAACTCATAAATACAATACTGTTTTTATGCAGATAACTGCTTATCGCACCTGACCAAGAACCTCGTCTAAACAGAACGAGTACTGAGGCAAAACAGAGAGGGCTACGTGAGTTACCTAACGCTGGGCTAAGTCATGAAACAAGCAAACCAGTCTTCTTGGTCACGTATACAATTTTAGTTGTGGAGGAGATACGACTGTCTCAGTGGTAGGAGAATGTGTGCAAATTATTCTGTTTTTGATAAGTTGGGTCTCAGCACCCGTCTTGTTTGCCTAATAATTTGTCTGGGACAAATCACTGGATCTGCAGTTTGTTGTGGCCTTTGAACAGGTTTCTCTGTGTGTCCTCCTTAACCAGGAGGTGACAGCGCCCCGCTGTTGCTTTTGTCCCGGTTTTGAATCTGGGACTTATAATGACAGTGTGAGTCACTGGAACCTTCTCTGTGCTGTATCCCTGGTCCTGCGCATAATGAAGGGATAACTGTGCACTCCTCCAACTGGGAGGCCCAGAGATAATGAGGCTTGTCGGTAAGATATCTCTGCTCAACGTGATTCCTCCATGCTCTTTCAACTTGTTTAGACGTATCCTACCTATATGCTTATTAGTGTTTGGGGATAACTAGATATGTTTGCCCTTGCCTGGATGTGTACACCTTTCACTTTGTCAGTTTCAACTACTGTAGCTGAGAAAACACAGCTGAATGGAAAAACTTCAGATACTTAAATTGCCCACTGGTTAACGGGTTTTTTAAAAATGCAGTGCATGTAAAAGAAGAGAGAAAAATTTGTTTCCATTTAAATTTGCATCCCAGGTATAATGAGATGACTATATATATATATATATATATATATATATATATATTTGAAAAACTCGCAAGGTTAAAAACAGCGGCCTATAATATTTTCATAATACTTGAAAAATGGCAAACTGTTCCTTGAATTAATAAGCAATCTTTGCATTCTGGTCAGAATTTCACGGCTGTGTTATAACAAGATCGAATCTTTTACTTTGGTGGCCCTCTTTTCTTCTTTACATTGGGTTGGCCAAAAAGTTCGGTTGGGTTTTTCTATAAGATGTTACAAAAACCCAAATGAACTTTTTGGCCACCCCAATATTTCTTTAGTAATAAAATTAAGATATGTTAAATACTGGTCTTTTGATAATGGGATAAACATAACTTAGACAATACCTACAATTTTTTACCTAAATTTCAGATGTTCACTTTTGTCAAAATGTCTTTTCATTGTGTCCTATAAGGTAATCAAATATATATCCTTTTAAAAGTAACTTTAAAAAATCTTTGAAAAGAAGTAACATTAGCATTTCTTCTACATAATGCAGTAACATTAGCATTTCTTCCTTCTAGAGGAGGAAACTCCACCAGCACCTTAGCTAAACATTTTGGTGGTACCCACTATATCCTATGTCTCCCATAAGCCTGCAGAAAAGAGCACTGAGTGGGGGGACAAAGCACAGGAAGAAATCGAAATCACCCCTTGGGCCTGATCGCTAGACATTATCAATACCGTTCTTAAGGAAATGCACGTTGGAAACAGGCTAGCCAATATATAACCTTCCAGACAGCTACTGGGTGTTGGAAAAGCAAAAGAATTTTCCTGGAACCTTCTACGGCAACTCTGGAGCTGAATTATTGATCACTGGAAACACTCAAAACTGAGAAACATTTTGGACTTCTCTATGTTAATCCAAACTAAGCTTTCCCTCTTCCCAGTGTGTTTCAACACAACAGGAACCCTGCTTCACTGAGGGAACCGATGCTGAGCTATTTTACAGTGCTCTTTCTCCAGGGAGACTCAGTGGTATATCAATTAGGCAATATGTGACATACTAAAATATTTTATCGACAACTGTTAAGGAATATTTAAACAGGAGTGAGATATAGCCCTAGATATGCTAATACTTAAAAGAGAAGAAAAAGAAAACTGTTTCCTCAACAGGCAGAAATTTAATAAAAGATAATATATAGATATGTTAGCAGATAAAAGATAATGAGAAACGTAACATGAAAAGAAGCACTGATGTCTGCTTCTACTCCTAAAGGTAGAAGCCCTGAGTTGTCAGATGTTCTTGAGATTATAGCCTCATCCTTACACCCTGTTGCAAAAACAGTTTAGGAAATGTTTAACATGGCTAAACTTGATTTACAGTTAAATGATTTCAGTCACTAAATAGTAAGGCTGAATCTAATTTTTCCCTAAAGAAATGAATACTGATTGTTTAAGAACTTACCATTCTTGTGCAGAAAGACCAATGTGGGTTTATTCTTAGGCAGACAACCTATGTAATAATATTTAAACAAAAGTTTCACAGGACAACGTTACTGTGATGGTTGGATTTGTGTGGCTCTGATTTTTGAAAGCTACAAAATGAAAATGAAATGAAAAGGTTACTCATCGATTTGGGATCTGGGGTCACACACATAACAGTTAGGTCCCATAAATAGTGGAAGGCAGGTTAAGCGTAGGCTGAATACAAGGTATGAGTGGTAGGAACCTGTGAGCAGCTAAACGCTTCCTTATTGTGGCTCTGAGGAAAGGCAGACCTACAGTGTTGCCAGATGGTCAGGATAGTTAAAGAGGCCAGCGACTTGTATTTTTATGTAAAATCTTCATATGTTGCGTCATGGCTCATTAAAAAAAATACAAAAACAAAACAAACCAAAAAAGGTGCCAGGTCGTCAAAACATCTGCACAGCAAACACCAGCTACTTGTAGAGCAGATCTGGAGAACATTTATGCCATGATAGAGGTTCAGAAATAGAGAGATATTTACACTATTTTCTTTAACTAAAACAACACATGTACCTATTTTTCGTAATCTACAAAAGTAAGCAGTCAGCCACTTATAAACGGTACTGAGCATCTGCCGTGCGCCAGGAACTGTTCTAGGTGCTAAGGGAGTATCGATGAATGACATCAACGAAGACCTTGTCTTCAAGGTGTTATAATCTTACGAAGAGTGAAAATGAAAGTCATGATGGCAAACAAACGAGCAGGAAAAGACAGGCGATGGGATCAAGCAACTCGGGTGGGGACTTGGTGGCGTGAGTGGCCAAGAATGACTCGTTCGTATATAAAACGAACACAGAGAAACGAGAGTTGGTGCTTAATGATAAAGGAAAAGAGACAAATCAAGTCTGGCGTGAAACGTTTTTGGCTTGGCCTAAGCAACTGGGAGGGTGGTCGGACCAGTTTCTGCGATGGGGAAAACTCTGAGAGAAGCATAAGCGGCCATGTTAAGTTTTGGGTGCTGGAATTATTTAAACGAAGGTATCTAGAGGGCAGCTGCATATGTGAGCCTAGTTTAGGAGATAGATCAGCATTAAAAACAATAGATTTGGGAATCTTCAGAACACTGATGGCATTGAGAGCCACAGACTGGATGCGGCTGCCTTTTCTTTTTTTTCTGTCTTTTTTTAAATATTAAGATGATGCTCTTTCTTCATTTTCTTTACTTATTTATTTGGCTGCATGTGCAGCTTGTGGGATCTTAGTTTCCCCACCAGGGACCAAAGCCAGGCCCCCGGCAGTGAAAGCACCGAGTCCTAACCACTGGACCACCAGGGAATTCCTGGATGAAGCTGCTTAGATAGAGATGTAGACGGTGATGGGAAATTACCAAGTAGAAAGTTCAGGGGCTCCCCAACATTGAGAAGTCTGGGAGACAGAGGTGACCCAGGATGATGAAAAGGGCTCTGGAAACGAGTGATTAGAGAGGGAGAAAGAAAACTAGCAGGGTGTTTTGTATGCAACACCTAGAAAGAAATGATTTCAAGAAGAAAAAGGTGGACTAAACACTGATGTAAGGTTAAGTAACCTGAAGCTCAAGAACTGACCATTGATGTGACCAAGTCAGTTTATTTTGTAAACAGTTCAAGCACACCTTTTGAAAGAGTGCTGGCTGTTTAATTCTTAAACACAAATTGCAGACTCTTTTTGGAAAAATAAAAACTGATTAGAAATTTTCAGCGGGGTAACCATAAAAAGCTTAAATTATTGGGTCATATAGATAACTTACACGTTATCTTATTCAACACGCCTATGCACAGGTTGTAAAAGGAGTAATACGTTTTCCTGTTTTCGAATTGTTACATGATTTCTCAGTCTAGAATGAATTAATCAAAAGGAGTCTTCTTACACCTGGAAACAGCTACCTTGTTAGGTTGACTATCATTTCCGTCTTCACTGATAAATGGAGGCATCAAGCGGCCGCCACCAATTTCATTATTTAAAACAAAAACTTCCTGCAGAGTTTATCCGTAACCCTTACATTTATTTTAATGGCCACTGTGTCGAGATTACTAGCAGATGGCTATGCCATGATTAACTCTTCTTCAGCATTTAAGGATTTACTCTGACACCAATAAGGAAACTGGAAAGAAAGTAGTAGTTACTGTTAATAATACTTCTCACGGCTTCAATTATCACATTAATACACATCACCAGATCTTTATCCCCTGCCAATCCCTCCCCCCCGTTGTCAACGATCCCTCAATGGCCCCCGACAGAGCTTGGTTAAGAAAACTTGATGATCCCCTTTCCATTCAAAATAGAACAATGTTAAACTATACAGTAGCAACAGAGTTGTGTTTTTTTCTGATTTCCATATTTTTTAGGTTATATCAAATATACTTTTTCAAAAATTGGGTGTTAATGTCTAAAAATATTTTTATACAGTGATGTGTTGTTTCCACTTTATGATCTGGTAATCACTTTGAGTGCAATTTATCTGCAACGGTCCTCATCAATTTTTCCTAACAAAGAAATATTGCTTTTATTTTTATTTTTTTTGCGGTACGCGGGCCTCTCACTGCTGTGGCCTCTCCCGTTGCGGTGCACAGGCTCCGGACGCGCAGGCTCAGCGGCCATGGCTCACGGGCCCAGCCGCTCCGCGGCATGTGGGATCCTCCCGGACCGGGGCACGAACCCGTGTCCCCTGCATCGGCAGGCGGACTCTCCACCGCTGCGCCACCAAGGAAGCCCAGAAATGTTGCGTTTAGACCAGCGGTTCTCGAACTATTTTGGGTCGAATGTCTCTTTGAAACGCTGATGAAGCCTACAGGCCTCTAAAAAATACTCATAAATGCATACGCAAGTATCTTCCACAGCTTTCTTTTCTCTCCCTCCGTGTTCATTTCCACTAGAGAGCTCGATGAGAAATTCCTCTGAAGAATCAGGTCACGTGCACTCTTGATTTTCATACCGATCACTTACTAACCGTAAAGTGGAAATGGGTCCAAAGTGTGCAACTAAAACAAAATAAGCTTTAATTCTGCTCAAAACAACCGTTAATGAAGAGGCTCTTGTTAGGTCTGTATGAGAAGTGATTGTGGCACAACTGGAAATGTGTAAATAATAAAGCCAACTGATTGAAGATTTTGTCTTTGGTAGAGGGAGGGAAGACAATCTGTGCTCACACACACACAAAATTTTTAATTTAAAAAGGCGGCAGCAAATGAAATCCAAACTCCCATGGCTGACTTTCTCCTATGAGGAGAAAGGTTTGTCAAGCCAGAATCCCCATCTCATCATTTCCTTTGTATTCAAGTCAAAGAAGACATGGTGGTCAGGGCTGAATCATTAAGACCATCTGTGTTAACAGCCAAAGGATTACAATTCTGTGTTTCAATTTTAAAGCCTTCTGAGCGGAAGTAACCTTCAGAAAAGTTCTGCAGATTTCTGCCTGCTGAGAAAGTGAAAGGCGATGTTACTCTTGACACCGGCCTCCAGAAATGTTTCTTGCACGTTGAAAAGCTTACATTCTCTTCCACTTCCAATCTCTCCTTCCAGAAGGCAGCGGGGACAAAAGAAAGTAGATGTTTAGCAGAGCTCCAAAATAGTAACTTCAGACTTGAATCAAAAGTTTCACTTCTTTCTTACGGCTGAAAATATCAGCCACACACCCGAGTCGGAGCAAACGCCTTCCGTAGGGCTGTGCGGGGAAGGGCTTCCGTGTCTCTGAAAATGAACAGAACTTCTGCCGTCGTTCAGTTTGGGGCTTCGAGATCTGTCCTGTGGAATGCAGCTTTGTTCAGTAATTCAGGATTAGGCCTTTGTGATCAGTCAAGTTAAATTTTGAGTAAGTTCCAGAAGGAAGGAAAGAAAGAAAGAAGGAAGGAAGGAAGGAAGGAAGGAAGGGAGAGAGAGAGAGAGAAAGGGAGGGAGGGAGGGAGGGAGAAAAGGGAGTTCCATGGTCTGTGGAGTTTGAGGAGGGCAGATATAAGGCCCTTCTTGACCTTTGTTAGCTGTGTGTGTGTGTGTGTGTGCGTGTGTGTCTGTGTGTGTGTCTATATGTGTGTGTCTGTGTGTGTCTGTGTGTGTGTCTGTCTCTGATTGTGTCTGTGTCTGTGTGTGTCTGTGTGTGTGTGTCTGTGTGTGTGTGTCTGTGTGTGTGTCTCTGTGTGTGTCTGTGTGTCTGTGTCTCTGTGTGTGTCTGTGTGTGTGTCTGTGTGTCTGTGTGTGTGTCTGTGTGTGTGTCTGTGTCTGTGTGTCTGTGTCTGTGTGTCTGTGTGTCTGTGTCTGTGTGTGTGTCTGTGTGTCTCTGTGTGTGTGTGTCTGTGTGTGTCTGTGTGTGTGTCTGTGTATGTGTCTCTGTGTGTGTGTCTGTGTGTGTTTGTGTCTGTGTGTGTCTGTGTGTGTCTCTGTGTGTGTCTGTGTGTGTGTCTGTGTGTGTCTGTGTGTGTGTGTCTGTGTGTGTCTGTGTGTGTGTGTCTGTGTGTGTGTCTGTGTGTGTGTGTACACAACTTCTGAGCTATAACTGACCTACACTAACCGGAACACACTTAAAGCATAGGATCTGGCGAGTTCTGCCACGTGTGCACCAGGCAATCATCACCACAGCGAGGCCAGCGAACGCATCCGCTGTATCTGAAAGTTCTCCCGTGTCCTCTTTCACTTCTTCTCTCCCATTCTTCTCAGAGGTTTCTTTGCATGAACCTTCTTCCTGTCACTGTAAATCAGTTGGCACTTCCCAGCTCTTAATATAAATGGACGCATAGAGTATGTACTCTTTTTTACAGCTTTTTTTAATCACTCAGCATAATTATTTTGCGATTCATCCATATTGTTCTATGTAACAACAGGTCATTTCTTTCTATTGGCGTAGTATTCTGCTGTATGTATGTGGACCACGATGTGTTTTCCCATTCATTTATTGATGGACATTCGGATTGTCTCCAGGTTTGGGCTATCACAAACAAAGCTGCTATGAACTTTGGTGTAACTCTTTGTATGGACACCTGCTTTCATTTCTCTGGGCGAATTCCTAGAACTGCTGAGTCACAGCGGAGGTGTATTTTTCGGTTTTCATTAAACTGCCCAACTGTTTTCCAATGAGCACGTTCCATTTGACATTCCCATCAGCCACATATGAGAGTTTCAGTTATTTCACATTCTTGCCAACAACTGGTATGGTGAGTCTTTGAAATTTTAGACATTCTAATACCTATGTAGTAGAATCATGATAATTTTATCTTTGGTTTTATGTTTTGACGTTTGGATTAGCGGGCACTTTGTTACATAAGCCACATTGAGGCTTTGGTATTCCAACACGTTTGTCAATGCCAAATTACCAAAGGTACATAAGATTCACTGTATTTGTTTTACCCTGACATTGACCGGTATAATCCAGGCTTGATGTAAACTAAAGAGAAACGTCAATAATAATAAGGGTAGATTACGTCTGTCAAAATATTTTCGACAGCATAGCAAGGTGACCAAGGTGCATAATACATACATTCCTATCCTTGTTTGGAGTAAAATAATTTCTTAATAACAAAACTGGACAGGATTAATTTTTGTTGTTGATGTTCTTTGGGTTGTTTTCCCCCATAGAACTAATCTTCAAAGTATGAGAAAGGAAGACAATGAAGTACTTCCTTGAAAATCCAGTTCAGTATCTGAAACTCTTCCGTGGATTTTCCTGATTGATTTCAAATCCTCGCTCTAGATGTTTATGTTTTTATCTGTTGGGAAGAGAATTCCTCTAGTTTTCTCCTCATTTTTACTGGGTCCTCCCAAAGGAGAAGGGGCTGCTATAGCCTGGTTGGTCAGAGATCAGGACATTTATTGGATCAGAGTTTCCCAGGGGGGCTCACAGTGTGCTAGAGGACAGCTCACCCACGGTCCACCCTAGCTGTCCTTTCTTACTCATCTGAGATGAGTTCCCAAAGCAGCGATGGCCTGGCCCCCAGCCCAGACCTGCTGAGCACCTTCCCTTCCAAAAGGACCACCTGTGACTGGGTAGGTCAATCAGACAGGAGTCTGTTCTCCAGCTGGGATAGCTGAGAGCCTTGATTAGAGGGAGGGAGAAGGAAGCAGAAGGTTCTTCCCCAGCTGTTTAACTGAAGCTGTATTTTGCACTGTTGCTTTCTCCAGGGAGCCCTCTTGGATTGGTAGTTCTAGCCCATTCCATTTGGTATTGTTTTTTGTATATGGTTTTTTGGTCACCAGCCCTGGAGGAAAGAAGGGTTGAATGAAAGGATTTGGGGATGCAAATTCAAATGGTCTCTTTGAGTTGTACATCAAGCTTAGAATTATATTTGATGAAATACTTCTTCCTGAGTCATAACATTCTATCTATTCTTTCCCTTTAATTTTTACTTTCGTGTCCCCAATCCTGGCCCTTATCTTACTATACTTTGGTGATCACAACTGTTTCAAAAACCTACTCACTTCCATAAAGTTTGTACACTACACATAGCATGCAATGTTCCCCCCCCAAAAAAATCCGTTATCGAGCAATAATGTTAAACATAAAGCGTAAGGGATGTGACAGTTTCTGTTAGGACTAGCCCTAAAGTAGTTTATAAACTAAAGCTGTAAAAACGATACGGAGTTATGAGTCAGAACCATTCATGATAAAAGCATAAAGTCCATCTATATATGAGGCCACCAAGTTAGGGAAATGTCCAGAAAATTATTTACTTAATATACCCCTATCAAGTGTATTCTGTCCCGTCTCCTTTTCCAAGACAGATGACCACCCAAATCACTGAAGACAGATGGTTGCCTCTACTTTTAAAATGTTCTAGAGTCGATAATTTCACAAGCTCCTTTGGTAGTCTGTTTCAGTGTTTAATCACTCTTACACTCAAGACGTTCTTCCTTATGTCTAATATATGATGTCTAAATAATGAAATACACTGAGTGGAATAAGGAGGATAATTTTAACTCTCACAGCTGCTAGAACTAGAGACCTAAACGATTTTTCAAGGAGATACATGGCTCAATTATGTTCTCTGTGGGGCTGACATCTCCATCCCTGACCTTTCACCCTCTTTATAAGTCTATAATTCTTACTTTTCACAGGATATTGTCTACTGAATATCCTACAGACATTAGGAAGTTAAACTAGTCAAAGTAGACTCACTTCACTTCTTAAAAATGCAGTTTCCTTGAGTTTGTCGTTCTAAGGTCTACCTTTACTTCTGTATTTTCCTCCCCCTGTTCTCTATTTGCAACACAAAATTCAGCCAACTGCTAAATCTATTCATTATCCCACAGTGTTTCTCAAAGCAACTCCATAGCCATGGTTTTGGTTAAGGATCTAGGGATCTCATTCCTAAACAACTGGTGATATAGGTCCCGGCTGGAATCTCTACCCTTCCCAACACCAGGAGTGACTACCTTCCTCATTATAGGACTTGGGGTAACAATGACAGCCTTCTGAACAAGACCCACTTTTCTTCCTTGCCCTCCACTGTCACCTTTCCTCCAGCCAGGGACGTCTCCTGAGGAGCTCTGATTAAGGATAAGTTTTTACTCTTAAGTTTCTTTCAGGTGTCAGGAAATGCTTTCAAAAGGATTTAGAGATGATTCAATGCGGAGAGGCAGCTTAAGGAGCGTCCCCTCCTAGGGTAGGTGAACTTCAAGTGTGTCTGATGTGAGGGAAGGGATTGCCTCCCTGAGCGCTGAGCTCACGAAACGCCATGGCGCGTTCTCTCAGAATGGTGACCGAAGGCAGTTCCCCATTCCTGCTGGCTGCGAATGAGCGGCTGCAGGGCAACCGGGCTTGTCTCACCTAGAAAGCACATGCCTGCCTGGGCGCTCCCTGCTTTCTTATCTTCCCATCAGACCCTGGCTCACCCCACTCCCCAGTGCACCGCCCCTCCCCTCCCTACCAACATGCCCAGCTCCCTCTCCCACAGACTGCCCAGAAGGGCCATTCAGCCCTGTCACTCAAAGTCACTGCAGCAGGACCCAGAGGGATCCCTTCCAACTCTCCCCAGAACACTTATAATGAGCTTATCTACAAAACAGAAATAGAGTCACAGATGTACATAGAAAACAAACTTATGGTTACCAGGCGGTAAGCGGAGGGAGGGATAAATTGGGAGATTGGGATTGACATATACACACTACTACATATAAAATAGGTAACTAATAAAGACCTACTGCATAGCATGGGGAACTCTACTCCATACTCTGTAACGACCTATATGGGAAAAGAATCTTAGAAAAGAGTAGGGACTTCCCTGGTGGCGCAGTGGTTAAGAATCCACCTGCCAATTCAGGAGACACGGGTTCGAGCCCTAGTCCGGGAAGATCCCACACGCCACAGAGCAACTGAGCCCGTGCGCCACAACTACTGAGCCTGCGCTCTAGAGCCCACGAGCCACAACTACTGAGCCCGCGAGCCACAACTACTGAATCCCGCACGCTTAGAGCCCATGCTCTGCAACAAGAGAAGCCACCACAATGAGAAGCCCGCGCACCACAATGAAGAGAAGCCCCCGCTCGCCGCAACTAGAGAAATTCCACGCGCAGCAATGAAGACCCAACACAGCCCAAAAAATAAATAAATGAATACAAATTTTAAAAAAATAAAATAAAAAAGAGTAGATATATGTATAACTGATTCACTTTGCTGTACACCTGAAACTAGCACAGCATTGTAAATCAACTATACTCCAATAAAAATTAAAAAAAACAAAACAAAACCGCAGAGACGAAGGTAGATATCTTAATAATGCTGCTTAGGGTCATTCTACTCTCCGATTAAGAAGCTACGTGGAAGTTACTGATGATCTTGAAACAAAAAGGGAACAAAGCCAGGAGCAAGAATTGAAGAAATTCTCAGCATTCAAGTTAGTAATTGAGGGGAGATAAGTACAGCTTCTGGTTAACAGAGGGGTCCCAGAGCCTGAATGACCATGTTTGAATCCTTGTTCTTTCAATGCCTGCTAGTCAGACTGGGGCATGTCACTCGACCTCTCTGCCTCGGTTGCTTCATCTGTAAAATGGGGACAGTACTGACGTCAGTGTGATGGTTAGGCTTAAATGTCAGGCACAGAGTTGCCACATAAAGTGTTAGTGGTGCTCACTGATGAAGGATAAAAACTAGCAAATGGAGACTAGGTGTTTCAGAGTTTTTGGCAATGTGGAGAAAGAGGATAGAGCAGGTCTTCCTCCAGACAGGAGTGCCTTCAGTGTGCATGGAGCCTGTGGGAGGGGGCCCTGGGCGAGGTGAGCAGAAAAAATGGAATCAGTACAAGGGAGGCACCCAGTGCTGAGCATGGAGCCCAGAACTTCATAAATCATGGTTGAATTTAGTAAATACATAAGGGTCTATTTTTCCTCAGCTATGGGAATAAGGAGAGGGCACTGGAATATAGAAAGACTTCACACAAAAAAAGAGCATTTGACGCTAATTATGTTGGCCTAGGAATCTTTAATAAAGTGAATATGGTTTGTTAGCTGGACAGGATGGAGGGAGGGCAGAAAATAATAACCAGTATATTGGAAAGAGTAGGGGGAAGCTGGTTTCCACTTAAGAAATGTAGATAAGAGGAATAAAGAAAAGTGTAGTGGGGGTGAGTTAGTTAATGTGTTACTGATCAATAACAGCATAATGCATCCTTCTTTTAGATGCTTAAGACATTTCTTTCAGGGAAAAGGAATAGTTTTTGTTCATTTTATGAGGAAACCACGACCTGGCCTTGCATGTGAACAGAGGCAGTTCCAGAATGTTCTCCATTGCCTTGATCTCCATCAGCCGCTTGCCCAGCGTTTGGACCTTTTACTGGAGCTCTTGTTCTTCTTTGATCCATTGTCTTGTTTAGTCCTCACAACAGTGAAGTAGATATTATTTCCCTTTTAAGGACAAGAAAAGTGCCACAGTTGGAATCAGAAGAAGTCTGGGGATTTCCACAGGTCTCTGCATGCGTCCCTTTCAATGCTGAGGACCTGCTACTGTGTTTTGTAATCTTTGTGTGTGAACTGGCCACTTACCACAGGTATTTGCCAATCAGGGAAATCTTTTAAAAATCCATTCACCTTCACAGATGATATATCAACTTGAAACTCTGGTAGGGAGAGTGAGTTCAAGTCTTCCCCTTCCCTCTACCCCACATAGTCACACAGTTCAAAGCAAAGCAATAATTTCTCTTCTTTTTTTTTTTTTTGGATAATTTCGACATCTGTGCCCTGCATTCTCATGATTAAGAAAAATTTGGAAGTCAACATTTTGCTGAATTCTAGTTCTTGCTGAGCCCCCGACTCCCTGGGAACCCTGAGGCTAGTCACTTAGCCTTTCTGGGCTTCTAGCAATCTAGTGATAAAACTGGGCAAAAAAAATAGAACCCCGGGCTTCCCTGGTGGCAGTGGTTGAGAGTCTGCCTGCCGATGCAGGGGACACGGGTTCGTGCCCCGGTCCGGGAAGATCCCACGTGCCGTGGAGCGGCTGGGCCTGTGAGCCATGGCCGCTGAGCCTGCGCGTCCGGAGCCTGTGCTCCGCAACGGGAGAGGCCACTACAGTGAGAGGCCCACGTACCGCAAAAAACAAAACAAAACAAAACAAAAATAGGACCTCACTGAAAGAAGTCAAAGCCAGGTTTCCTCTTGTATAAATTAAAAGGGGAAAAGAAGTACATAGAAGAAACAGGCTACATAAAATAAGTGAAATAAAGGTTTTTGATGGACTAAGGGTGGTTTATAGAGGCCAAACGCACTGTCCTGCTAGAAATAAATACTTGATTAAAAGAATCCTAGGGGGCCTTCCCTGGGCTTCCCTGGTGGCACAGTGCTTGAGAGTCCGCCTGCCGATGCAGGGGACACGGGTTCGTGCCCCGGTCCGGGAGGATCCCACATGCCGCGCAGCGGCTGGGCCCGTGAGCCATGGCCGCTAAGCCTGCGCGTCCGGAGCCTCTGTTCCACAGCGGGACAGGCCACAGCAGTGAGAGGCCCGCGTACCGCAAAAAAAAAAAAAAAAAAAAAAAATTAAAATAAAGTTTTAAGGTTTAAATTTTAAAAAATCATGTTTTGAAAGCATTTTATTAAAAACACACTATAGTTCTAATATTGTTAGAAGAAGAAAAACTTGGATGGAATTCTGAGTCCTAGGGAGCATGCATCTGAACTTCCTTCATTTGGGGTCAGGACTGAAATAGACATTTTAAGTTTCCTGCATTAACTTAAAACATTTGTTTAAGTAGTTGGAGAAGAAAATTCTAACCACTGAGGGGATTTAGTTTATGTCATTTAGTTTATGTCATTCCCTTTATTTCAATGTTAGGTGATTTCTACAGCTATAAAAGGGGAATAATAACAATAATATTTAAAAATAGCACCAACGTTGACATTCAAAAGGGTCAATTGGCCACTCCGTGGTCACTCTCAGTCACATCTACCACTGCCCCACTATTCACTGTGGATAATTGCTCTCCCAGAGTAGCTTTAACTATGTTTTTTTTCAAGTTGCTGTTCCTAAACCACACAGGGATAAAAATATTAAAATAATTAGGATATGACAAAAGCATTGCCATAAAGACTAAGCATTGATATTAGGACTAAGAAATGGAAAAGGAGACTAGTGGAGGCCAATCGTGAACAGCAAGGATGGACTAAATGGGGTGATCTAAGGACTAAAACAAAGTGATACAATAAAGACTTATTCAGGAGTTATACCTGAAGTTATATCTGAAGCAGGAGTTTACACCTGCTTCAGAAATCCTGAGGTATTCTGGCTTTGTTACTGCAGGGTTTGAGCCTCTGAAGAAAGAGTTCTCCTCTGTCCACCCCTCCCTTGTTTTTGCAGGATCCTTCAGTATCCACGTGAGATGTTAGAAGCCCCCTTCTGGCTTTTCTAGTAAGATATGGCCAATTGTTCTTTCAGCAAATACTTACTGAGCGTGTATTAATGTCTGTGCTATGAAGGCAATGTGCTCTTGGTGCTGGGGAAATACGGAAAGGCAAAGGAAAGTGCTACCTGCCTGCAAGGAGCGGAGAATCTTAGGGATATAGAGCTTAATCAGATAAATCTTCGTAAACTGATAACTGCTTTGGAAGGGGCTATGAGAACGTGTAACCAGGGAGAGTGATCGAGGCTAAGAGGACAGTGGAAGCTTCCTGAAGGGGATGAATTTTGAATTCAGAACAAGAACAAAGTCTGTTTCTGAAATTGTATTAAACCTATATTAGTGTTCATAGGATGTTATTAGAAAAAGTTAGGAGTAAATGGAAAAAATTACACGACATCAGGGGTCTGTGTATGTGAGAATGTTTTGAAAGGACAGAGGGTTGATGACAGGGTACGACTGAATTTCTGAAATCAGCAGGTAAGACTTTAGTCAAAGTTTAACAAAAACTCATGGGCAAGTTACCAAGCTTCAGTTTCTTCATCATTAATGTAATTTCATCTACCTTGAAAAAAGTCATTTTGTGATTAAACTAAATAATGTATATAAAGTACCTATCACAGTGACCAGCAGCTACTCATTTTTTAACTTAAATTATTTTCAAGGGTGAATTAAATGTACAAGCAACAGCCCACGCGGCGACTCATATAACTAGACTCATGTTAAATTTATTGTCCAGAGCAGGACACTTTTGAGCATGAAAGCGACAGGACGAGACAGGTAAACTAAAAAGTATGTTCACCTTGCCTATACTTTACCGCCTGGCAGAGATGATATGGAAAAGCAATTAGCAAAAACTCCACTCATCACACACGAGACATAGCCAGCTCCCTCAAAACCACGTTTCACAGTACGGCCGGACAGAACTCTGCCTGGAGTATTCTGATCTAACACAACTCTGATAACACGGATCATTTTAAAGTATGTGAATACCAGAGGACTCTCTCATGGCTATTTTCCTTTTATTACATTTTCCTTTTATTACAAAAACAATACCTGCACAAAGTAAAAAATTTCAACACTACAGAAGGGTATAAAACAAAAGGTAAAAATCTCCTATGAAATAATGCAGCTCATCTCTTTTGAGATATAAGCGTATTTAGAATGAATAGTTAATGCTGCGGGCATATAACTTTCTCCAAAGGTGAGTTAACAAAGGCTTTCCTATTTTCTGACCAGTGATTGCACCAGAAAGCTGGCAGCTTTCCTTTTCAGAAGCTGAGGACCTTGGCCACCAGTGGCGGGGGTCCCCGTGCAGCCCGGTTCCCTGACCCTGGGCAGCTCCTCTCTGTTCCTTTCTCACCACTGACAGCAAAGGAGTTTGATTTCACTCCCCTAACCGTGGGATTCTGCTCGTGTGGTTTAAAGTCACAGCAACTTTGTCTTGATTAGCCCAGTTCCCCTGCACCTGCGTGGACTCCAGCCCGTCTCAGCCACATGCACGCATGTCAGGCAATACAGATTCATTCCAGAGACCGGGAGGGAGACTCCAAGCTCGCTCGTGTTCACGCACCAATCACAAATGATTTCTTTCTCTCTCCGCTCCCTCTTCTCCTTCTAAATGCAAAGCATGTACAACAGCTGTGAATGTGAGAGACAGGCCAGTGCCCCGTGCAAAGGAAAGCAATCACCAGTACTCGGAAAACATTATGGTGCCTGCCATCCTGAGCTCGTGAAACCAGGAACAGTGAATACATTTAGCCGTTAACAACTTTATTTCAAAGGCAAACATATGTGCTTGCAATCTGAGCCGGTGCTCATTGAGAATTAATTGCTTGACAAAATAAATTTAAGGCAGAGCGTCATTTGTGAGGGGGAAACACCGTGGAAGAAATTCACAACGGGCGGTAACGGGTACAGCATTCTCCCGCAGATCCAACAAAGGAGCCAATGATTTGTCTCCTTAAATTTTTTAATAAATGCAGTGGTATTTTTAGAGTTTAAGAAGGGAAAAATCTGGCCCTCTGTGGTGTTTCCTGTGGAAAAACTACTAGATGCGAGAGAATAGTGAAGCTGGGACATTTGAAGAACCAGCAGTGGCTTTTCCCGATGGTAGCTACTCATTCTACTTACTCTCCTGGGGCCACTCTTTCCTCTCTTTGCTATGTGTACTATTTCTCCTATTTTCCTTTTGGGCTGAGAAGCATGGGAAGAACATTAGTATGTTCCTGGGTTTTCAAGGAAAACAGAATCAGTATAAGGCGACTTGGCTACTTGGATACAAGTGGCTGTTGTACGTGACCAGTCACACTTTCTGTCCCTGGATGGATGCTGGAGCACAGCCTCTTCGTTCCTTGACTCAGAAATTCTGAAACTATAGGAGCTACCAGATTCAGTGAGAATCTAGGCTTTGCTAAGAGGAGGTACCAAGTCTAGGTCATTTCCGCCAGATTTTTTCTTTTTCTGACGTTGCATGGGGCAAATATGAAAGTAAAACACCTCTCTCGCTCTTTCTCTCATAACCCTAAGACTCCTCCCAGGAGATGCTGGGCCACCCATGTTTCCTCCTCTTCCTCTCTCTGGAGAGAACAATCTGACCATCTTAACCACAGTCAAGTGCTGGGAGCTCTCATCTTGATATCTGAGCTATCCACAGGGATTCCCTTATTTTCAAAACGTCATTTATTACTGAGACCCCTCTGTGAGAAGACACAGACTCTCTCCTCTCTCTCTCTCAAGCTCTGTGGGGAGGGGAGTCACTTGGTCCTCCACAGACAGAGTTAGGGACCAGGAGGGGCGTAGTGAAGACTGTGTTACAAGCTTCCAAACAGAGGAGTTACGCCACGCGATCCCTCTAAGCGGATGCGTATGTCTCCTGGCAACCATGAGGGCGGTTTCCCAAAGGTCTTCTTCATCCCGCTGGAAAGGCCCCCAGTCATGGGAATGCTTATGAGCCCCTTCCACTGCACCTCCATGGGCAGGAGGTTGAACGGGAAATGAGAAAACTCTTCCATTCTTGATAGACCCAGGTTCCTCTTCATGGGGCTGACCTATGGGGCAAAGCTCCTCAGAAATTCTGGTTTAGGGATTCCCTTCAGCCTCAAACGTTCCTTAAATCTCAAGGCTACTATTATTCTGGCCATCTGTGTGCTTCTGGGAAAAAAATACTGAGTTGAAAGTTACTGAAAGGATTTGGAGATCATTTACATTTCAAAGATCAAAGTGACCGATTTGGTATAGTTATAAGGAGTCACTGAAAGTCCCGTATCTTATCATGTTTTTTCTAGAAGTGAAGAAAATACATTCAGCCTTCCCAGTTCACTGCCTGCCTACTTAACTCCACAAAGAATGTTATCTATGTATTAGAATGGGAAGCATTTGGGAAGAGGCTAGATTTTCCAGAATTTTCTCAGAAGTGATAGCGTATCAAAGAGTATCTGGGGAGGGCTCCCCTGGTGGTGCAGTGGTTGAGAGTCCACCTGCGATGCAGGGGACACGGATTCGTGCCCCGGTCCGGGAAGATCCCACATGCCGCGGAGTGGCTGGGCCCGTGAGCCATGGCCGCTGAGCCTGCGCGTCCGGAGCCTGTGCTCCGCAATGGGAGAGGCCACAACAGTGAGAGGCCCACGTACCGCAAAAAAAAAAAAAAAAAAAAAAGAATATCTGGGGAAAAATAGAATGTTATTCTTAGCGTTTCTGTAATTCAAAAATTCAAGTTAGGTAGTTTGAAAAGATTCCTATGCCTGTAGTGTAGAGAATAGGTTGAAAAGGTAATTCTAACTTTAATAAAGGTAAGCAAGTAATTTTATTTCTGTGACGGTAGGAAACTTGTTCTCCTTTCATCTTTTCAGGTGGAGTTTGTCCACTATGACTTTTATTGAACTCATTTACTTTGGAATCATTCATCATATTCAAAGAAATGAGAGAACATTTACATGGAGGTTTATAGATGTTTGGGTTCCTTGATAGCCAAGACCTCAAAGAAAGTGATTGGGCAGGAGCTTTGAAAGAAATTTTCCTCAGCTGAACAGAAGCATAAAAGCAGGTATCAGAGATAGCTGTGGAATAACTCACTATATATTTCACAAGATTAAATCTTTGGAGAGTTTCAATTTTATTAATGGCCTCTTTTCTGAGTCCTCGATTACTGTAAGATTTATGAATACACCTCTGAGTTTCTCAGCATGCAAACTGTACCCATATGATATCTTGGAGGTTTTTTTCCCCTTGCTTCTGAAAGCACATTTCTTTGAATTCCACCAATTTGTAATTTGAGATGTTTGGGACAGTTTCATTCTGAAGAATATACCTGTACCAGGAAGGGGCCTTGCTCAGCGACGACAGGGAATGAATGATAGTATAATTTTTTTTTTTTTGGCCACATGTGTGGCTTGCAGGATCTTAGTTCCCCAACCAGGGACTGAACCCACGCCCCCTACAGTGGAAGCCTGGGAGTCATAACCACTGGACCGCCAGGGAATTCCTGAAATTGTAATTTTAATGCTTGTCTACTTTCAAAGAATAGAATATTTGAAGGCACTCTTACAAAGTAAAGTGTTTATTTTCTAACATAACCTGAGTTCATTTTTGGTTAGGTTCAAATTTTAGCAGTAAATTCCTTATGTCCTAAGGCAAAAAAGAGCTGGGGTGGGATGAGAGAGAGAGAGAGAGAGAGAGAGAGGGAGAGAGGGAGAGAGAGAGAGAGAGAAGAAAACAAATGTTCACCAGGTGGCCTTTAATTAACTTAATTAGCTTTGGTCTGTTCCTTAAACGTGCATTTTCTATACTTCCTGCTTTCACAATTCATATCTTATAAGCAAGAATTTAGTTTTACACCATTAGCACATAGTTATTTTCCATTAGAATAAAACAGTAATGATCAGTCATCTGGCTGTATAAAGTAATATAAAGATCCCTATTTCTTTAAGAGAAAGTATTTTAAGAGTATAAAGCTTCTGTCAGAGTGGTGAGGCAGCCACATTTTTACAATATTTTTTATTTTCCTAATGGAAATATAGACAGACTCTTGCTATGTAAACTTTGGATTATTATATTTTATATACTTTGTTTCCAGAAAGAAAAAAAAAGTAGCAATACATTAAAAATACAAATTATATCCTGTTGGGATTTTCTCCCTGAGACACTATGGGAAGCATTGAAAATCTTGCCAGGTTACTTCTCATGAGATCCTCAGCCCATTTGTTTAGTACTTTTGTTCTGAGGAATGTTTACTCAAGTATTCAAACTCTGGGAACTGCTAAATCAAATCTCTAAAACTGACAGAACTTTTTAAGTAGAAAAATGCTTGTAAATTTGTTAAGTTTCATAGTTATTGGAATGATGGTTTATCTATGGTTTTCAAACTCTTGCAGCATCTCTAAAATGAACTATCATAAGATAAACTCTGCTAAAGCCATAAACATGCCTGCCTCTTATAAGAGCCAATATGTGCTATAAACTCATATCATGGTGGTTAAATATATATGTATATTTTCCTTTTCTTCTTTTCTCTCCAAAAGGAAAAGGAAGATAATAATACGTATAACAAGAAACTGAAATTATTAGTTGTCTGTGATGTCATAAATCTAGTAAAAGTATTATATGATATAAAGGATAGAACAAAAAAATTTGTTATGTCCAATAAAAATAGAGATTGGTTTTTAAACAGATCTGTTTCATTTTATTATTTTAATTACTATTCAAGAATATATAGTTCTGTTCAATGAGGATCAACAACAAAAAATTTCCAAAAATAAAATAATTTAAAAACTCAATAGCATTTAATGAATGTCTACTATGTGCTGTTCACTGGCTCGGCAATGGTTTATCCAGTCAGCGTAACACAGTTCCTCTCCAGTTCCTTCCCTTTCTGCTTTCCTACCTCTAGCTTTCTTGAATTCCGAGGCCAATAAGAAAACGCGCCACTCAGATATGCTGCTGTGGTGAACATAACCAACCAGCACCAACTACTGCCCATCTCTACCCACTACTTCCTTTGGGCGTAAGCCCATGAATCCCAAGGATGCCCTCAGCCAGCAAAACAGGGATGATGACGTAGGCAAGTCCTAAAGGACACAGGACTCCTTAGCTCAGTTCTGGCTCGAATTCCCCCACCAGTGAGGCCGTCAGAGGTGCACCACAAAGTAAGGCCCTTCCTCCCCAGCGCTCTGCTTCACAGGGACACAAGGCTCTTCCTCTTTGACCTTCATTGGCTCTGTCTCCTTCTTCCATCACAGGTGTCCCCTCTTCCTCCAGTGAATCTCTTGCACACCTCATCCCGTCTCCTGTCTCAGAGGTCTGTTTCAGGAAGGATGCCAACGAACACCAGCCCTTTCTGGCATCTGCCCTTGGGGCCAGGCTACCCTTCTCTGCCTCACTTACCACTGCCTACCAGAAGCTTCCTTCTGACTATTTCTTACCCTCTTTCGGTTTCCTAAGCCCTCCTTCTCTGTATGCACCACCCAACGCTACCATGTCTCTCTTTCTTATGTAGGTTTGTCACTGTCTGTTTTGTTTCCTGATATATCCTGAATGCTTAAAACCGTGGCTGACACATAGTAGGTCCTCAGTAAGTACTTACTGAATAAATGAATGTTAGTTCTGAGAAAGAATCAACAGTTCTGGAGTACGCTTCTTTTCTGATAATGTCGCTGCAAACTGACCCATTGCTCCTGACATCTAGTGGCAGGACGGAAAACTGTCCTGAGACCAGAAGTAATTTCACTGGCGGGCTCAAGTCTAAACCGTAGAAAATGTCAGAAGGCCTACTCTTCGGGGCATATAACATTTTATAGGGTTAGTATACTTTTTAGATACTTAACAGGTTATGTATTTATCAGTGAAAACTCCAGTCATGGACAGTCACTTCTCACTGGATAGAAACCCAGTGGGAAAAGTGTAACCAGCCCCAGCTGGGTAAATGGGTTAGACAGCAAGCTGGATCTGTACCATCATAGAGGTTCTCCAATCCTGACATCCCATCCCATCTACCTACGGCAACAGAAATGGACACATGGAAACATACAACAATTTCAACAAGTTACGGTGTAGCAGCCACAGAACTTGGAATATGGATGAGTCTGGTTTCAATTCCGAGATTCCCAGTGGCCAAATGATGCACTTGAACTCCAAAAGGAGCTTGCACAAGGACCTGGTGAGCCATATGCACACCACGCTCTTCCGCTGGAGGACCAGAGAGTGAAACGAGAAAAACACAGGCAGCAGGGAAGACTCATTTTTATCACTTTTCTTCCTGCATTCAACAAATATACTTACGTGGCACCAATGTGTTCCAGGCACGGTACCAGGCTCTTGGGATACACCAAGGAACAGAAGACAACAATTCCTGCCCTCGGGGAATCAATCTCTCCCTCTTCCCATCCTCCAAACGGGCTACAGCTCTCCAGATGCCCCAGTGTGACAAGGATATGCTGCTTGTGTAACAGGGGACAAAGCCTGCTCTTAACAATGGTTAAGATCTGTAGTAGCTTGGAAAGGAGCAGGGAACTGGGGTCTGTTTTCCTCAAAAGGACACTTCACTAAGCCAGCCACTCCCAGAGACTGAATAAAGTATCAGATTCTCATGAGGGCTGTATTGCCTGAGAAATGGGTCAGAAAATGAAAGTTCATTTTTTGGAGGAAATATCCCAAACTGCCAGGATCCCCTGAGAACTTGGGTGGGAATGCGGAGTATCACACTGGCCCTGAGATGCTGACAAGAGGAGTGCGAGGATGTTCAGAGCCCCAGATGGAAAAAAAAAAAAAAGGGAGGCAAGTGTTAGGCACAAATGACCACCCTTAACCTCTTCATGTGGGTGAAACATATGCCTTGAAACCTACTGATTGTAAAAAAGGATGAGAAAGATGGTAGATGTTTATAATTCCTGTACTCACATTTTCAGACACTCTATGAACTTCTTAGTTTCTAGTATGGTGTATACGTATTTCTTGGAGAATACATATCTCCATCATGAAGTTGGCTGAATGCGCCACGGGCTTTGTCGACAGACAGAGGTAGATGTAAACTCAGCAACAGTAGAATTCCATGACCCTGGACAAGCTATTTTGCCTTTCTGTTGCTCAGCCTCCTTATCTATAAAATAAGTTATAATAGTATCTACCTAAATTCAGTATTATATATGGAAATGGCTGGTATATAACAGAACCCCAAACATGTTAATTTCCTTTTATTCTCTGGGTTGCCATCAACTTCTAGCTCACAAAAATCCATGTACTATGATTTCGCTGGTATTCTCAATCTTAACTGAAGAGGTATAGTTAGAAAAATGTAGGATGTCTCATTGTCTTAGTATTTGTTTTGCATTAGACCAGAATTTTCTGTTTCAAATCACTTGCATTGTTTAGGAAAATGGGTATGGCTTGTTCACAAGGTTATCCATTCCATGGTGTCTGCCTCATGTGGTGATTACATAACTTATATTGGTGTTAATCAGGTCCTCCTTCTTGCTACAAGTATCAAAGTTCACAAAGTTTCTACACTTGCAAGAGACACCTAACAGAACACATATCAGTATATTTTTGAGAAGTTGTTTTATAAACTGTAAAATGAATCTTTAGAATGTACTAAGGGCACAAAGCTTTTAGTAAACCGAGTTTGATCACTGATTTTTAAAGGTGATAAAATAAAGCTGCCCTTTTAGGTACACTCCACCCTGCCCACTGGGTCTGACAGTGCCTTAGCTGAGAATCACTGGCTATGAAGCCCCTCTTACTGATCAAGTATGGTGTCTGAAGTGGGATCTTTTGCAATAACCCCACACATCCCAACTCTCTACTCCCCAGACCCAGATTTCCTTTAAGAGTATGTTGGGGATGCTACAAAAAAGACTTTCCATTGAGACCCTTAAAAGACAGCATCTTTATGGGAAGTTTCTTGTATTGGTTGACACGGGAACGATTTTAGAGCCAGAGATGGTCTCAGGCAGCCTCACCAAATTTCCCACGGACCTAGAATAAGTATGGTTGCAGCAGCCTGACTTTTCCTTGGTTTTGAGAAAGGCCCCGAGATTAGCTAGAGGAGAGCTGGCTGACACGAGGGGTCTCTCAGCCGAGAGGAGGTGGTGCTGGAATGGCTGCGGGGGGGACATGCGACTGGGCAGTCTGATGTAAAGGCAGACTTTTCAGAGAAGAATAACGGCAACTGAGAACCAGACGGGCCTGTGTAAACCACACCTGGTAGCTGTGTGGACAGTTTCCAGACGAGAACCAGATGTCTGGTCCCAATGCTGAGCTATGACGTAAGCTCACCGGCTCTTTGATGCCAAGCTGGGGAGGCTGGGGAAAAGCGACATCTCAAACTGATGGTATTATAACCTGAAATTGAGTTTACCTGGCACTGACTAAATAAAAGTCTCTTCCTTCAAGTGGAATAGAATTCCAGGATAGAGATTCAATTTAGTAATAGAAAAAAGAGTATCTTTTTTAAACATGTTTTTAGAGCACATTGAGTTCATTGGCAAATGTGTACTTCACCTTCCAGAAATTTCTCCTGCATTCCTCCTGTCAGTATTTTCCAAACAGCGTTTTGTGAGACACTAATTCTGTGACACATTAGCAGATATTCCGGAGAAAGCAACGATTTCCCTAATAAATAATTTCGGGGAAACACTGCATAATACGTTAAAGTTCTAAAAGATCTTGCAAAACGAGAACCGTTCCACTTTTCTCTCAGCTAACGTTTTCCCGTATCATTTCGATACAACCTATTTCTTATTTGCCAAGCATCAATAAACATCTCTGAGGAAACTACCAGTCTGTAGAAAACTTTGGCAATGCTCTTCCGCCAATAGGAACATATAATTTCCATCCCTGTCTCTTCAGTTTAAAACAGTGTGTTTGTAATTGATCTTTGCCTCATTTTAAATGAACTGATTCAACAAGCATTTTGTGATCTCCTACTGTGTGCCCCGTGTTAACTAGAGGATTCTGGAACTTCTCCTACTGTGTGCCCCGTGTTAACTAGAGGATTCTGGAACTTCTCCTACTATGTGCCCCGTGTTAACTAGAAGGTTCTGGAACTTCTCCTACTATGTGCCCATGTTAACTAGAGGGTTCTGGAACTTCTCCTACTATGTGCCCCGTGTTAACTAGAGGATTCTGGAACTTCTCCAGGCTTTGTTTCCCAGCTTTACCGAGATGTAACTGACACGTAGTGCGTGACGACTGCATACACTCATGTATTGTGAGCTGAGTGCCACGTGCTTGCTAACCCTCCACCAAAGCTTGCTCTCACTGCCATCAGGGTGGGAGTGTGTGGGGGTGCGCCGTTCGGGCCACCGGGGGTGCCTGTCGGGGGGTCCGTGGGCAAGGTGTCCCAGTGCCTCCTGGGCTGGCCTCCTGAGGAAGCCCGGGATTTAGCGGGTAGGATCCATTTTCCTTTGCTGACAGTCACGCAGTTCACGACTCAGAGTTCTGGGTTGGGTGAGAGGGAAACGGGCCTCTCTCACACTGTCCTACATGGCTGGGGAAGCCGACTTACTCTCACGCTCTCACTTTCTCACACAGGAGAAATCTTGGGCCGAGAAGGGCTCTCTCGGCAGTGAGCTGGGCTGCCTTGGGGGAGGGAAGATGTCGGGGAAGTCAAAGTGTTCCTCTTACCCCCTCCAATGAGTCCAAATTTGGATTTCTTTGGACCCTAATAGTGTGTTGGAAGTTCTCTGTTGCACTGCTGGACAAAGGCTCTGTCATCTCACAGCGCTTGTCTATCAGTGTCTGCAGAGACGCCTGGACCATGGCCAAGAGGGGCCAGAGCCGGTTCACAGGCTGCTTGGGAGGCCGCAACTGGGGCTGAGGTCTGTACATCTGTTGTCCTGCACAGGCACAGGCGAGGCCCCTCCCAGGGCCCTTGGAGTATGGCCCTCACAGCTCCCGCACAGGCCCTTTTGTCCATGGACGGTCACCAAACTGTTGTTGATACACAAAGGGAGGTCGTATTTGACCATCTTGCTATTTCTAAGGAGTTTTAGTGGTTTCAATAATTCTTTCTTAAAAACTGTATGATGTTCCCTTTTTCAGTACAAGTTCACATCATGGACTCTTCGTGTAAGAAAATCAATCCCTCTCCGACCTGCGCGGCTTCACCCTCCTTAGGCGACCTGGTGCTTCCCTGCTCCTGGGAGGTTACCATGTTGATGCCAAACTTAGCGTGGATGCCCGATCAGCGTAGTGCACCACCGCCCAGATCTCCTGGGCTCACGCAATCCTCCTGCCTCGGCCGCCCGAGTAGCTGGGACTACAGGCGAGCGTGGTACATATATGCAATGGAATCTTACTCAGCCATTAAAAAGAGTAAGATAATGCCATGTGCAGCAACATGGATGGACGTAGAGACTGTCACACTAAATGAAGTAAGTCAGACAGAGAAAGAGAAATATCGTATGATATCGCTTATATGTGGAATCGAAAAAGAAATGATACAGATGAACTTATTTACAAAACAGAAACAGACGCACAGACTTAGAGAACGAACTTAAAATATAAAAATTGATATTTAAAATAAAATATAAAGCGTATGCAATGCAAGCACATTCTTGAAGATTTAGTTCTGCCATTTCTTTCTATAGGAAATCACCCTGATGACCTCCCTCCACCCTATGACTCTGCTATGCGCCTTTCTCTGTGTCCCTGTGATATCCCGTATACACTTCTATCATTACATTTACTGTCTTGTGCTTATTGCTTTATATACCTGTTTCCCACAGTCTAAGGTTTGCTTATTGTTGGCTAGCATTGCCTTGTTTGTTGTTGTACTGCTAAGGCTCGGCGTAATACCTGGCATATAGTAACCATTCAGTAAAATTGATTGTCTAACTGTGCTTTTCTGATGCCTAAGTTTAAATATGTGCATGTAACTTTGATGGATAATAGTAGATTGAAATTATTCATAGTGTCCCAGACTAATGGAGAAAAAAGTGGATCCCAGTTACCTACAATCTCCTACCCTGCAGTTTGTCCTCCAGCGAAGATCACACAGACAGTTATAGGAGAAAGAACCGTACGTAACTTAGGCGATCATTTGATAAATAACAAAAATTGCTCTGTAGAAAAAATGCTATGGTGTGAATAGTACAAACAGGCTGTTAATTCTCTTGTTATAAAGTGACAGATTCACAACTAAATAAGGAAGCTGAAACATTCATTTGATATATACAGTCGTGGTAATATCTGAGGATTTGGAGGTCCTTGAATAAAAGGATATAGTACTAGACAAGATGTATACTGATGAATTCTACTGACGGTTCCTTCAATGACAGAATAGTTTGATCAAAAAGCCACAAAGTTGCCCACTGAGATACACAGAGGAAAAAGTGGAGATTCATTAATACTTCAAGGGTGAACTTGCCCAGTGCTGACGACTCACACAGCAGGAAACTCCGGGTTATGTAAATGATGCCTTCATTAAGGTACAAAAATATTGTGCAAATTACGGGAGGTCAGAGATGGTGATTGACTGGGGTTGTCTGTGAACTCTTTCATTAACATTCTACACCTTCATACCAGAGAATCAACCTGACCACTGAGAAGGACGGAATGAAGAAGGATGGCATTTTCATAAAGACTCCTATTCATGCAAGATACTGGGTGATAAATTACATATATAATACATATAATTATATAATATGATTATAATATAAATTATTATATAATATAAATCATAATATATATATATACACACACTTTATTTAATGAAAAACTTGTAAATACTTAGTGTCAGTCTCTTCTGATACTTGAGTCCACTAGATGTGTGTATATCACATGGCATTTAAAATCTTGGGTCCTGAAATTGCAGGTACCTGCATTTCAATCTGCTTCTTGTTTGATAGCTCTGTGGCTTTAGGCAAGTCCCTCAACCTCTTTCTATGCCTCGTTATATCCTCATCCTTTAAATAGGGAAAAAATAATGCCCACTTTGTAAGTTAGCAGTGACTTTAGTAACTCCTGAATATGTGTTACTAATATTATAATGAATGCGTCAATCTATCCTGAACCATTTACAATATTTTATCTATATTGTAAAGTTATAATGCAGTATACAAAAATTATGTGGTTCTAGTGCCTATTAGAAAATATCAATGGGAAAGAATAGAAACTACAGGAAGTAAATAGATATTGTTGGTCTCATTTTTCTTCCCAGTCTTACTGAGGCATAATTGATATATAACATTGTATTAGTGTTAGGTATACAACATAATGATTTGATATAGGTATGTATTGCAAAATGATTACCACAATAGGGTTAGTTAAAACATTCATCACCTCAATTTTTTTTTGCCAGTGATGAAAACTCAAGATCTACTCCCTTAGTGACGTTCAAATATACACTACAGTACTGTTAGCTACAGTCACCATGCTGTACTGTTGGTCTCATTTTATAGCTGAGCATACTAGACATGAAATATATCACATGGTGTTTAAGAGCTTGGGTCTTGTTTTGAATATAACAAATATGGCATTTTAAACAGTGAGAAAATTGAGGGTTATTCAATGATACTGGGAAATTGGTTTAAGCATTGAATAAAGGTGCATTTATAGTCTCAAACGTTAGGCTAAAATAAATTCAAGATGGTGAGACCAACAGTTGACTCCCAGTTCTACATTCCCCTAACTTTCCCTTTGCCAAGGTAAAGGCTATATTTCCAAGTGTCATTGGTCGAATTATGAACCCCCAAATTTATATGTGAAGTCCTAACCTCAGTGCCTTGGAATGTGACCTTATTTGGAAATAGGATCACTAAAGATACACTTAGTTAACATGGAGTGATTAGGGTAGGTCCTAAATCCCTATGACCGGTGTCCTTATACAAAGGGGAAGTCTGGGCACAGAGACATGCACACAGGGAGAACACCAGGTGATGATGGAGGGCGAGGTCAGGTTGACACTCCTACAAGCCAAGGAACAGGAAAGCCAACGATGACTGCCAGCAAACCACCAGAAGTTAGAGGAGAGCCTGGGAACAGGTCCTTCCTCAAGCCTCAGATGCAAGCCATCTCTGCCAACACCGTGATCTCCGACTTCAAGACTCCAACACTGTGAGACAACGCATTGCTGTTGTCTAGGTCACCCCGTTTGTGGTACTTTGTCCTGGCAGCCCTAGCAAACTAAGACACCCAGTTTCCATTGCAGATGTGGCTGTGCAAAGAAGTCCCAGACATACTGGCATGAGTAAAATATTATGTGAAAGTCCTGGATGGCTTTCTTTAAAAAGAAGGAGAAAGAGAAGAAGAACAAGAAGAGGAAGAAGAGGAAGAAGAAGAAGAGGAAGAGGAAGAAGAAGAAGAAGAGGAAGAAGAGGAAGAGGAAGAAGAAGAGGAAGAAGAGGAAGAAGAAGGAAGAAGAAGAAGAGGAAGAAGAGGAAGAAGAAGAAGTAGAGGAAGAAGAAGGAAGAAGAAGAAGAGGAAGAAGAGGAGGAAAAAGAGGAAGAAGAGGAAGAAGAAGAAGAGGAAGAAGAGGAAGAAGAGGAAGAAGAGGAAGAAGAGGAAGAAGAAGGAGAAGAAGGAGAAGAAGAAGAAGAAGAAGAAAAAGAGAAAGAAGGAGAAGGAGAAGGAGAGGAAGAGGAAGAAGAAGAAGAGGAAGGAGAAGAAGGAGAAGGAGAAGAAGGAGAAGAAGGAGAAGAAGGAGAAGAAGAAAGAAAGAAGAAAGGAGAAGAAGAAAGAAGAAGAAAGAAGGAGAAGGAGAAGGAGGAGAGGAAGAGGAAGAGGAAGAAGAGGAAGAAGAAGATACTTGTTCTCTTCTCTCCCCGTCTCCTTTGCACAGATTGGAAAAGTAACTGTTTTTCTGGTGACCCAGCTTTGATTCTGTGGGTTAGGGAGAAAAAAGTTGAAATAGAGAAGCAACTTGACGGACAAAGGTCCCTAGAAGACCAGATATACCAAACTGCTTCCCTGTGTCGGACCACTGGTCTACATCTAGAACATTATGTGAGAAAGAATTAGTTTCTCTCACTTTGGAGCAACTCTATTTCGGGTGCTTGTTGTATCCTACCCCCTTGCTGATACAGTGGATTAAAAAAAGATAAATGTGAAAAATGAAATTAAAAGTTAGTATCTTTCTGACTATATGTATATGTAACTTCAAAGCTAAAAACTTTATGGGTAAGAAGACCTTTTAAACATAAAAACAAAGTAAAAAATCAAAAGAGGCAACGTTTCTCTATTTGTCTACAGAGAAATTTTTAAATTCTATACATCAAAACAAAGAACTAGTTAAGTAACATGAAACTGGCAAAAATATTTTAAATGTGTGATAGACAAATGTTTGTGTAAACACCCTATAAAACTCAACAACAAAAAAAGTGATCAACATCACAAAAGTTAAAACCCCATATCAAGTAGGCAAAGTGAAAGCAAGCTATCCACAATTAGAAGAAATTCAGGGCAGTCTTCTGTCGCACTGGTAGCAAGAGTGTAAATTGCTGTCGTCTCCTTAGGTGGTTACTTGACAACATGCATCGAAAAGCTGGGCCATGTTGTTCACACTCTTGGGACCAGAAGCTCCGCTTTTAATCTTAAAGAGTTTACCCGAGAGCAACAAAAGGTACATATTCACAGCAGTGTTACTAATGACAGCAAAAATCAGAAATAAAAAGTCCAGTGGTCGGTTTTAAAGTCGGTTATGTGCAAAATGCCTGAGGGAATTACAGCACATTTCTAGGATGCAAAATTCCTGTTGTTAAATTTATCTATACATGTGTATGTGTATATATATATATTATATAGATATATAATGCCATAGAGAGTGTTTATGACTTTCTACTAGGTGAAGCAGTAATTTGTTAAGAAAAATTATGAAAGTTTAATACTGATTTTCTCTGTTGCTGACATTATTAACTACCCTTAACATTTTTTTTTTGCTTTTGACTTTCATATGTTCAAATTATATAATCAGAAAAGAAAAATCTCACCGCTCACCCAAAAAAATGCTACAGCCACCCAATTTCAATACGAACACCACACCCATAAAAGTCTTTCGATTTACCCAGGATGTAGCCAAACTCCCCTTTGAACTGTACACTTACAAACTGCATGAAATACATATTAAAAATGTTTTACATGAAGGAATAACATTATTAAGTTATAGTAAGTCACAGTCTTACTCCTCCCTCCCTTGTTATTTCATCCTGAGCCTTCACACCACGCCCCGCTTATCCTGACACCTGTGTGGATGCCACCGAGCAAAGCAGCCAGGGTGGAAAGGCGCTGCCTTCCCCAGGGGCTCCTGTATCAGGGGACCCACCTCCGTGAAAAGGACCTTCATGCAATAGAATATTATGCAGCTGTTACCAAACTGAGGCGGATCTACTGTGCTGCTCCTGTGTAAAAGTTCCAACCTCGTCATCAAACAGCAATAAAAAGGTCAAACATAATATGTTCCCTAGTTTCCATCTGTATGAAAAGATGTGTGTGGCAGACACACACTCACATATGAACTTGAATATGGAGAGCATCTCTGGGAAGGCGGACTGGAGGCTGGCACACGGATGAAGAAGCTGTCTGCTTTCACTGTACATCCTTCCATAGCGTTTGAATTTCCTCCATGTGTATACATAGCTTTAAAACCAAAAACTAAATAAAACAAACAACAAGCCAATCCCAGTTCAAACAGAAATAGAAAATATACCATTATCTTTAAAAATGAGGTTTACAACATTTAAAAATATATTCATGTTTTTAAGATTCAAAACCTTCAAGTTCATTAAACTAGAGGACATAATATTTGTCCATTCCTTCTTTCAGCAGGAAGGCAGCGTGTGGTTATTAAACACCTTCTGTATGTGACATGGGCTCCCTGTCTACAAGCTCGTGGTCCAGTGGGAGAGATGGGTATGTAAATAAATATTTCATATACAAAGTTACTTTAAAAATAACAGAGGATTATATAAGCGAGGATGTAGGCACAGAGGAGAGAGTGAACAACACTGCACTATCATGAGTGTCATTCACTAACTCTAACAAGAGTCAGAGAGAGAGCTTAACCGAGCGTTGACGACGCTACATCTTGAAGATGCGGTAGAAGGTTGGCTGGAAGATTATGAGAATGGGGCTCCCAGGTGGGGGAACAGCAGGTGCAGATGCACCGAAGCAGGAAACTGAATGGACCAGGCATGAAGCTGCTGTTTAAGAATCAATTCCAAGATAGTCAAATATTAAATATTCTAATAATACCTAACATTTATCAAACACTTAGTATATGTATATTGCCAGGCACTGCTCTAAATGTTTGACATGCTACTACCTCATTTCACCTTCACAATAATGAAGGACGCTTATTATCGTAATTCTTTGAGTGAAAAAACAGAGACTGGAAGAGCTCTAATTAGATCGCCCAGAGTCACAAAAATAGTAATTGGTAGAGCTGGGATTTGAACCTAGGTTTTTCTGCGTCTAGAGACACTTTTAATCACTACTCCATCTTGTCACCTGTGTAAAATCTCATAGAAAAATACAAGCCACTATATGCTATTTGGGGTGTGTGTGTGTGTGTGTGTGTGTGTGTGTGTGTGTGTGTGTGTGTGTGTGTGTGTGTGTGTGTGTGTGTGTGTACTTTTTATTGAACTATTTAAGAAAGTAACACTTTTCCTGCTCTCAAGATTTAATCATTGAATATTTAGTAGATTATCAGAAAGAATCAGAAGAAACACATTTTAAATCCTTATATTTTTCCCTTCATCATTAGTGAAAAATTACTTCAATTACTCTTTAGGAAGCACTTTGTTTATCTATACTCACAGGAATTGTAGATTACTTCTTTAATTTGAAAAGCTAATCAAAAATTAAAGTAAAACCTTCACTTCCATCCTCTGAAATATCAATGAATAAAGGGAAGCAAAAGTTGTGTGGTTCAGTGTGCTATCTACCAGAAAGTTCTAGTAGCCTGCACTCAACAGATTGACAGTTAAATAATAAATAAATTAAAAGTAAAATAATAATCAAGATTCATAATTATATCCCTAAGGCTTCGTAGGTTCCCCGAATGCTTCTGAATTATCAACTAAGCCATGGTTAGACTATTTTTTCATAAATTGGATTTCATTGTATTTTAATTCCTTAAAAATTGTCCATGTAGGCAAGGTATCTGGTAACCATAAAATCTGATTAACCCAAATATCTTCTGCCTGACTCACAGCATACTGCAGTCTGCTGTATAGATCTGCTCTCTTATGCATTTGGAGAACTGCCAGGTGTTTCCACGTTCTTTGCAGAACACTGACTATTGATAAATGTTACATCCTCACAACACAGGCGTCCCTGCCACACAAATGATCTAGAGGGGCCCTCCCAGCCTACCTGTTATACCCTAAATGCATCCATTCAGACTGACAGAGAACTGTCTGCTTGGATTATACAGTGGTTTAGGAAAGAAAGTTTTCATAAGTGCTTGCCTCATAGTTCGTAATCCTGTATTGAATCGTTCATATACTAATTTATTACCCATGTCACGATCCAGATTTATATCTTTGCAGAGCTGTGGACCAACTGCTTATTCATGTTCGGGAATCACATCGGTGGTGGGTTTCACAAGCCTCCTGGAATTTATTGTTGAACTCAGTTGTGGAATGATCAGTCCTTTGACAGGGCATCATACTTTGTAAGTTCAAATCTATATTTCTGTCCACAAGATCGAGTGTGTTGACAAATTTTTGGCATAGAACTTCTATATTCCGTGTTAAGTGAGACTCTTGTCTGATGCTTTTACAAAGTCCTTGTGAAATGGATCTCCCATAGAGATTTTCTCATGCACTCTTTCAATACCTGAACTTTCACCATAGTACTTTGGCATCAAAAATCAAATCCCTTCAAAGTCTCTGGAGAGTCACTCTCCCAACTGCTTTGGAAGCCATGAAAGAGAACAAATTCACAGACTTGTCTGAAGAACAGTACTGGTGGCCTTAGCAATCACTGAAGGAATATACAAACCACCAGCTTCAACGGAGTGAAAGTTCCTTTGCTCTCTTATATCTTTACTTCTGCAGATCCAGTGAGAATCTTTGCTTTAATTTTAGTTTCAAATTTTTAATTTTAATATTTAGAGAGGTGTGTATTTTGCCTATCACATTCAATTTTTATGGAGTAACTTCAAAAATTTTTAATTGCTTTTAAAAATTTAATATATTTTCAGCATGTAGTTGCTCATATATTTAAGTACAATCTGATACATTAAAGACAAAAAGGGGGCTATTTACTTGTTTTTTTACATCTTTATTGGAGTATAATTGCTTTACAATGGTGTGTTAGTTGCTGCTGTATAACAAAGTGAATCAGCTATACGTACACATATATCCCCATATCTCCTCCCTCTTGCGTCTCCCTCCCACCCTCCCTATCCCACCCCTCTAGGTGGTCACAAAGCACCGAGCTGATCTCCCTGTGCTATGCGGCTGCTTCCCACTAGCTATCTATTTTACATTTGGTAGTGTACATATGTCCATGCCACTCTCTCAGTTCGTCCTAGCTTCTCCCTCCCCGCCATGTCCTCAAGAACATTCTCTATATCTGCGTCTTTATTCCTGTCCTGCCACTAGGTTCATCAGTACCATTATTATTATTTTTTAGATTCCATGTATATGTGTTAGCATACAGTATTTTTCTCTTTCTGACTTACTTCACTCTGTATGACAGACTCTAGGTCCATCCACCTCACTACAAATAACTCAATATTGTTTCTTTTTATGGCTAACAGTCCATTGTATATATGTGCCCCATCTTCTTTATCCATTCATCTGTCGATGGACACTTAGGTTGTTTCCATGTCCTGGCTACTGTAAATAGAGCTGCAATGAATACTGCGGTACATGACTCTTTTTGAGTGATGGTTTTCTCAGGGTATATGTCCCGTACTGGAATTGCTGGGTCACATGGTAGTTCTATTTTCAGTTTTTTAAGGAACCTCCATACTGTTCTCCATAGTGGCTGTATCAATTTACATTCCCACCAGCAGTGCAAGAGGGTTCCCTTTTCTCCACACCCTCTCCAGCATTTGCTGTTTCTACATTTTCTGATGATGCCCATTCTAACTGGTGTGAGGTGATACCTCATTGCAGTTTTGATTTGCATTTCTCTAATGATTAGTGATGTTGAGCAGCTTTTCATGTGCCTCTTGGCCATCTGTGTGTCTTCTTTGGTGAAATGTCTATTTAGGTCTTCTGCCCATTTTTTAATTGGATTTTTTGTTTTCAATCTGATGGCATGTATAACACAGTATCAAACAAGGAATTGGTCTTGGGTGACTAAGCAAGGATTATAGCCATCATCTTCTAAATACTGACCTTTTGGCCCGCTGACCTTGTCTTTTGAACACACAGTAAAGAAAATAATAGTGATTCAAAGAGTAACTCCTCCTCATTCTTATTTGTTTATTAAGCAAGTAATACTAGGTACCTATTATGTTCTATGTAAGACATGACACAATTTTTTCCCAATATTATTCTTTTGGCCACATATATTTTAAATTTCCACCAAGAGCGATAATGCGGAAAGAGTTCAGAATGTAGAAATTTTTAAAAATAGAGATACATCTATGACTAAACTATCAGTAATGAGAATTTTCATATCAAGGCTGTAGGGGAAAGAGGTAATATTATATGAAATCAAAGAGTTTTGGAGAGCTTTAACAGGGTAAGAAAGGTTACATTTTCTCATTATACTGAATTTGGTATACTATGCACTTGAGATGTTGCAAGTTATAAAGTCTCAACTTAAAATTGAAGACAACGCACCTTGTCGAAGAAGAACAAATGAAAAATGTTATGAAGTCTCACGGTAATGACCCGCTGAGAAAAGAGGAACATATTAATTTTATCAAAAGCGCGTCAACACTTCAGGATGAATAATCCATGAGAATAAAGTGAAGAATCGAGGTGGGGTTAGAAAAATAAAGTGAGCAGCGGATGTGTTCACAGCGGCTATCTTTATAGGCTGAGTAGTGCCTTTACTAGGGATACATGTGAAAAATCAGGTGTGATAGGAAAGCATCCAGACTATACAACCAAAACAAATTACATGAGTATTGAGACAATAAAGAAAAGGTTGGATTCTTAACATCTACTTTCTTAACTCACTGGCAGAACAGCAATTAGGTGTATGTTAATGTTAATCAAAGTTTATAAATTGTCTCCAATAAAGATGCTTAAAAAAAGCTTATAAATTGTGAAATCTTCATAAAATTATGTTGTAAAATTGATATATTCAACGTTATTCAATTTGGAAAAAAAAAACACAAATTAGAATCTACTGAACACCCAATTAGTAAGTCATCAGGCGTGAAATTGCACTTCAATTCAATACATCAGCCTCTTACAATATAAAAAAATTCTCTCAGGTAGTGAAGATATATGGAAGGATAAAGTACATGGAAAATTCTACAATTCTGAGGAAGAAAATAAAAATAAGTGTCTAAAATATTCTTTAATTATCATCAGCTAAGCTGTCGCAATGTGAATCACAAGGCCTACGGACTTAGAGACTAAATCATCCCTAGAGTAACAGTAAACATGTGAAAATCTGAATACTTTTTGAAATTGTCAGTGAGTATACCTTAAGGTCTGTAAGGCATGGCTGGCACTGGCTGGTTAATTATTTACCAATGTCGATCGTCTTTCTGCCAGCCTCACTGCCAAACGACATTACCCATTTTTCCTTGGAGTGAAGTGTGTGCTTATAACTGAATTCTGGCCAACAGTATGTGGGTGAAAGTGATGTATACTAATCCCTGATGTCTTCCATCCTGACCCTCCAACTTCTTTCTTTTCATTCAACATCTTGTCAAGTGCATAGGACACAGGGGAGAATTGCAAAGACTTATGAGATGGTAAGGGCACAGACAGAGGGAGCAAGTGTCCATTAACACATGGAACAGAGAATGAATTGATTTGCATTAGACCTGAACTTGAACTAATCTTTGTTATGTTTAGCCATTGAAATTGTTGGAGCTCTATGTGGGCTGCCCCTAAATGTGCCACAATAGCATATTGATGATTCTGAATTAAAGTTACTTAAGATATGGCCACAAAAGAGGGACATTCTGAACCTCCTTTCTGTCCCCTGCTGAAAGCAGGAAATAAATCTCTCACGTGAAAGGTGCACTTCCTGCATCTGGAAGTAGAAGGACACCCTTACGCCAGAGACGGTGAGTTCAGGCTGAGAGGCCTATACAAACGAACCTTGTGGCTTCTTTAACGTACTACCCCAAGCCCAAAGTCTGTGTAGATTCTTCACTCATCGAGCATCCCAAATCTAAGCTTCTTTGTCCCGTCAGTTCCTTACAAACTTACTGTTTCTTTGTCTAAGGAGTAAAAAAGCTCCCTACTTTGGTCACTTCTTGGGGCCCATTTCTAGGCGACCTCCAAGTGTGCGAATTAAAATTTGTTTCTTTTTCTCCTGTTACTCTGTCCTGTGTCAATTTTATTATTAGTCCAGCCACAAGAATTCAAGAGGGAGAGGAGGGAAATTTCCTTTTCCCAGACAAAATGTTAGGGATGTCTGTAAGAAAGCTGGGTTAACGCAGTGAATACACAAGGAAAAGCTCGGGTTGGAAATAGAAGTCACTTGCTTTATGGAACTGTAAATAAGTTAACTCACAATGAATAATTTTGTTTTCTTAATTAAACATGGTTGCTTGTTGAGTTGTTTAAATTTGATTCCAGATTTCTATATACTGATTATACCTTAAATAAAACAATCACAGGAATTAGGACAGTTGAAGAAGAATCTTAAGAAAAGCACTTTTCTGTCCACTTAGAATGAGAAGCAACTGATTTTTAGCGGCGAAGATAATATATTCTAGAACGAGACAGAACTTGATTCGTATCTCAGCTCAAGCCGTCACCAGCTATGTGACCTTCTTCCAGTTTCTGAACCTCCACAGCTCTTAACTTCCTCATCTGTAAAGTGAGCAAAATAATAGCACCGACTTCATGGTTCTGAGGATTAAATGTGGCAATGCATTTAGGGTACTTGGTCTGCCGGTCACATAGAAATCCCTCTAGAAGTGTTAGCACTTATTACTGTTACTACTAATAAAAGCTAATGTGCTGGAAAAGGTTCATACTTTAAAAAACATTTTACCATGTAAAGTGATAAAAACATTACTAGTTAAATTGTGTCTTAGCAGTTTTAAGTGATGACATTTAATCTGCCTAAGGTAAACAACAAATGTAGTGATGATTCAAATAAACAGATTTTATAACAGATAACAATACAAGGGTATAAAGCCCTCAGAGCTAGATTACCTATGTAGACCTTTTTTTCTTAAAGGCCACTTGCATCCAGACAGGCTAATACTTCAAAGCGACTATTCAACAGGTTAACTTCTATAAGAACGTTTTCCATTAAAAATAATCTGAGATGCATTATTGTACATCAAGCACTCCCGTATTGAGACATTGCTTTTCGATACATTTCAGAAGGTTAGGTTAGTCGAGGAATGAAATATTCCCTGAGAGAAACCGAAAATAGATAATGGAAATGGGCACAATGTCTGGTTTGGAACTATAGTCATAAAACAATATTTTTTCTTAATTTTAGGGAAAATGTATCTTAGGTTCAGGATGGACTAGATTGTCCTGAATCTCCTCAATTTATGCTCTCTTCACAAATAGCAACTTATAATTATTTTCTGCCTCATCAAATTATTTATTTATTTTTGTTTTTGAAGTAGAGTTGATTTACAATATAGTGGTAGTTTCAGGTGTACAGCACAGTGATTCAATTTTATATATGTGTGTGTGTGTGTGTGTGTGTGTGTGTGTGTGTGTGTGTGTGTGTATATATATATATATAATTTTTCAGATTCTTTTCCCTAATAGGTTATGATGAAATACTGAGTATACTTCCCTGTGCTATACAGTGGGTCCTTGTTTTTTATCTATGTTATATATAGTAGTGTATATGTGTTAATCCCAAATGCCTAATTGATCCCTCCTTTTCCCTTTGGTAACCATAAGTTTGTTTTCTATGTCTGTGGGTCCGTCTCTGTATTGTAAATAAGATCATCTGTATCTTTTTTATTTTTTAAGATTCCACATAAAAGCGATATCATAGGATGTTTGTCTTTGTCTTAATGTCACTTAGTATGATCATCTCGAGGTGCATCCACGTTGCTACAAATGGCGTTATTTCATTCTTTTTCATGGCTGAGTAATATTCCATTGTGTGTGTGTGCACATATACATACATGCACATATGTATATGTATATATATGTCACATCTTCTTTATCCATTCATCTGTCAATGGACGTTCCGGTTGCTTCCATGTCCTGGCTACTGTAAATAAATAGCTTCCATGAGCTGCCCACTAGCTCTCTGGCCTCATGCCTCTCCCCCTGCCCACTCCGAGCCTCCAGCTTTGCCCAGAGGACATTTCCTGCCTCCGCATCTTCCCACACATCATTCCCTCTGCTCGGATGTTCTTCCAGGCTCTTGTTCTTCAGAGTCAAACTAACGGTTACTCCTTTTGAAAAGAGTTCTTTGATGCTTTTTGGAGAAACTCTATGCTCCCAAAGCTCCGTGGTGAACTTCTAGTACAGCTCTGTCTACTGAATGTACTGTCATCTTCTCTGTCCCACTCTTATCACTATACCACAAGTACACGGAAGAGATTATGTTTTATTTCTTCTTGCATCTTTAGTGTCTGAAGAGAGTCCATGTCCAACTCATAGTGGCCGAATCAGTCAGTACACAGGCAGACCTGGGAGATATTGTGGGTTTGGTTCGAGATGAACACAACAAAGTAAATATCACAATAAAGCAAATGTGGCAATAAAGCGACTCACACGAATCTTTTGGTTTCCCAACGTATATAAAAGTTACGTTTACACTAGACTAGTCTATTAAGTCTGCACTAGCGTTATGTCTAAAAAACAATGTACAGACCTGAACTAAAAACCACTTTATTGCTGAAAAAAGCTCACCAACATCTGAGCCTTCAGTGAATTGCTGTTTTTGCAATAGTAACATGAAAGACCACTGATTACCATAACAACTATCACCATAAGGAAAGAGCTTGGAATATTGTGAGAATTACCAAAATGTGACACACAGACACGAAGTTAGCAAATGCTGTTGGAAAATGGCGTCAATAGACTTGCTCAAGGCTGGGTTGCCACAAACGTTCAATTTGTAAAAAAGGCAGTTTCCGTGAAGCACAATGAAGCAAAGCACAGCAAAACCAGGTGTGCCTGTAATTCAAGCCCCTACGTGTTATTTAGGGGTTTTTGTGTCTTACACTTGTGTTCATATTTAAAACAAAATTCTTTCTCAGTATTTTTGTCAAACAGATCCCATGACACCAGCATGTTTGCTTTTCTCAAGTTTGTTTTTCCCCTCTGAGAAGATCTCTTCACAAGCATGGGCACCAAAGCACTTGTTTTTGGTGAGTCTCATACAAATACATCATGAGAGAATTTGCAAACACAGATTGTAAGTCGACCCTCTTGGGCCTCAGGGTGTCTCTCATTATCAGCATCGAATCATTATTGTCCTGCCCATGGCTGGATGATTCCTCAACACTGAGAAAACTCGAGCACAGAATATCATTGCCCGAAGCTGCTGATCACTGAGCATGTTTTATTATTTTACATGATCTCTACTGGGTTTTCTTCTCCCTGTAAACAGCCTTTAGTCTTTACTAGGTATGTATTTTAAAAAATGTTTATTGGTGTATAGTTTTTTAAAAACTTTTTATTATATTTATTTATTTTTGGCTACGTTGGGTCTTCGTTGTGGCACACGGACTTTCTCTAGTTGCGGCGAGCGGGGGCTACTCTTCATTGCAGTGCACGGGCTTCTTACTGCAGTGGCTTCTCTTTGCTGTGGAACACAGGCTCCTGGCGCATGGGCTTCAGTAGTTGTGGCATGTGGGCTCAGTAGTTGTGGCTCGCGGGCTTAGTTGCTCCACAGCATGTGGGGTCTTCCCGGACCAGGGCTCGAACCCATGTCCACTGCACTGGCAGGTGGATTCTTAACCACTGCGCCACCAGGGAAGTCCCTATTGGTGTATAGTTGATTTACAATGTTGTGTTAGTTTCAGGTGTACAACGTAGTGAATCAGTTATACATATACATATATCCACTCTTTTTTAGATTCTTTTCCCATATAGGCATTACAGAGTATTGAGTAGGATTCCCTGTGCAATACAGTAGGTCCTTATTACTTATCTATTTTATATATACTAGTGTGTATATGTCAATCCCAATCTTACAATTTATCCCTCCCCCCACCCTTTATCCCCTGGTAACAATAAGTTTTTTTTTCCTACATCTGTAACTCTATTTCTGTTTTGCAGATAAGTTCATTTGTACCCTTTTTTCAGATTCCACGTATAAGCAATATGTGATATTTTCTTTCCCTGTCTGACTTCACTCAGTATGACAATCTCTGGGTCCATCCATGTTGCTGCAAATGGCATTATTTCCTTCTTTATTATGGCCAAGTAATATTCCATTGCATATACATACCACATCTTTATCCATTCCTCTTTCATGGACATTTAGGTTGCTTCCATGGCCTGGCTGTTGTAAACAGTGCTGCAATGAACATTAGGGCTCATGTGTCTTTACAAATTATGGTTTTCTCTGGATATGTGCCCAGGAATGGGATTGCTGTATCTTAAGGTAGCTCTGTGTTTAGTTTTTAAAGGAACCTCCATACTGTTCTCCATAATGGTTATACCAATTTACATTTCCACCAACAGCCCAAGAGGGTTCCCTTTTCTCCACACCCTCTTCAGCATTTATTGTCTGTAGATTTTTTGATGATGGCCATTCTGACAGGTGTGAGGTGATACCTCATTGTAGTTTTGATTTCCATTTCTCTAATAATTAGCGATGTTGAGCATCTTTACATGTGCTTTTTAGCCCTCTGTATGCCTTCTTTCTTCTTTGGAGAAATGTCTGTTTAGATCTTCTGCCCACTTTTTGATTGGGTTGTTTGTTTTTTTTTTTTGATATTCAGCCCCATGAGATGTTTGTATAATTTGAAGATTAATCCCTTTTCAGTTGCTTCGTTTGCAAATATTTTCTCCCATTCTGAAGGTTGCTTTTGTTTATGGTTTCTTTGCTGTGCAAAAGATTTTAAGTTTAATTAAATCCCACTTGTTCATTTTGTTTTTAGTTTCATTACTCTAGGAGGTGGATCAAAAAGATCTTGCTATGATTTATGTCAAGGGAGTGTTCTGCCTATGATTTTCTCTAAGAAGTTTATGGTAAAGGCGCCATTATCAAGGCCACATATAATGACTGTCCTTGGCCACACCTGGCCTTGTGTCTCCCCCATGCTTTTAATAGACTCCGTTGAGCCTGCATCAGAATCACATGGAGGCTCCTGGGAACACAGGCTGCACGACCCACCCCCCAGTTTCTGATTGGTAGGTTTGGAGCGGGGCTGAGAAATGTACATGTCCTCACAGGTTCCCAGGTGATGCTAATACCGCTGATCTGGGACCTCACTTGGAGGCTCCAGCCTTTACCAGCAGGCCTCCGGCCTCGTACCCTTTGCCAGTTTGCACAGCTAGAGCCACTTAAGTCACTCGTGTTGACCTCGCCCCACGCAGGTAGGAAGGAATACAGGCCTTTCATTGGTTCAGTACCACGTAACTTTACGGCAGGTTTGACGTGAGTGGCAGAGCTGAGGCTGTGCTGACTTTTCCGGCTCCTGTAATTCAGCCCTTCCTGGATTCCTCGCTGGACGTGCTGTTTCCTCTGGAACTAGGATGCTTTCATTTCCCTGCTCAGTTCCGTCTGGAAGCTGAAGACGAGCCGGTAAGTTCACTTCCCACATCTGGGAATCTACCTGGTTGCCTTCGGGACGTTTGTGATCCTAAACTTACTCTGGCGCTTTTGGTTTTCCTGCACTGGTTTCTTTCCATTGCTTGTTGTTAAGACTTTGCAGTTTGCCTTTTCCGTGCCAGTGAGTCTAGTGTCCTGGGTCTGGAATTCCTGGGCCTGACTTCAAATATCCCAGGCTACCTTCTCTGCTTTTCGGACACGGGCTGTTTATTCAGTTGAAAATCACTGTTACTATTTCTATGACTGCTGCCCATTCTTTCCCTCTCTTGATTTCTAAACGTGTGTCCAGACCCCTCAACTCCAGGCTCCATCTCCTTCAGGCTCTGAGACTCAGTGCTGGCTTGTTTTTTTCCCTCTGTCAATGTATACTTTTCTGGTAAAATCATGCAACTTGGCTGGAAGGTTCCAATGCCACCTACATGCATGATTTAGATCCAAGTAAGTCAACTATATCTTTTCCTTTCTAAACCTGTGTCAAGGGGGTCTATGCACTTGCTATGCAAAGTGCAGCCTGAGGGCCAGTGGCTTTCAGGATGTTAGGGGAGCCTTTTAGAAATGCAGAGCCTCAGGCCCGACCTCAGATGGACTGAGCTAGAATCCACATTGTAACAAGAGCCCCAGCTGATTTTCATGCACATTGTAAGCAACTGCTGTACAGTATAGCACCTATAGGAAAAACTGTTGTCACCTGAGGCTAACTGCAACTCTCCACCTTACCTATCACTACTTTTTCCAACTTGCTTATTGCCACTGATGTAATTTTACAAACCTGTGTTGGGTGAGTTTCCCGCTGACAGCGTGAAGAATGACCAACAACCCGCGATTCTCAGGAACCCAGAGTCTCTCCGTGTACATCTCACATTGGTTGTTTCTTTTGATAGCTCTTGCACAAGGCCTTTTCAACTGTGTCAACACACCAAAGGGGTATTTCTTTATGCTTCTGGCCATGATTTGATGTGTGCCTGGATGACAGGTAGCCTGAGGGTGCAGGGTGGATGGGTACCATCAAGTTCAACAGTAAATTTGAGGCTCTCAGTGTAATGCTGACTAACAGTAGGTGACCATTCAGTCATCTGTCATCAGCATTTATTATGGAAAAGCTGTCGAAAGTGCATCGGGCTGGGTGAAGTAATTCCACTCCGAGTGTCTGTGGCGGGTGGCACCAGCAGTACTGCTCTGGACCGTGAGAGGTAAATGCTTTGTTGACAGAAACCCATCCCTGATGGAGCAGGACGCCAGCCACTGCATGAGTCCACAGGTCAGGCCCAGCAATAGCGGGAGGGGGCTAATAAGACATATACAGAGTGTCAGAGCCTCAGACAAGACCGCCTCCATGCAGGATAGGGAGACAGCCCCCAAGGGAAGGGGGCTGCCTCATTAACCTGGACACCCAGGTGGACAGGCCCTTATTCACAAGTAGTGGCATAGAAAGAACGTGGGTTCTGGCATCCAAGCTGGGTTTCCATGCATTGAGTAAATTTATCTTCAGAGAGCCTTCCTAAGCAAATGCAAACGCATGTCCGAAGTCTACCAGAGGACTCAGGTAGTAGACGTTTAATTCAATGGCAGTTACTACTATGTTTATTATACAGGGAATCCTATTCTTAGGTGAGCCTCTGTATCTCAGGGCTGCTCCAGGTTCTTTGAATTCCGACCCGATCGGTTGGAGGGTTGGGTAGCTAGTGTACTACCTTGTTCCAGATCTGGGCAGAAGGGAACATGCCTGTTCAAAGCACACGTGCTTTGTCAGGTATAGTGGAGAAGCTGGTGATAGTGTTTAATGCCAAGTGGGCAGCATTAAAAAATCCCTGGGGGAGCTGTGGGTACGCTGATAGTCAGGAAGGCTGGATTCTCCACGCAGGCTGCTGTTGGGGTCTGTGGCTTTTGGCAGGTAGCTTTGTTACTCTGTACCTCAGTCTCTTCATCTGTGTATAAGGGAATTGAACTAGATGCCCCTGCAGATAACGAGCAATGCAAGTGTTCTTCCTAACGTGGAATTCGGTGGCAATTGCTGTTGCCAGATGGAGCAGTGTAACCTTCATGACTGTACACAGCTTCTGTAAGTGTGGCTGTTTACAGTGGCGTACAGTTCAAGTGCAGCCCACCTGTACCCTTAGGTCTCTAGGCAGTCGGCGAGCTGGAGCCATGGTGATGAGCGAGCGGGCCTGAGGCCGGAAGTCAGAGCTGAGTCTCATCCCTGCCCTTCAAGCTCCTGAAATTCTGGCACCGGTCCCTCAGATTTTAGTAGCAACTGGACTGAAAGGGACTGTTACTCTCTTTTGGAACAGAAATCGTACAGCTGAAGGTTAAATCTGAAAGCAGACTAAGGTGTTCGGTCTTCTTTACCATCAATTCTTAGATGTATAACATCCTTTTTTTTTTTTATTGAAGTATAATTGATTTACAGTGTTTTAGGCGTAAAGCAAAGGGATTCGGTTATATACGTATTATTTTCCAGATTCTTTTCCCTTATAGGTTATGACAAAATATTGAGTATAGTTCCCTGGGATTAAACAGTAGGTCCTTATTGGTTATCTGTTGTATATATGTTAATCCTAAACTCCTAATTTATTTCTCCCACCCCTTTCCCCTTTGGTAACCATAACTTTGTTTTGTATGTCTGTGCATCCATTACTATTTTGTAAATAAGTTCATGTATATCTTTTATTAAAGATTCCACATGTAAGTGATATGGTATTTGTCTTTCTCTGACTTACTTCACTCAATATGATAATTTTTAGGTCCATCCATGTTGCTGCAAATGGCTTTATTTCATTCTTTTTTAAGGCTGAATAATATTCCCTTGTGTATGTGTATACGTGTGATATATGTATATATCTCTATATATCTCTCACATCTTCTTTATTTAGTCATCTGTCGGTAGGCATTTTGGCTGCTCTCATGGCTTGGCTATTGTAAATAGTGCTGCTATGAACATTGGGGTCCGTGTATCTTTTTTTTTTTTTTGCGGTACACGGGCCTCTCACTGCTGTGGCCTCTCCCGTTGCAGAGCACAGGCTCCAGACGCGCAGGCTCAGCGGCCATGGCTCACGGGCCCAGCCACTCTGCGGCATGTGGGATCTTCCCGGACCGGGGCATGAACCCGTGTCCCCTGCATCGGCAGGCGGACCCCCAACCACTGCGCCACCAGGGAAGCCCCTATGTATCTTTTTGAATTAGTTTTCTCTGGTTATACGCCAGGAGTGGGACTGCCAGATCATATGTTAGCTGTATTTTTATATTTTTTACAGAACCTCCATACAATTTTCCATAGCAGCTGTACCAACTTATATGCCCACCAGTGGTGAAAGACGTTCCCTTTTCTTCTCACCCTCTCTAGCATTTATTGTTTGTAGTCTTTTTGATGATGACCATTCTGACCAGTGTGAAGTGATACCTAATTGTAGTTTTTATTTGCATTTCTCTAATAATTAGCAATGTTGTGCATCTTTTCACATGCCTTTTGGTCTTCTTTGGAGAAATGTCTGTTTAGGTCTTCTGCCCATTTTTTGATTTTTTTTTTTATATTAAGCTTGTATGAGCTGTTTGTATACTTTGGAAATTAATTCCTTGTTGGTTGCTTCGTTTGCAAATATTTTCTCCCATTCGGTGTTGTCTTTGCATTTTGTTTATGGTTTCCTTTGCTGTGCAGAAACGTTTAACTGGGTCCCGTTTGTTTACTCTTGCTTTTGTTTCCATTATTTTAGGAGATAGATCCAAAAAAAAATATTTCTGCAATTTATGTCAAAGAGTGTTCTTCCTAGGAGTTTTATAGAATCTGATCTTACATTTAGATCTTTAATCCATTTTGAGTTTGTTTTTGTATATAGTGTTAGAGAATGTCTAATTTTATTCTTTTACCTGTAGCTGTCCATTTCTCCCAGCACCACTTATTGAAGAGGTGGTCTTTTCTCCACTGTATATTCTTGCCTCCTCTGTCATAGATTAACTGACTGTAAGTGCATGGGTTTATTTCTGGCTCTTTATTCTGTTCCATTGATCTACATGTCTGTTTTTGTACCAGTACCATATTGTTTTGATTACTGTAGGTTTGTAGTATAGCCTAAAGTCAAGGACCATGATTCCTCCAGCTCCATTCTTCTTTCTCAAGATCGTTTTGGCTATTTGGGGTCTTTCTTGTTTCCATACACATTTTAAAATATGTTGTTACAGTTCTGAGAAAAATGCCATTGGTAATTTGATAGGGATTACATTGAATCTGTAGATTATTTTGGGTAGTATGTTCATTTTAACAATACTGATTCTTCCAATTCAAGACCATGGTGTATCTTTCCATCTCTTTGTGTTGTCTTCAGTTTCTTTTATCAGCATCTTATAGTTTTTGGAGTATGGGTCTTTTGCCTCCTTAGGTATGTTTATTCCTAGGTATTTTATTCTTTTTTATGTGATGGTAAATGGGATTGTTTTCTTAATTTCTCCTTCTGATCTTTTGTTGTTAGTGCATAGAAATGCAACAGATTTCTGTGTATTAATTTTGCATCCTGCAACTCTACCAAATTCATTGATGAGCTCTGGTAGTTTCCTGATAGTGTCTTTAGGATTTTCTATGTGTAGTATCATGTCATCTGCAAATAGTGACAGTTTTACTTCTTTTCCAGTTTGGATTCCTTTTATTTCTTTTTCTTCTGATTGCTGTGGCTTCAAATTATTATTATGCATGTAATTGTTCATGGCAATACAACCGATTTATAGAAGAAGTTCAACTGAGTTACAAGCAGGAAACAAGTTTACTCTTTCTCAGCCCTCTCCATGAAACTTACTCTGTCCATTTCCTCTTTTTCTGCACATGACTGACATAGCAGGCAAATCCCCGTAGCTTTTCAGGTGACCCTTAGATAATAACATTCCAGATTAGAATGATTTCGATTTCACTCTGATAATTATGTTAAGCCCAAATATCTCTCCAATTTAAAGCTTCCACTTTTCCTCATCCTGGGCTGGCTTCAGGCTGTGCCTGTACTTCCTCTTTTCCCACATACACAGACTGTTTTGAGTTTCTATGTAGCTAGAGCAGCAAGGGATGAAAAGATGAAAACTGGAAGCCAAGTCATTAGCTAAAGGTAAAGGGAGAAGCTAGAAGAAACTGAAGAAAACAAATAGTCATCTAAGAGCGGGGATGTGGTAGGATCGCTGGATGGCATTGAGAGTCCAGTTGAAGAGACAAGTTATGAGTTTAAGGCTGATCAGCTGGGTTATGAGTTCTTCTCCAGCTTCATTTAGTTCTTTTTTCACTAATTACTTGACAAGTCCCACTGAACTATAACCACACCCACCCACCACGGGGACAAAAATCCGTATCTATCTCATTCACCACTGAATTGTCAGAGCCTAGTACCATGCCTGGACAGAGTTTTCATTCAATAGATATAGTGAATGGCTAACACAGCAACGAAACTTCCCAGAATGAAGAGCCTACGCGTGCTCCTGAAATCTGTAGATCTTCAGGACCTAGGATCTGGAGACCAGGCTAGTTGTCACAGGCCACTCATCAAAAACCTGTCTCCGGGCTTCCCTGGTGGCGCAGTGGTTGAGAATCTGCCTGCTAACGCAGCGGACACGGGTTCGAGCCCTGGTCTGGGAAGATCCCACATGCCGCGGAGCAACTGGGCCCGTGAGCCACAATTACTGAGCCTGCGCGTCTGGAGCCTGTGCTCCGCAACCAGAGAGGCCGCGATAGTGAGAGGCCCGCGCACCACGATGAAGAGTGGCCCCCGCTCGCCGCAACTAGAGAAAGCCCGCACGCAGAAACGAAGACCCAACACGGCCGAAAATAAATAAATAAACAAATAAAAAGCCAAGCATTTGAAGCCCTTAAAAAAAAAAAAAAAAACAACAAGAACAAAAATAACCTGTCTCATCCAGGATGAAAGCAACAACATAACTCTAAAACAAAAGGTGCAAGCCCTAAATCAAGTAAGTCTGAGCAATGCAAAAATTAAACATGATTTTCACGGGGATAGCTTCACTCATCAGGGAGAGAGAAGGGAATTGGGAAACACGTGATCAATACAATTCATTCAGCCTCATCCTGGATCACCAGAGAGGAGGATGTGAGTGTGTGTGCATGTGCACAAACATGGAACTTCCTGCATTACGACGTCATCCAATGACCTAGCAAATTGAGTGTAAACAAGCCGGTTTGGGGAAAGCCCCGATTTGAAAATGGGACTACTTCCAGTACCTTTGAAGTTGGCTCTAAGAAGTGATTTTACTGCCATTTTCTCTCCTGTCGTTACAATTTCTCTCCCTTAATCTCTTCCACAGGAAATCTTTCTCTTCTCAACCAGTGGGAAGAGCATATCACAAAATCTGGTTTTGCACCAGTGACTAAATGCAGAAAACATACAAAACGAGAGCTACAGCCTGTGCCATGGCCTGTTCTCAAAATAATAGCTCATAGATGATTCTGGTTTATAGAAAATCATTACAGGCTCTGACAAGACTTTAGGGCAGTGCCTTTGAGGAAGCTCTTAGGGAAGGAAATAATGATGACTCTGAATCAGGGATCAGAGCCTTTGCATCACGAGTAAATCCGCTTTCCATGGCACTCATACTTTCAGAACAGTCGAGCGAGAGGGATTGGAAAGGAAGGGCCAACAATAACGACACAGGAAACGCTTGCAACACGATGCGCCACAATGCAGTTTAGCCTGTTCTCCTCAACTTACCTGATCACACCACCTCAACCTGGGAAAAAGTAAGCGTAGTTTTCTGTCAAACAACAAGTCTACCCGTTTGTGTGGAAGATCTAGTACGACTCGAGTCATAAGCGTTTTTGTATAAAGTTAGAAAATCTTCCTTATTCTCTCCCATATTTGCCAGAATATATTTGCTACCGTCTGGTGTTTGACAAAAGGAATGAAATTACTCTTTTTATACTTTAAGGTGCGTATTAAAATTCATTCCATGTAACGTATTCCCTCTCTCTCTCACACACACACACTCACACTCGTCCACACACAAGAACAAGCGCACACAAATAATTCATGGCCCCAGCAATTTCTTCTAGCTTCTCCCTTTACCTTTAGCTAATGACTTGGCTTCCAGTTTTCATCTTTTCATCCCTTGCTGCTCTAGCTACGTAGAAACTCAAAACAGTCCGTGTATTTGGGAGAAGAGGAAGTACAGGCACAGCCTGAAGCCAGCCCAGGATGAGGAAAAGTGGAAGCTTTAAATTGGAGAGATATTTGGGCTTAACATAATTATCAGAGTGAAATCTAAAAATCAGGAAAGACATCTTGAATATTTTAAAAAGACTATTTTCTTATTTGCTGGAAAGACTATAAACAAAAACATTAACAGCCTAATTTGTAAAAAAAAAAACCTCCAGCTCCAGCTCCAGCTCAAGGGAAGTTTAGACATTTACTACTGCATCTTCTTATTCACCGTTTCCCACCACCGTATATTGACTATTTAGGCCATCGCTTTTCAAATATTGTTTGTGACAGAAATTGCCCTATATCACTGAAAGAGACTATTCTCCATGAAGTTTGCTGGAGTGATTGAGATAAAAATAAAAATGTTCTGATATTTCCCCCCAGGAAAGTACCAGTGGTTTCTTAAGCTCGAGTAAAGCTTTAACCACATCCCACAGAGCGACGCCTCACAGTGTGTTATTAGTGTGATCAAAGGGGATCAAAACATGTTTCCGGGAAGGCCTGAGTACCAGCCCACGTCCAACACTGTCATGTGAACGTGCCACGCGGAGTCTTTAGTTCCTGAGTGTGTATCCGCTGAAAATTGTACCACATTTACTTCAAGTAAGCCCTTTATTAATGATAGCAACAGAAACAAATGCCCCTTCTCAAGAGGCATTTTTCCCTCCTTGGGAGTTCTTGTTAGGTTGTCAAGGCAGAGCAGAGCAAAATACAGGCTTTTACTCCATCTGGGGATAATTGAAGTAACTCGGTATCTGCTTTTAAGAATTCGTTTCTGCTTCTGTTGGGAGCTAATAGAAACAGGCCACCGTCACCTGCTGCCAGAAAAAAAAGGAAACCCCCTCATGCGTGTTTAGTAATCTTGTAAAATCAATCAAGACTCTTCATAGTATTAGCGTACAGAGAGTCACGTTGCTGATAACCTTGCGATTCTGGGACTCTTACTAGCACGAATCATGAGAAAGTTCACAGGGAGTGAGTCCACACGTTTGCTGAAGAGGGGACATCATGCACAAAACATATAGTCGTTATTAAATTATAGGGAGCCGGTGGCAGAGCCCGGATGTCTGTGTCTGACAGACCTGAATTCAAATCCTACCAAAAGGAACATTGGGGTGCATGTATCTTTTCGAATTGTGGTTTTCTCCAGATATACGCCCAGTAGTGGGATTGCTGGGTCGTATGGTAGTTCTATTTGTAGTTTTGTAAGGAACCTCCATGGTGTTCTCCATAGTGGCTGTATCAATTCACATTCCCACCAACAGTGCAAGAGGGTTCCCTTTTCTCCAAACCCTCTCCAGCATTTTTTGTTTGTAGATTTTTTGATGGTGGCCATTCTGACCGGTGTGAGGTGATACCTCATTGATACAAATGAACTTATTTACAAAACAGAAACAAACTCACAGGTCTTGAAATCAAATTTATGGTTACCAAAGGGCAAACGTGTGGGGAAGTGATAAATTAGGAGACTGGGATGAACATATACACACAACTATATATAAAATAGATAACTAGTAAGGACCTACTGTACTGCACAGGGAACTCTCCTCGATATTCTGTAATAACCTATGTGGGAAAAGAATCTGAAAAAGAACGGATGTGTGTGTGTGTGTGTGTGTGTGTGTGTGTGTGTGTGTGTGTACATATATATATATATATATATATATATAATTAATTCACTTTGCTGTACACCTGAAGCTAACAGAACACTGTAAATCAACTATACTGCAATTAAAAAAACAAAAACAAATCCTGCCACTACTGGTCACTAACTGCGTGCTATGCAGACCATTACTTAGTCTCTCTAAGCCTCCCGTATTTGTCTATGAAACTGGGTTAATACCAATACTGCTTAGAGAAATACTGAGGAGTGTATGTTATAACGTAGAAAAGGCTTGAACATAGGCCCGGCTGTCCGTAACTAGCCATTCTCTTTTTCCTGCTGCAACCTCATGGTAGCATTAAGGTGTATGTTTAATATAAGCTTTTCAGGTTCCTCTTGCCCTGTGTGTGTCTGGTATATACGCGTGCATCAGTGTGAGTGTGCCCTGCACACAGCAATAAAAAGCTTAGAGTCAACAATTCACTGTCGTCATTACAATGAAAGATAAAGTTGCAGTGTTTTCTCATTTAGTTCTTTTGGTAGGGAATTTTCAATAACTCCCTTGCATAGGTTTCTAACATCTCTGGATTGGAAGCTGATTTCCAATTCAGTGCCACCTTGACTGAGACATTATTATTATTATTTTGCTGCAGGAAGTTGGTACTAGTTGTTTGCTGTGATCAAATTGGAAAGTCTTCATAAACAAGAACTTAGATTTCTCAAAAGGAAGTTATTTAAATTCAGGGCATTAGTGTTATTATAATCCAAATCCCGTGTTGAGGAAAAAATCCGTTTTTAGTGAACATTATTGCAGCCCTTCTATGGAATTTATGATAAGATATTTTGTGACTTCAGTTAAAACATTCTGTCTCCCATACACTGTAATCTTTTGTTTAGTGTACCACATTTCTTAGTCAATTGCAAGTGTTACCTAACACTTCACTGGAAAAGCAGAAGTGCAAAATGAACCCTAAGCACTCTTGTCACCACGGGAAATGCTGACGAGACACATTATACGCATTATACATTTTAAGGTGTTAAAAGAAGAAAAGTGTGATTTTTTAAAAACCACGTTTGGGTATTAAGTGTACCAGAATCAGAGGAATTCAGTGCTGAAAAGATATTTATAGAGCATCTAATCCAGCCCCCTTATTTTATAGACTGAAAAAACCAGCACAAGATTATTTTGCCCAAGCTTACACCAGTAGGTTTGGGAGTCCGCCCACCCAGCGCAGGGAATATTTTAAACTGGATTAAAGTGTGCCTCCTGAGACCCTAGGCAAGCAAGGGAGGGTTCCTGGAGGCTACCAGGTGCTTTCCTGAAATAAGGCGTTATTGAAGAACTTTAAGCATGGGGCAAGTGAAAGAATTCAGAAGTAAATATACCATATGATCCATGTTTAGGGGAAAGAAAATCCAACCACAAAAACAAATATACCCATAGGCCTCGGGGGGTGAGCACAGTCTGACACACGGCAAGCATTCAAAGCATCGCAGCCAGGAGGAGAGCCAGCAGTGTCCATGAGGAAGAGCTGATGTATCCCGCCAGCCCTCAAGAAGCCCATGGAGCCAAGACAGAACAATACTAATGATGATCATGATTAAAAACATCACGGTTCTCCACTCGTGTCTTTAAGTGGGAGAAAAATAAAGAGGATGAGTCAGTCTCCCTGGAAATATGTCCATCAGTCCTTTGTCTCTTCAGGGGCTGACCTGGGTCCCACAGTCCAGGTGGTTTGTAATCGGCACCAGTTTTCACTGGTCGGACCCATTCGGGAACCTCTGGCAGAGCAGCCTGGTGGAGGCTGGCGGGACAGTGGTGACAGGGATGGAGGGGACGGAGGAAGTGTGTGTTGGGGGAGAAGATTTAGGCTGAAGATCCAGGATTCTCTTTGTTCACAAACTTCCATCCTTCCCAAGAGTGACATTCTTGTGTGACCCTCAGCCCATTGATTCCATAGGCTGTCTCAGGATGCTTTCCCCAGCTGACATGGATATCCACTCCCCCTGGGGCCCCAGTTCCATGCTGTTTTTACTCTGATTGTAAGGCAAGGATGTTTAGAATCAGTGCTACTGTTAACTCGCATCTAGGCCTCTTTATACTCTCAATCAGTATTACAAATTTCCTGAAGCAGAGTTTGTTTCTCAACTTGTGTTTCTGCAGTACCTATGATGTGCCTTTGTTTATTAAATGTTCAGCATATGTTTGTTGATACTAAAATCATATTGTCAAGAGGTAAGAGTGAAAGGAATCAAACACAAGCTAGACATTTGCAATCTGGGAGGGCTACAATCAGACATATCTTTCTACAAAAGAAATCTTTTTTAAAAAATTTTGTGGAAGTATAGTTGATTTACAATGTTTTGTTAATTTCTGCTGCATGGCACAGTGATTCAGTTATATATATATATATATATATATTTTCTTTTTTCATATTCTTTTCCATTATGGTTTACTACAGGGTACTGAATATAGTTCCCTTTGCCCTGCGATAAGACCTTATTGTTTATCCATCCTTTATATAATAGTTTGCATCTGCTAATCCCAAACTCCCAATCCAACTCTCCCCCCACCCCCTCCCCTTGGCAACCGCAAGTCTGTTCTCTATGTATGGGTGTTTGTTTCTGTTTTGTAGATATGTTCATTTGTGTCATATTTTAGATTCCACATACAACTGATATCATATGGTATTTGTCTTTCTCTTTCTTCACTTTGTATGATAATCTCTAGGTCCATCCATGTTGCTGAAAATGACATTATTTTTCCTGTTTTTTATGGCTGATTAGTTTTCCATTGTGTGTGTATATATATATATACACACCCCACATCATCTTTATTCATTCATCTGTTGATGGACACTTAGGTTGCTTCGATGTCTTGGCTACTATAAATAGTGCTGCAGTGAATACTGGGGTGCATGTATCTTTCTGAATTATAGCTTTCTCTGGATGTATGCCCAGGAGTGAGATTGCTGGATCATACGGCAACTCTATTTTTAGTTTTTTGGGGACCCTCCATACCGTTTTCCATAGTAGCTACACCAATTTACATTCCCACCAACAGTGCAGGGGGTTCCCTTTTCTCCACACCCTCTCCTGACTTTGTTATTTGTAGAGTGTGTGATGATGGCCATTCTGACCAGTATGAGGTGTTTCCTCCTTGTAGCTTTGATTTGCATTCAAAGCAAATCAATTATTGATGTTGAGGATCTTTACCCGGGAAGATGTGTATGTCTTCTTTGGAGAAATGTCTATTTAGCTCAAATGCCCATTTTTTTGATTGGGTTGTTTGTTTTTTTTTTGTTGTCGTTGTTGAGTTGGATGAGCTGTTTCTGCAAAATAATCTTAAAGTGATAAGATTTATCACTTATTAAGCGGTGTTCCTGAGTTGGGCACTCGGTCAGTGCTCAATATAAAATGATCTTATTTAATAATCAAAGGACGATCCTTTGAAAAAACTCATTCAGCATCTTTACGGATAACCACAATTAGGTTTATGGAAATAGAGATTTTGAGCTAAAGCATGTAGATGACAAACACAGAATCAGCATGAAGTCCCAGATCATTTTACCCTCAAGACTGTGCTCTTGCATTCTCCTACATTGCTGTTTTTGAAATAAAACAAAAACAACAAACAAAAACAAAATCTCACCGTGTTAGTCTGCTTAAGGTAAACGGGAACACACGGCTGAAAATACACTTGTTTTCACCTACTCAGATGAAGAATGCAGGTGTCACGCCTTAGGCCGAGTGTCTAGAACTGAAGTGTTCTATTGGTGATGATGGAAAGAAAACGATGATTTGGAAGAAAATGTTAAGGAAAGAATGGACAATGTTTGGTGCATCAAAAAGTGTGGCGAAGGGGAGGGATTACCGACAGATGATTAAGGTTTTGAGTCCTGATGGCTCAAAGAATATCGCTGCCACTAAGAATGTTCAGGAAAAATGCAATGAGAGGCGGAAAGGGCAGCAGAACCCACCCTACCCTCCCCCCCAGAAAAAAAACACTAACAGGCAGGTTGGAGATACTTAAAAAATTAAAGAGCATGGAATCTAACCTCTGTCTGTACAGATCTAAACATGTTGTAGGTGCCATTTCAGTAGAATACGTTTTAGGAAAATAATCTTAAAGCGCTAAATGTTTTTGATGGTAAGTGAAGCACAGGGATGCTAAATTTTAATGCTGGCCATGCCGTTGTACTGTGTGTACACAGTTCTTACATATAATACATCTTGGACTAATCAAAGGGTATGAGGAAGGAAAAGGAACCTGACACAGCTTTATGAAGAGAGAAGGTGCGAGTGGCCTGAAAGGGCCGTTGGTAGTGGACCAGCTCCCAGAGGCCATCCCCACCCATGCCCACCACCGTGGTCTTAGAAGCAGACCTGCACTCAGCACGCAAGAACACAGGAACTTTGCAGTGGCCGCTGGAGAGAAAATGCCCGATGGGCAGACCTTGGCAACCCCAGGCCACGCGTGAAGGCTTCCTGTGCGCACTCTGAAGACAAGGTGACGAGAATTGTCCCACCACCATATTTACACACTGAGTACATGTGCACTTTTTCTGAAGAAGAATGTCCCTCCATGGGTCTTCTTGAGGCAAAAGAAAAGCAACAGGAAAAATAACAGAGAAACACATAGTGCTACTTCTTCCTTCAAATCAGTGCAATAAAAAAACACAGAGCAGGATTAAGAGACTATAAGCAGAAAATGATTGAAGAATACTACAGAAAGTAGATTTATACACCCTGAAATTCTTTTCACTGTAAATCAGCTGTGATGTAAAAATAATTTAAAACGCCTTTCATTTAAACGAACTGTGGTATATGCGGTATGCAGCAGGTACTGAAAATAAAACATGGCCTGAAGAACTCCTTAAAAAGAAACTGGATTTAGACCTTGTGTCAAACACTTTAGCACTTCCTTTTGATTTGGCATTCATAGCCTCTAACAAGCTCCTAAGAACACTGCATTTTCTAAAATCTAGTATCCGCGACTTAAAAATAGCAGGAATTTAATAAATTCTGGGGTCAATGATCGTTTCATCTCCTACTTAAGGACAAACCATTGAATCTTCCCTATCAGCTGCTCCTTGATGGAATTCCAACTTGAGAAGCCTCGTTTTATCCTTCCTCTTCTTCAAGAAACATGATGGCAACAAAACCACTGGCCAGAGAAAGTGTGTCAAATGGGAAACGTTGTTTGGGCGATGACGCGTTGTTATCAAGGGTCCACCTACATTAAAGTTTTACATATTTGTTCACTAGCAGAATACGATGAGATAAACAGAACCACACAGCAAGGAATTTAGGATTAAACAAAATAAATCTCTCCTGACTTGAACCTAGTAACGGGCTCCAACAGCTCTCACGAATTATTAACTTCAAAATCATTCAACATGTCTGCAATGCAGAGTGCGTCACTGATGCACCTGAAGTTCACCTAAGCAACTGTATCATCCAAATGCGCCCACAGAAACTGCCAGTGGCGATGCCACCTTGCCATCAGTCACACCTGCTTCTGAATTATGATGTGTCTGAGAGCTACTATTTCATCTGCTTCTGACTGCATATCATTTAAAACTTCATATTCTCACAGAGAAAGAAAAAGTAGAAACATCTGTCAGCTCCGGCTTCCTCTTTACGAAGACCACTGTTTCCACAGCACCTTCTGGCTTCCTTATTTTGTGTCTCAGAAATCCTTTTCTCCGCCTGGACTACGTGTGATGTATAGTTTATGAACACAGTAGTATAGTTGATTCTCAATTATCTGTCCGAATGGAAACCAATGGTGGTTCCGATTACCCCAAATCATTTTATATTTGATTTTCAAATACATTATATGCATTTTCCCTGGGAGGTTTACATTCCTGCTAATGCTTTGCTGGGACTAATATTAAAATATGTTTGCATTCCTTGAGCTCATACAAATTGGCAGCAGTAGGGCACAACCCAGCAGTGGGTGACAGGGGTTAGACTGGGGTTAAATGTTTCTATGAAGAATTGTCAATGTGGGCTTTCCAAATGTGGGTAATTGAGAGGTGGTTACATAAGATATTAGTTATTTTTTTAAATCCTGAAGGAAAAAAATCTCTGAAGTACTTTAATGGAAAAGACCATATTTTAAAATGTTAAGTAAAAGATTTTCAGTAACATTTGCGAGTGTTTACAGTTGCAAATTTATTGTTAGCGATAGCTATATATAATTTTATCTTGATATGATACTAAGAAATGACTCAGTGTGATTGGTTATTAAGGGTTATTTGGTATCCTGATGTATCAGAATTAGAACGAAAGGCAATGGTGAACTAATTAGCTCTATTTTAAAAAATTAAATCACCTCATTTACTATTCTCTTCCCTCATTTCTGTTCTCACCACACTCTTAAAAAATGTGTAAATATTCAGTTTAATGATTGGACTTACATTCTTTCCTACCATCCTGATACTTAAATTTCAGGAAGATCATATTTGTTCTTCATTATTTAGGAAGAATATATAATTGTAGTAAGTACTTAAAATATTATGCTGTTCATTCATTGTTGATATGCTTTTAGTTAAGAAAGAACATATATTGTTATAGCCGTCAAACTATGGCTAAAATTGTCATTTGTGCTTTATCAGCGTAAGATTAAAACTAGCTCAAAAAATTATTTCTCCTGGGAACCCGACTGAAAAACCGGGAAGCTGACACCTGTGTTGTAATTGATGCTCACCTCCATGCTGGCTTTATAAGACCTGGCAGTAAGCGAGGCCTGACGGACAGCAGGTGGCTGGCAGCTGAGTGTAGTGGGAAAAAGCAGATTGTGGATTAACATCATGGATATCAGAAAAGCACAGTCCAAGGCAAACAGAGAGTTGGTCATCACACAGGAAGAAATGTCTCAGACATTAAGTCAGGAAGAGCTCTGAGCTGAGAAATCCAATCCACTGATAGCAACTTGAATGAAAAGCTGCTCAGACAATTCCTAACTCCGTATCTTAAGGCCTTTCTGCTCTTCTGTCTCCTATTTCTGTATCTCCTGGTCCTCCCCCATTCCTACCCCTCCCCCTTCCCCTTCTCGGTGTTTTCTAAGAGCCCCAGGTACATCCAGAAAGCTCTATGCTCTTGGTGACCCAATACATCCGAACTCAGGTAGAAGAAAGCCAGACTTTGACTGGATACTCAAGAAGAAAGTTCTGGACAAAATGTGGAGAGACAGGAAGAAAAGAGAGGACAGGCATACATTTTATGAGACAGAATCTAGGAAAAAATAGTGGAGGTTCTACCTCTTTAGGTAGAACAACTTCTGCAGTCGCCTTGTTCAAACCTGATGGCAGATAATCTCGTGGAGTGTGTACTCACGACGGTGCAGAGCTGAGGGTGGTCGAGTGTTGGCTGGGATGGGGGCAGAGAGGGAGATAAGCAGGGACCTCTAATCTGCAGACGGCCCAGCTGGACAGCTAAGCGGATACAGCGAACAGTGGCACCACTGAAGCCCTTCAGTGATGAAAGGCTTTGGGTATTTTTGAATCACGGATTATACAAAATAACACACAGATAGTTTCACCCCAATCCTCACATGCAGAGAGATTTGAGCTTTGCTATGAAAAGAGAACATACTTTTAGTAGGAGATCAAAGACTAGGGACCTTAGATGTGCTCTTCAGTGAATCAGTTCTTCTGCCTTGTTGGATTCAGTCCTCTAAATCTAGGCCAAGCCAGTTAATCTAAATTTTTCCAGATGAAATTACAAAACCTAGGAGTTCTTTATGCCATCACTCACCTCAGCTAATCTATCTGCAATCCCGTTAGTTTTAAACATACACTCTTCTCTCCATCCACACTTCTACTTTCCTAATCTGAGTGACGTCACTCACTCTTCTCAGAACAACTAAAACAGCTTCACCGCCTGCCTTACTTCCCGACGACTCATTGCTCACAGAGCCGCCAGGGCTCCTTCACCAGCATAAATCAGGCCTGCTGCTCAAAAGCTTCACCTGCTGCCCACTGCTCCTAGGACAAACCACGGTAGCTCTACCGTGGCCTAGGAGACCCTCTGCGTGGGATTCAGATGCCGCTTCTGCAAGCCCACCTCGGACAATTACCTCCCCGGCTTGCTGCTCTCCAGGTCAAGGGAGGCCCCGTCTCGGGGTTTCTGCACTTGTTTTTCCCTCTGCCTGGAATGCTCGTCACCCAGTTCTTTGCTTGGGTGTCTCATTTTCATCCTCTCCACACGGTTACTTTGGATTTTATTTCCTGCATAACATCCATCATTATATTAATGTCTTATTGCTTTACATTATTATTATTTGCATATATCATATAGCTTACCACACCAAAATTTAAGAGCGGGACTAAGAAGTGTTCTTCACTCAGCTCCTACACGAAAGCCAGCCACGCAGTTCATACTCAACAAGTGATTGCTGAATGATGCATGAAAGGTGGTGTCTTGCCATGAGGACCCTCTTGTACACTGAGTATCAAACCTCTAAATTATAAATGCAGGCAAACGGTCAACCTGAAATTGAGGCACACAGGGAGGAGTTAGGACATCTAGATTTTGTCCTAGAACTAGAGACCTAAAATTCTTTCTATTGGTAAAATTATCATCAAAGTAATCCTTAAAGCAAGTACGTTGCATTGTGTAGGGAGCTGGGGTTCTGACTCTTGGTTGTAACTATATCCCGATGATGCACCCTGGTTGCTATCAACCCAGGCACTGGGGTTCCTGGAAAGAGAGTAGCCAAGACCAAGAGGAACAGGCCAGTTGTGGGAGCGTCATCTTCCATATCTGCCATTTTGTTCTTTGTCTCATGAGCTGTAGCAGGTACTTTGCTGAAGGGGGCAGTGGGGTTGTTATTACTGTTAAATACCCTTAACGGAGGGGTTGGATATTCCCAGACATACACCAGAGCAGAGAGTTCAGTGACGAATCATGGACTAGCCCAACCAGCATTAACTCAAGAGCCGGAGACTTATTCTGTTTGTACTGAACTAGTGAATTTGGAGAAGCTGCTCAGTTGTTCTCGATTTTGAACTTTAAAGTTATACATTTTGAACAGATTTCTCTCTTATAAGCATTGTCAAAAAGGAATTTTTAAGTAAACATGTTACTAAAAGTTTTAGAATTACAGATTTATTGTAAAGATAGTACATATATAGAGCCCCTATCCAGTTTCCCACATTATCTGTATATCTACCACACTTAACAAACCGATATTGATATATTCCTCTGAAGTCTTTATGTAAATTTCCTCAGTTTTCCCTCATGTCCTTTTTCTGTTCCAGGATCCCACCCAGGACACCACATTACATTTAGTCAGCGTGTCTCCTTAGGATTCTCTTGGCTGTAACTGGTTCTCAGACTTTCTTTGTTTCTGATGGTTTTGACAGTTGGAGGAATACTAGTCAGGTGTTTCGCAGAGTGTCCCACCCTTGGGAGTTGCCTGTTGTTTTCCTCATGACTAGACTGGGACAGTGGGTTTTGGAGAGGAAGACCTCAGAGGAAGTGCTGTTCTCATCCCATCATATCCAGGGCACCTACTACCAACATGACTCAAACACGGCTGCCTGGCCTGAACTAGGTTTGCTAGGCTTCTCCACTGCAAAGTTACTCTTCTTTTGACGAATGTCTCTACACACTGCCCCCACTTAAGGAGTGGGCATTATATTTCACCCCCTTTAAAGGGGAGCAATGACATATATCATTCAGAATTTTTCTCCATAGATTTGTCTCTTCATGTATTCAATCATTTGCTTATATCAGTATGACTCAAGGACATTTATTTTATACTTTGGATTAAAATCTAATACTACTTTCCTTAAAAAACTACAAATAGAACTACCATATGACCCAGCAATCCCACTACTGGGCATATACCTTGAGAAAACCATAATTCAAAAAGAGACATATACCACAATGTTCACTGCAGCTCTATTTACAATAGCCAGGAGATGGAAGCAACCAAAGTGTCCATCAACAGATGAATGGATAAAGAAGATGTGGCACATATATACAATGGAATATAACTCAGCCATAAAAAGAAACGAAATTGAGTTATTTGTAGTGAGGTGGATGGGCCTAGAGTCTGTCATACAGAGTGAAGTAAGTCAGAAAGAGAAAAACAAATACCGTATGGTAACACATATATATGGAATCTAAGAAGAAGAAAAAAAAAAAGTCATGAAGAACCTAGGGGTAAGACAGGAATAAAGACACAGACCTACTAGAGAATGGACTTGAGGATATGGGGAGGGGGAAGGGTGAGCTGTGACAAAGTGAGAGAGTGGCATGGACGTATATACACTACCAAAGGTAAGGTAGATAGCTAGTGGGAAGCAGCCGTGAGGGAGACACAAGAGGGAAGAGATACGGGAACATATGTATATGTATAACTGATTCACTTTGTTATAAAGCAGAAACTAACACACCATTGTAAAGCAACTATACTCCAATAAAGATGTTAAATATATTTATATATATAATACTACTATATTTTACTTCATTTTGTTGCTCAAATTGTTTCAGCTTTGGCCACTGGGGCTTCTTTCCATTAGCTCCTATGGGACTTTGACATCTCCCCATTGTAGTGTTTTGTTTTGTTTTTAGCATCTCCTTACTTTCTGGAACAACAAGATGCTCCAGGCTCATCTTATGTATTTCCTGTCCCCAGTCCTAGAATCAGCCATGTCTCCAAGGAGCCCTGGTTCCTTTCATTGTAAAATGGTATTAGAAACCAAGATCTGGGTGCTTGGCATTTCAAACAAAAATTCTGATAAATAATTTATAATGTGCCCAAATAGCTGTATTTGTAAAATAAAAAATAACTCCACTCTGAACTATCATATAAAGGGTATCAACTTATTTTTAGGTCAGCTATGGAAGCAAGGATAATTTCACCATATATCATACAGCAACTAACCTATGTCCATTTTCAAAATACAAATCTAGGCTTGTGGAAAAAAATAGTGACAGAAGGGTAAATTTCTTTTTCTTGTCCATCTGTGTTAACCAAGTATAGCAATTATTTTTCTACTTCTAAGATCTGAAGATCTGGGACATGTCCTTTTTTCTTTTCTTTTTTTTTTCTTTCCCTACCTCAAATGAATAAGAAAAATGAACAAAAAGTCACTAACATGGATTTTCAATGATATAAACATTCTTTTACTGAATGGAGATACCCATCTCATTAAGAAGAGACAATCTTATTTTCTTGCTTTGGTCCCTTTTTATTTACAAAACAAGCTCTTCCTTTTCAAAATTAATCTTAAGAATGATAACTTATCTCCTACCATCAATCAACTTGCTTTAATTATTGGTAATTTAACAAATTTTAACCACACCAAGGAAATTTAATTTCACATATATATATATATATATATATATAAAATCATTTTTCATAATTTAAATAGAGCTGAAGAACTTTGGGTAATTGAAACTTTATTTCAATTACACAGGAAAGTTCAACTCCATCAACACTTCCCCTTCTATCTCATTTCCCCCAATTGATTGGTTCTTCCAATGATGAAGAAAAACATTAAAAGTACTTTGACAACACATTGCTGGGGACTCGGTGGTCAGCAAGTCACCTACCTAGGACACAGCCTGCCAGGATTATCTACTGGGTGTGGAAAGTATGAAGGGGAGGATAGGGGCTGGATTTTAGCCTATTTATGGGATATTATAAAAGATTTATATCCCCTAAATATGGTCATACATAAAGCATTTTAGTTACTACTCACATTTTTCCCCAACAGTCAAATAAAGCAGGCAGTTGGTTTTGCATAATCTTAATAATTAAACAGCTAAACCAATTAGATTATATCTGCTCTTGTGTTCATTCAGGATTTATTTAGAACAAGGACAATTATTTGGGGTCAAGATTCAAAAGGAGGCAAATGGTAAGAAAAGCTACTTCAAATTCTCCCATGAAAGGGGGAAAAGAGTATGAATATTTGAATCGAGGAAGACAAAGGGGAGATACTCATAGGCCTCTGCCTTGGTGCGCACTGGGCACTAAACTAGCTATGCTTCTTGGATTGGGTTCTTTCTGTTTTAAGTTGTGCGTTGGTTTCAACATGCCTTATATATGCATATTCAGTTGGCTGACTCAGCTTAGATGTCACTGCTTCCTGGAGACCTTTAAGAAACCTAAGTGTGATAGGTGTTCTGGACATGTGCCCCATCATCCTTGATGTTCCCCCCGCCCTGTCATCCACTCTGCTTTTCAACTCTGATCCCCTTTCACTCTATTGACCACGGCATCCTCCATACTCACCCCACCCGTCGTGGTACACCCCAGTATTTAACTCGTTCATCTTTGTATTCAAGTGCCTACTAGAGCATTGACGAGATGGATGTTTGATTAAATACATGAAGGAAGGAAGGAAAGAAAAAGGGACCGAAGCTTATTCATCCCATCGTGATAAGCCAGGCAGCAGGAGTGTTGCGAGAGTAGATCCATTAATCCAGTAATTAAGACACATTTGGTGGACAGTGGATTTAAAACACATCTTTAGCAGTTCAAATAGGACCTTGAATAATAATATTAGTATTTTCTCCTTTGTATCCTTGCCCATTTCTTAGAAGATCTAGCAATTATACAATTGAAAATCATGCCCCATGATTTTGATTCTTCTAATTTAGACACAGCCTGGGCTGAAACAAACAATAAAAACAGGTATATCAAATGCCAAAAGCTCCCCCTGCAACCCCTTAAATACACAAAGAGTATATTACACATTCCTACAGTGTGGTATATTTCCAGTAGAGATCTTCCTGGACTTAAAATGGGATTACGTCCCAATGAACCCATCATAAGTTGAAAATATCTTAAGTTGAAAATATACTGAGACTTCCCTGGTGGCGCAGTGGTTGAGAATCTGCCTGCTAATGCAGGGGACACGGGTTCGAGCCCTGGTCTGGGAGGATCCCACATGCTGCGGAGCAACTGGGCCCGCGAGCCACAACTACTGAGCCTGCGCGTCTGGAGCCTGTGCTCCGCAACAGGAGAGGCCGCGATAGTGAGAGGCCCGCGCACTGCGATGAAGAGTGGCCCCCACTTGCCACAAGTAGAGAAAGCCCTCGCACAGAAACGAAGACCCAACACAGCAAAAAAAATAATAAATTAATTAATAAACTCCTACCCCCACCATCTTCTTTAAAAAAAAAAAAAAAGAATCCACCTGACAATGCAAGGTACGTGGGTTCAAGCCCTGGTCCGGGAAGATCCCACATGCCACTGAGCAACTAAGCCCGTGCGCCACAACTACTGAGCCTGCGTTCTATAGCCTGCAAGCCACAACTACTGAAGCCCGCGCGCCTAGAGCCTGTGCTCTGCAAAAAGAGAAGCCACTGCAATGAGAAACCCGTGCACCGCAATGAAGAGTAGCCCCCCTCGCCACAACTAGAGAAAGCCTGCACGCAGCAATGAAGACCCAACACAGCCAAAAATAAAGAAATAATTTAAAAAAGAAAATGCGTTGAATACACCTAACCTACTGAATGTCACAGCTTAGCCTCACCCACATTAAACGTGCTCAGAACATTACATTAACCTGCAGTTCGGCAAAATCATCTAAAACAAAGCCTGTTTTATAATATATTATTGAATATCACATGTAATTCATTGAACTTTGTACTGAAAGTGAAAAACAGAATGGTTGGGCACAGAATGGTTGAAAGTGTATCGGTCGTTTACCCTTGTGATCACTTGACTGCCGCCGTCCAGCATCACGAGAGAGGATCCTACCGCATATCAGTAGCCCAGGAAAAGATCAAAATTCAAAATTCCAAGTAATGTTTCTACTGAATGTTATCACCTTCACACCATTATAAAGTCAGAAAATTGTAAGTTGAACCATCACAATTTGGGGACTGTCTGTAGTTTTACATTAAGCATTGTGTACAAAAATCTAATTACAAATGTGCTAGTGTTGGTGAATTAATGTAGACAGAGTTTCGTGTTGGCTGCATTAACTGATTTTAGTTTTTGTATTACCATAAGTAGGAAGGCCGTGGTGGAAGACAATTTTTCCTAGCCGCCGTCTCTTATAAGCTGTGTGACCTTGGGGGAATCACTTAGCTTCTGTGGTCCTTTGTTTTCTAACCTTTAAAATGAAGCTACTGATGTCTGCAACACATGGGGGTTGCATGTGACTAAATATTGTAGGAGAAGCTGCTAACATAGTGCTTGGAATATAAAATATGCTTAGTGACTCTTAACCATCTCCTGTCCCCTTTTCTCTCAGTGTACTTTGAAGTAATAACACAATTTACCTCTGCAATTTTGTAATTCAGTCTTTTTATTAATTCAGACTGGCCTTTTCTTCAGTGGGCTTGAATTAGTGAGATTTACTGACTTGTTCGCGTTTTTACAAGGACCCAGGTGCTCGGCAATTTCTTCTGGCTTATTTGACACTCGTGAATTATAATGCATATGTAGTGGCAGAATGTCTCAGGCAGAACCTCTTCTCAGAAAATACTTGGCCATATTCCCAGGGTAAACTGTAGTCATGATGGCAATATAAAATTCTGACTTGACCATTGAACCATGAGTCGGGAAACTTGAAAGTGATTTCTAACTGTGCTGTGGACTCCCTTTCCTAATCAAAGCTCAGTGTTGCTGTGCCTTAGTATTTTGGAAAAGGTTATCTTTCTTTGCCTCTTTTGGAGGAGACTGAGGTTTATAAGGGAGTTTGAACTCACTTAAGAAAGACAAATGTAAACATATAAAGTTTTATTACCCTTAAAAACAATTCTCTTGTTAAAGGGAGGACTTGCTTAATCAGTACCAGCTGACCTGTCTGGAGTTAGTAAGTTGATGCAGCTCTGATTAAGGTTTTATGAGGCAAATCTGTAACACAGAACAGAGGTCACCAGGGTCCCTTCCTATTTCCCCGTTCCATATTTCTTACTGCAAATTAATTTAGTACTCTCATGAAACACTGCCCTTTTTTTAATCCAATGGCAAAAAAAAACATGTGCCTCTACTCCATAAAGACATCCTTTTTTGAATAATTCTACCCACGAGAACCTAGAGTGGGACAGAATAATGAAAGCTATTTCAAAGGTATATTAACTACTAATGCTGTGGAATGTCCTAGAAGAATCAAATAATTGAATGGCCGAAGTGTCTAAAGAACCAATGACAGGGCAGAAATAAAGAAACTGGCCACTTCCTCATTGGAGAAATGAAGATTTATTTCTAATTTGACAGTTTCTCATCTGAACTGCCTGTCACCCAAAGGGTAGTCGATGGTGCCATAGGCTGGAATGCCTTTTTTAACCTGATGTGATAATATCTCCGACTCTCAGGTATATATTTTTTGAAAAGGTAAATCTATAGTGATGAAATTCTAGAATGTTCTTCTCTTGGAGGCACTGCAGTAATATCATCTCGGAGAGATCAGGCAGAATTGGCCACTTACGATGAGGAATGAGAAGCCTGCTCAGGACACATAAGTCATTTCTGACCTGCGTAACGCTGAGCGCTGCAATTACCCCTCTTGCTGAAACAGGAAGTGGCGAGGCCCTCCAAAAGGCAGCAGTGATTTTCAAAGGGAAAAAAAAGTGGGCGTCTAATTGGAGGACGTTGAAAGACACATGTTAAGGAGGGAGGCTCAGAAGACTGTATTTATTGAGCACTTATTATACTACCAGGAACTGTGCTAGGTACATGGGATTCAGCAGAAAACAAGTTCAGATATGATTTTTTAGCTCACATCTCATACGTTGTAGTCCAGTGGGACAGACCGCCAGGAGTTAGAAGTCTGTGATGAGATGCTGAGGGGACGTTTTTCTTTCATTCCGGAAATCTGGCTAGCATCCCAGGTTGAGAATGGAGAGGCAAATACCCCTCCCATTAAAAATAGCTCCAGGGGCAGCCAATAGTTGCAGTCGGACTTCTGTGCACCCCAGGGAGGCTGCAGACCCTGCCTCACCAACTCATTCCCTGCACGTAAGGGCAGAACTGGGGAGGGAAGAAGGGGCGGGGGTCCTTGGCCTGCAGTGAATGTACTGCTCAGGTGAGAGGCTTTTCCTTCCCTCCCAGAGGAGGAATGCCAGGCGTAGTTCTTTCCTCCAAAGGCAGGTGGATACTAGTGTGACTTGTGTGTGGAGGGGAGACGAGCATCCCGCTTTCTGGTTCCAATATCAATTTAGGGCATAGATTTGCTGATTATTCATTAGTTGATTTATTTATTCATTTACTTAAACTAAAAATTTATTGAAGACCTAATATGTACCTGCCAGGTTACAAGCCTTAAAAATACTGAGATGAGCCAAGTAAAGTCTCTGACCTCATGCATGAAGGTTACGTTTTGTGTGTTTTTATGTTTACGTGTTAGGGTATGGTGTGTGGTTTATGGAGATTGAAAAGAAGCACTTAGATACTGTCTCAGGTGGTGACAACTGTTGTAAAGAAAACCAAAGCAAGGATGAGAGAATGAGGCGATTAGCATCTAATGCGGGTGGTTGGGGAAGACTTCCTGATGAGATGGTGTTGGTACAGAGTCTAAGGAAGTAAGTCTAAGGGCCATGCAGGTGCTAGGAGAGCATCGGGGCAGATGGAGGAAACAGAAATCACACAGTCCTGAGGCAGGGCCATGCTGGGCATGTCCAAAGAGCTGACGGGTCGATGCAAGGCCGGTGTGGCTGGAGTGAAGTGCTGGGCGAGAAGGTTGTAGAACTGGTGAGTTGAATCACTCCGCCCCGTAAGCCTCTGCAAAGAATCTGTCTTCTACTTGGAGTGAGAAGGGAAGCAGCCATGTAAGGCTTCTGAACACAGGAGTGATGTGCTCTAAATCCCATTATCACGGGATCACCCACTTATTTTGTGAAGATAGTCTGTAGGGGCCAACAGTCCCAGCTGGAAGCTAGTTAGAAGGCAAGAGTCTAGGGGAGAGACAATAGCTCGGCCATGATGCTGACCAGCTTTGGGGCCTATCTTCTTTGTGGTATCTTTGTCTGGTTTTGGTATCAGAGTGACAATGGCCTCCTAAAATGAGCTTGGGAGTGTTCCTTCCTCTGCGGTTTTCTGGAATAGTTTCAGAAGGACAGGTGTTAACTTCTCTCTAAATGTCTGACAGAATTCACCTGTGAAGCCATCTGGTCCTGGATTTTTATCTGTTGGGAGTTTTTAATCAATTTCAATTTCAGTGCTTGTAACTGGTCTGTTCATATTTGTTTTTATTTCTTCCTGATTCAGTCTTGGGAGGGCGTACCTTTCTAAGAATTTGTCCATTTCTTCTAGGTTGCCCATTTTATTGGCATAGAGCTGCTTGTAGTAATCTCTCATGATCTTTTGCATTTCTGCAGTGTCAGTTACAACTTCTCCCTTTTCGTTTCTAATTTTATTGATTTGAGCCCTCTCCCTTTTTCCTGATGAGTCCGGCTAAGGGGGTTTATCAATTTTATCTTTTCAAAGAACCAGCTTTGGTTTCATTTATTCTTTTCTGTTATGTTCTTCGTCTCGATTTCATTTATTTCTGTTTTGATCTTTATGATTTCTTTTCCTTCTATTAACTTTGCATTTTTTTTTAATTCTTCTTTCTCTAGTTGCTCTAGGTGTAAGGTTAGTTTGTTTGAGATTTTTCTTGTGTCCTGAGGTAGGCTTGTATCACTATAAACTTCCCTCTTGGAACTGCTTTTGCTTCATCCCATAGGGTTTGGATCATTGTGTTTTCATTTCTGTTTGTCTCTAGGTACTTTCTGATTTCTTTAGTGATCCACTGGTTGTTTAGTAGCATACTGTTTAGCCTCCATGTGTTTTTGTTTTTAGCAGTTTTTTTCTTGTAGTTGGTTTCTAATCTCATAGTGTTGTGGTCAGAAAAGATACTTTACATGATTTCCATGTTCTTAAATTTGCCAAGGCTTGCTTTGTGGCCCAGCATGTGATCTATCCTGGAGAAAGTTCCATGTGCACTTGAAAAGAACATGCACTCTGCTTTCGGGTAGAATGGTCTATGAATATCAGTTAAGTCCATCTGGTCTAATGTGTCATTTAAGGCCTGTGTTTCCTTATTGATTTTCCGTCTGAATGATCCGTTCATTGACGTAAGTGGGGTGTTAAAGTCCCCTGCTATTAGTGTGTTACTATACGTTTCTCCTTTTATGTCTCTTAGCATTTGCCTTATATGTTGAGGTGCTCCTATGTTGGATGCATATACATTTATAATTGTTATATATTCTTCTTGGATTGATCCCTTGGGCATTATGTAGAGTCCTTCTTTGTCTCTTGTAACAGTCATTATTTTAAAGTTTTTTGTCTGACATGAGTATTGCTACTCTAGCTTTCTTTTGATTTCCATTTGCATGGAATAGCTTTTTCCATGCCCTCACTTTCAGTCTGTATGTGCTCCTATATCTGAAGTGAGTCTCTTGCAGGCAGCATATATGAGAGTCTTGTATTTGTATCCACTCATCCAGTCTGTGTGTTTTGGTTGGAGCATTTAACCTGTTTATATTTAAGGTAATTATTGATATGTGTGTTCTTACTGCCATTTTGTTAATTGTTTTGGATTTGTCTTTACAGGTCTTTTTTCTTCCTTTCCTCTTTTGTTCTCTCGTGATTTAATGACTATCTTTAGTGTGGTGTTTGAATTCCTTTCTCTTTTTTGTGTTTATATCTATCATAGATTTTTGGTTTGCAGTTTTGACATAGCAGGCTATATACATGCATTATTGTTTTAAGTTGCTGATCTCTTAATTTCGAATGTATGCCAAACATCCTGCATTTGCACTCTCCTCCTCTGATGATTGCTGGTTTTGATATTCTATTTGTGTGTGGATGATTTCCTATATTTACCATATGTTTGCCTTTACCAGTGAGCTTTCCCACTTTGCAGTCTTCTTGTTTCTAGTTTTAGTTTCTTGGCCTTTTCTTTTCCACCTAGAGAAGTTCCTTGAGCATTTGTTGTAATGCTGGTTTGGTGGTGCTGAATTCTTTTAGCTTTTGCTCTGTCTGAAAGCTTTTGATTTCTCCGTCAAATCTCGACGAGAGCCTTACTGGGTAGAGTGTTCTTGGTTGTAGGTTTTTTCTCCTTTCATCACTTTAAATATATTGTGCCACTTTCTCCTGGCCTGCAGAGTTTCTGCTGAAAAATCAGCTGGTAACATTATGGGGATTCCCTTGTATGTTTTGTTGCTTTTCATCTTGTTGCTTTTGATATTTTCTCTTTATATTTAATTTTCATCAATTTGATTACTATGTGTCTCTGCATGTTCCTGCTTGGGTTAATCCTGTATGGGACTCTCTGTGCTTCTTGGACTTGGGTGACTATTTCCTTTCTCATGTTGGGGAAGTTTTCAGCTATTATCTCTTCAGATATGTTCTTGGGCCCTTTCTCTCTCTATTCTCCTCCTTGGACCCCTATAATATTAGTGAATGTTTGTGCGTTTGATGTTGTCCCAGAGGTCTCTTAAACTGTCCTCGTTTCCTTTCACTCTTTTTTCTTTATCCTGTGGCAGTGATTTCCACCGTTCTGTCTTCCAGGTACTTATCTGTTCTTCTGACTCTGTTATTCTGCTATTGATTCCTTCTGACTCTGTTATTCTGCTATTGATTCCTTCTGACTCTGTTATTCTGCTATTGATTCCTTCTGACTCTGTTATTCTGCTATTGATTCCTTCTGACTCTGTTATTCTGCTATTGATTCCTTCTGACTCTGTTATTCTGCTATTGATTCCTTCTGACTCTGTTATTCTGCTATTGATTCCTTCTGACTCTGTTATTCTGCTATTGATTCCTTCTGACTCTGTTATTCTGCTATTGATTCCTTCTGACTCTGTTATTCTGCTATTGATTCCTTCTGACTCTGTTATTCTGCTATTGATTCCTTCTGACTCTGTTATTCTGCTATTGATTCCTTCTGACTCTGTTATTCTGCTATTGATTCCTTCTGACTCTGTTATTCTGCTATTGATTCCTTCTGACTCTGTTATTCTGCTATTGATTCCTTCTGACTCTGTTATTCTGCTATTGATTCCTTCTGACTCTGTTATTCTGCTATTGATTCCTTCTGACTCTGTTATTCTGCTATTGATTCCTTCTGACTCTGTTATTCTGCTATTGATTCCTTCTGACTCTGTTATTCTGCTATTGATTCCTTCTGACTCTGTTATTCTGCTATTGATTCCTTCTGACTCTGTTATTCTGCTATTGATTCCTTCTGACTCTGTTATTCTGCTATTGATTCCTTCTGACTCTGTTATTCTGCTATTGATTCCTTCTAGTGTATATTTCATTCCAGTTATTGTATTCTTCAACTGTTTTGTTCTTAATATTTTCTAACTCTTTATTAAAAACTTCTTGTAACTTCTCACTCTATGCATCCACTATTTTCTGAGTTCTTGGATCATCTTTACGATCATTACTCTGAACTCTTTCTCAGGTAGATTGCCTATCTCCACTTCACTTAGTTGTTCTTCTGGGGTTTTATCTTGTTCCTTCATCTGGAACATATTCCTCTGCTGTCTCACTTTGTCTAAATTTAGATTTGTATTTTTATATATGTAGAAGGTTAGTTATATTTCTCAACCTTGGAGAAATGGCCCTTTTTGGAGGATGTCACATGTCCCAGAAGTACACTCCCCTTTCACCAACCAAGGGCTAGGGACCAGCTGGTCCCAGGGCAGGTTTGGATCTGTGTTTGCAGATTCGGTTCTGCAGGCTCTGCCGGATCATGGTTCTCTTGCTTCTGGTGTCTGCCCCCTGGTGGGGGAGGCTCTCCTAGAGGCTTATGCAGGCTTCTGGTGGGAGGGGCGGGTGCTTGCCCACTGATGGGTAGAGCTGTGCCTTGGCCCTCTGGTGGGCAGGGCTGTGTCAGGAGGCCTGTCTAGAGGAAGCTGTGGACTCAGGAAGTCTTTAGGCAGCCTGTCTGCTGATGGGTGGGGCTTTGTTCCCACCCTGTTGGTTGTTTGGCCTGAGATGTCCCAGAACTGGAGCCTCCAGGCTGTCGGGTGGGACTAGGTCTTGGTGCCAACAGTCAGCATCCAGGGGAGCTCACGCGACGAATACTCTCTGATGCCTCCACCACCATGTCCTTGTCCCTAGAGTGAGCCAGAGCCACCCCCCACCTCCCCAGGAGACCAAGACCAGCAGGCAGGTCTGGCCCAGGCTCCTATGAATTCACTGCTTTTGCCCTGGGTCCCAGTGCACATGAGACCTTGTGTGCGCACTCCAAGACTGGAGTCTCTGTTTTGTCTAGTTCTGTGGAGTGCCTATCGTCAAGGACCCACTGGGCCCTTTTTTTAAAAAAATTATTTATTTTGGCTGCGTTGGGTCTTCATTGCTGGGCACAGGCTTTCTCTAGTTGTGGTGAGCGGGGGCTACTCTTCGTTGCGGTGCACGGGCTTCTCATTGCGGTGGCTTCTCTTGTTGCAGATCACGGGCTCTAGGCGCGCAGGCTCAGTAGTTGTGGCTTGTGGGCTCAGTAGTTGTGGCTCACGGGCTCTAGAGCGCAGGCTCAGTAGTTGTGGCACACGGGCTTAGTTGCTCTGCGCCATGTGGGATCTTCCCGGACCAGGGCTCGAACCCGTGTCCCCTGCACTGGCAGGCAGATTCTTAACCACTGCACCACCAGAGAAGCCCCCCCACGGGCCTTTAAAACCAAATGCTCTGGGGGCCCCTCCTCCTAACGCCAGACTCCAAGGCTGGAAAGCCTGATGTGGGGCTCAGAACTCTCACTCCTCCGGGAGAACTTCTGTGATACAATTATTCTCTAGTTTGTGGGTTGCCTATCCAGGGGGCTATGGGATTTGATTATATCGCAAGTGCGCCCCTCCTACCATCTCATGGATTCTTCTTTGTATCTTTGGATGTATTGATAGCATATTTTTTTGGTAGGTTCCAGTCTTTCTTGTCGATGGTAGCTCAGCAGTTAGTTGTGATTCTGGTGTGCTTGTGAGGGGAGGTGAGCACAAGGTCCTTCTATTCTGCCGTCTTGTCCAGGAACTCTGTAATTCTTTTAAGTTAAGTTGTCTCTTTTAGAGAAATGGTATGCATCCACATTTGCAGCCTCTCTTTCCAGAAGCTCCATAACTTCAGACACATTCTTTAATCTGGAGATCTGCTTGCCTGGCCCTTCCCGGAGCCCCTTTCTGTGACCCCCAAACCCCTTTCTCCTGCAGACACTTTAAACTGGGGCCTACCTGAACAGAGGACAAGAGAAATGAAGGGCTGGTGGGAGGAGAGCAGCCTGCATGCCCTGTATTTGGTGGTGCCGCAGGGCTACGTGTGTCCCCGACGTGAACACAGCAAAGCTTAGTTGAGACCGAACGCCACCAATCTCTGCTCCCAAGAAGGTCACCTGGTGGGTCAGGAAGCCTCAGAAGCCAGTGGCTGGAGATAAACACTGTCCACTACTGACAGCTAAGCTTAGAGAAGACATGGGACCCGAGTTGAGCCATTCTGGGGCTGTGTAGCTGGGAGGCTGTCTCTGGCCACTTGAGACATCCAAATACATATTCCATGAGAGAGCTGGCATTTCAAGTCAGGCCACACGAAAGACACGGGCAGCCACCTAGGGTGAGCCAGAGAGGCAGAGATTACCAGCAAGGAGCGTGTCAAGCTGTGACTGCTACATAAAGACTCACTCTGCTCTCATCTCAGGAATGAGATCTCAGGTGTCTGCATCTCAGGAAGGGTTGGAGCCCACAGGAGAAAGCAGGGACTTCTGGAATCAGATCCAAGATGGGAAGTGCCAAGGAGAACTGGTCTCAGTGTCAGTGCCTGTAATGTAAGCACCGGTTTGGGACCTGCCTAGGACACCATCCTTAGACTGGAGAGGGAGATTCAGCAGAGCCAGGTGGGGAAACAGTAAATAGGCAGAATATTATTACACACCCGGACAGCGTTTCTGCTCTAATCTGTGTGTAAACAATGATGAAGGAACTCCCAGGTACTCTGGGGGTGTAGCTGAAGAAATCCTTGCCACTCTGGGCAGTTTGGAAAACTTTCCCAAGAAACTGGCACTTAGGACCAGAAGCCACAGTGGACATTGTTCAGGCAAAGGGGAATACAGCACATTTCAGAAACAGCCAAGTTCGAGGAACTGGGGGAAGGAAGACCTGAGGGCAAGTCACCGTCTGCTATAAAGACCACGTGACCACCAAAGGAACTAAAGATAATCTTACTTTAAAATGTCATCTTCATCTTAGGGCTTAACAGTGGGCTGGTAAATATGTTTGACCTCTTGAAACAAGAAGTTCAAGTTTCCTTGTTTAAGATTTGCACCAATTCAGAGAGTATCTTCCTTATAACTCCAAACACCTTGAACACAACCCTATTTAAAAAAACACCTGTTGCACGTATATAATGTTGTTTCTAAGTTAAAATTAACCATTTAGTTCTCTATATTTGCATTAATCTCAGAATGATTTGCATTAATCTCAGAATGATTTGCATTAATCTCAGAATGATTTAGTTCTCTATATTTGCATTAATCTCAGATAACCATTTAGTTCTCTATATTTGCATTAATCTCAGAATGATTAATCTCAGAATGATTTGCATTAATCTCAGAATGATTTGAATCTAGTATTCACTAGATTCATTTTGATCCAATTGGCTTTTGTTCCAGGGGTCTGGGTTATGTTTTAGATTTAACATAGGTTTTACCTCTATCGATGGTAACAGTGGTTAAAGTTGTCTGTGGTAATGGTGAACTTAAGATGGGAGTTTATACCAGTGCATTCAATAAGAAAGAGTGTGTAGGTGAAAAGGGAGAAAACGGGTCTGAAGAAAGGTCTGCCCATCCCCAGAAAATTAAGGGAAGATTTTTAAAAAAAGATTAAATGCAGGAGGATTCACATTAATATGTTTTGATAATATTTCAGACGTAACACTGTGGATTTGGCAGTAGTTTAAGACTGTCTTGTGCCTACTGTTGAGGGACTAGCTGGAGAAGAGAGAAAGGACCTGGGGAGGGAGGGAGACCCCAGTGGAATTTTTATGCTGGAGAATGAGTGTTGGGGGTTGCTCTCTCTCTTCTGGGGGCCTATTAACTAGAAAACCAGACAGTCTTTAAGGGACCAAAGGAAGGTTGGAAACAAATGCTGGTATTGAAAACATGAGGGAGAATGAGGGCCTTCTGTCCACCTGTCTTTCCCCAGAGGGTGACGATCACCCATTATGCCCAGGAGAAAATATCTGCACGAGTGAGTGAACTTTTTGTATTACAGCTTGTGGCACACATTTTTCCAAAATCAGAGTCCTGTGTCCACAGTATAGTTGGGAGGTGGAGGGGTGAGGGGTACTGTTACAAAATAAGCCAGAGGCATGAAATTCTTCAATCCTGAGCAGGGTTCCTCGCCTTGAAACACTCTTTCCTGACCCGGTGTTCTCGACGAAACCTTAAGGGCCACATTTATTCCGTCCCTTTAGAACCCAGGACAGGTTTTGAGTAGCCAGATTCCTGCCTCTTCTCCCTGGGGCCCTACTCTTATCTCTGGGAGTTCTCCAGGAACAAAGGGAACTTTACAAGGAGAGGGGACCTTGGTCAGAAGTCTTCTCCCCTAAAATCCTGGGCAAGTCTTTTCTTCACGTGTTTGGGAAATGCCATTGGTAGTTTCAGTTAGTAAAGCAGTTACGGAGAGAACTCTGGAAATATATCCAAGTCTTTAGCAAATGCTTGTAACACCTGAAAATAATTTAATGGAAATAATCAAAGATGCAGAGACCTACATACAGTGTTTTCAAAAGGAAAACAAACTGTATGCCATAAATTAAATGATAGCACAAGAGATCTAAAAATTGTAGCAATCAGGAAACTATACAGCTATTCAGTCATTCTTGTGGGGAAAAAAGCTACTAGTATATAAAATAGAAGTTTCCTCTTCACTTGGGTGGCTTCATAAAGCACTGGAGTATTTTAATAGTATTAATTTCTAATCTCTTTACTTTTGCTAACATGTAGATTTAAATATACTCAAATAGGGTATTTTATTCCAAAATTTATATCTTCAACCAAGATCCCACTTCTTCCCTCCAGCAACACATATCATTTCCTATTTAATATTTCCATTTGTATATTCCATCCACACCTAAAACTCAATGTGTTAAAAACTGATCGCCATAATGCTTTATTTCAAGATATGGTTCAATCATTCACCTTCAAGCCAGGAATTTCAATGTCTTTATTTGTTTATTTGTAATATATTTATTCAAGTATGGTTTATTACAAGATACTGAATGTAGTTTCCTGTGCTATACAATAGGACCTTGTTTATCTATCCTATATCTAATAGTTCACATCTGCTAGTCCCAAATCTCTCCCTCCCCTGCCACCCTCTGCCTGCAGCCACAAGTCTGTTCTCTATGTATGTGAATTTGTTTCTGTTTCATAGATAAATACGTTTGCGTCATATTTTAGATTCCACATATAAGTGATATCATATATTTGTCTTTCTCTTTCTGACTTACTTCACTTAGCATGATAATCTCTAGGTCCATCCATGTTGCTGCAAATGGCATTATTTCATTCTTTTTTATGGCTGAGTAATACTACGTTTTATATTTATATTTTTATATATATATATATATATATATATATATATATGTTTGTGTGTGTGTGTACGCCACATCTTCCTTATCCATTTATCTGTCAATGGACACTTAAGTTGCTTCCACGTCTTGGCTATTGTAAACAGTACTGCTATGAACACAGGGGTGCATGTATCTTTTTGAATTATAGTTTTCTCTGGATATATGCCCAGGAGTGGGACTGCTGAATCATATGGCGACTCTATTGTAGTTTTTTGAGGAACCTCCACACTATTTTCCATAGTGGTTGTGCCAATTTATGTTCCCACTAACAGTGTAGGAGGGGGGTTCCCTTTTCTCCACACCCTCTATAACATTTGTTATTTGTAGCCTTTTTATTGATGGCCATTCTGACCAGTGTGAGCTGGTACCTCATGGTAGTTTTGACTTGCATTTCTCTAATAATCAGTGATGTTGAACATCTTCTCATGTGCCTATTGGTCATTTGCACGTCGTCTTTGGAGACATGCCTATTTAGATCCGCCTATCTTTTGATTGGGTTGTTTGTTTTTTTGTTACTGAGTTGTATGAACTGTTTGTGTATGTTGGATATTACACCCTTGTCAGTCACAAATATTTTCTCGCATTCTGTAGGTTGTATTTTCATTTTGTTTATGGTTTCCTTTGCTGTGCAAAAGCTTATTAGTTTGATTAGGTCCCATTTGTCTATTTTTGATTTTACTTCTATTGCCTTGGTAGACTGACCTTAGAAAACATTGGTAAGATTTATGTCAGAATGTTTTAGCTATGTTCTCGTCTAGGAGTTTTATGGTGTCTTGTCTTATGTTTAAGTCTTTAAGCCATTTTTGAGTTTATTTTTGTGTATGGTGTGAGGGGGTGTTCTAACTTTATTGATTTACACGTGGCTGTCCAGCTTTCCCAACACTGCTTGAAGAGACTGTCTTTTCCCCGTTGTATATTTTTGCCTCCTTTGCGAAGGTTAATTGACCATAGGTGTCCAGTATCATTCCTGATTTGTTGCTGTTTCTTACTTCCCACACCCAAGTACTGTACATTCTACTTTTGGCTGGAGTTTGCCACGGTCATAATCTTGGCCAACAACCAATTCTCAGTGTTACTGCTGGAAAAGTCTAAACCTTAGTGCCCACGTCCAATTTGTCCTCCTGAAATAAGATCTTAATTCTAAGTAACATTTTCAATGCATTTCATGCAAATGGACTTGCCATTTCTTTTAGAACAAATGGATGAATCCATAACATTGTGTATAAAACTCAGCCACTGCGTCCCCTGCCTGCTTCTGCAGCCATGCTCTACGTCTATGATACATTTCTCTTTCTTACCCCGAGGAGGTAATGCTCTTCTTTCTGTAGTGTTTTCTCCCCATCACATCTCCCCATCTAATTCTGCTCATCACCTAACTCACTCCCACTCACCCTCAGAGCCAGCAGTGGACAGTCACGGTGAAACCGCGGGGGGGGGGGGGTCCACATATTTATTTCATGGTTTAAGTTAGTGGCACCTTTTGGAGTTGAGAACTAAACGGCAGTGGTGCAGTATCGACAACTCTGCTTCACCCTTCAGGTTTCTGCCTCAGCGGCAGCGGCCGGGGAAGCTTTCTGTCCACCCCTCTCGCCTCTCTTGCACGTACATTTACACACACCTGCGAGGTCTTCCATTTCACTTCTCCACAGCAGCCTGGGCTTCTCCTCTACAGCCCTTAACATCTGCAATTATTTAATGCCTTTCTTCCCCGTTATTACTGAAAGCCCCATAAAGTCAGAATCCCAGCTGTCTTGTCTGCTGTGTTCCCAGAGCCTTCGAAGGTACCTGGAACTTGTGGGTGCTCAGTAAATAAATGCCTAAAGTTCACTCCCTACGTGTAAGCTCATGATTTAAAACGTAATCTCACGGGGTCTTTAACGTGCTCCCTTCTGAAAGACATGCCGCTTAGGACAGGAAGCGCATAGGGCCAGTCACATCAGCAGAAACAGACTCTGGGACACGTATGCATACATCTCTAGACATGTGTCACAGCACCAGGCTGAGCCAAAAACTGAGGGAGACGGAAGCTTCCTCTGGCTCCCGTGTCTTTTTGGAAGTACCTCCTGCACCTACCCTTTCTTTCCCTTCTCAGATGATCACTGTAAGTCTCTATTTTCCCCTTTCTTTTCTCTATAATTCAGACCACTTCTCTTCTGTGGGTCAGTTCCATTAAAGTCACTCTGGTCCTGATTACTTTCTAATCTGCAAGGCAGTACATAACCACATGACATTTAAACATTTAATTGAAGGAAAAATTGATGGTTATTTTGAATGTAATAAAAATTGATGCTAATCGTCATTCACTACGGATAAAAAGGCATGATACACTCTAAAAGTCACTGGAATGGTATCAGAGTAAGACCTGAACAATTAGGGTTGACATTAAAAAAAAAAAAAAGGGAACTACTTCTAAAAACGACTTCTAATTTGTGAAACACAGAACTGGCATGGTGACTATAGGCCTTATGAGGAATTAGAACTTTTTAGACCAGTAACAGATTCACATACATGCACATGCATGTGGGCACACACACAAATTCACTTCTCCAAAGCATATAACACGTGCATGGGCAATATCTTTGTTGTTGAATCAACAGCCATTAAAGGTCAGTTTTGCTTTCATGGTTATGTCTGTTTTGAGGATTAAATTTTTCACAGAATTTGACAGAGAAGACGTATTGTTTTCCAGGTTGTGCATTAAGTGTCCCCTTTCAACTCGTGACCAGTTGCTTGAATTCACCAATTCTATGCTTGGGAGCAATGGAAAAAATAAGGCTTTTTATGTTCTGTCAGCAAGATCTACCTTAGGATCAGTTTGGCTTGTTAAAGTGGATATGGGTTACCTGTAAAACAGTCTTAAGAGAAATAGAATTCAGCTTTGCCACTTTATGCAGTACAGACTGGTCGCCTCTATTCACTGACAGCTACTAAGGAGAGATCGCTTCCTAAGATCATTACTGGAAATAAGTTCCCTTGTAAAAATTAATCTATTGGTGCCACAAAATGCAAAATTTCAATTATTCATTCATCTTATTTATTACTCTATACGTAGGGCTTTTAAGCCTCTAGCTGCCCTGATTTCAGAATGCATGTTTTTATGATCACTGTGAAAGAAATAATAGCTTAATATGCCTTTTCTCTGATACTTAAAATGCTACTTTTAAAAGTATTTATTTTTGGCTGCGTTGTGTCATCTTTGCTGTGCGGGGGCTTTCTCTAGTTGTGGCGAGCGGGGCTCCTCTTCGTTATGGCGCGCGGGCTTCCCATTGCGATGGCTTCTCTTGTTGCAGAGCACGGGCTTCAGTAGTTGTGGCTCATGGGCTCAGTAGTTGTGGCTCGTGTGCTTCGAGTTGTGGCTCGTGGGCTCAGTAGTTGTGGCTCGCGTGCTTCAGTAGTTGTGGTTCGCGGGCTCCAGGGTGCAGGCTCAGTAGTTGTGGTGCACAGGCTTGGTTGCTCCGTGGCATGTGGAACCTTCTCGGACCAGGGCTTGAACCTGTGTCCCCTGCATTGGCAGGCGGATTCTTAACCACTGCGCCACCAGGGAAGTACCAAAATGCTACTTTTTACAAGGTACTTTTTCATTTGGAGAATAAATAAAAATGTAATTGTACATAGTTATTGTTCTAGTTTACTAAGACTATAGTATTAAGAGAAGAACAAGCCTTTATGGTATTAACATATTTGTGTGTGTGTGTGTGTGTGTGTGTGTGTGTGTCCTATTTATAATTATTATCTGTTCTTAGCTTCAAGACAAATTTGGAGTAACTTTGGTCTTAAGGCCGTGTAGGAACGTTGTATTTTGGAGAAAGAGAACTTCTGTGCATGGACAACCTCATCAAAGGGTTCAGTCCAATCCTACTTCAGAAAATATTTTTTCCAGCACCTACTATGTCCATGGCACTGTGCCCACTGAACTCTGTCCCAAGTACTGGGCTCACAAGTGTTTGCCCTTGGCCACAGGGGCGGTTAAATGGGCCAGGGAATGACTCAGTGTAAATGCAATGCTTGTGGCCTCATGTTATCTGGTCAGTAAGCAGTATCTTCATTTCCAAGGGAAGTATTATCACAGCACCTGTTTACCTGGTGTCATTAGAAATAATTTATATTATATTGAGACTAATCACAATTATCCCACCACCAAATGTGATTATATGTATCTTAGGCTGTCATTTGTAAGTTCTCCTGTTTCTCGAAAGGATTTATGCCTTTAGTATTTACTTTCCCACTTCCATCTTCTCTCAGTTTTCAGTTTGAAGTTAATCCTTCTTACTGAAGAGAAGGGCAGCAAAAATTGAAGTGAGTGATTGTTCCTTCTTTGTTGTCTGTTCACACATTACGTTATCATCTTCGGGGAGCAGTTCTGCCATTCCCTTCTCTTTTCTAAAAATTTCTAGATCTAAACATATACAGAGGCAGATCCTTTTTCCTTTTCCTTACTAGTTCTCATTAGTTTCTACTCACGCCTTCAGATACTTCACAAGAGGTGCTATTGGTGACGTATAAGGTGGGTAGAGGCAGCTCTGGACTGGTAGTCAAAACATCTGGGTTCTAATTCCCACTTCGCCTCTCCCAGCTGTAGGGCGCTGGGTAAGACATTTTAGCCTGAGACTGTCTTCTCACCAGTACAATGGGTTCAGTAATCTCTACCGTGCCTTCCCTATAGGGGGGAGAATGTAAGGAAAAGCTCCTCAAACATATCAAATAATTATAGATATAAAATATTTCTTACGTATTTATACTACTTATATATAGTCAAATGTATACATATATTTGTATCATCTATATATGCACACATACATACATATGTGTGTGTGTATCTGTATGTGCATGTGTGTTTGGCTACAAGCCCTTGGTTATATCATAAAATACAAGACCTTTCAAAGTCACATCTTTGTGAAGGAGCAGTCCCCGATCACATGAACATTTGTTACACACACACACACACACACACACACACTGGGGTGCAGCATTGTGTAGTGGTGAAAGCACAGGGGCTGTGAAGTTAGACTTCCTCCGGTCAAAAACCACTCCTCCAAACACTGCTGGGTATCTTTGAGAAAGTTACTTAACCTCCCTGAGCCCCACCTTCCTTATTGTAAAATGGGCTTAAAATTCAATCTACCTCATCGGATTGTTACGAGGATTCAATGATTTAATGCACTTAAGCACTTCAAACAGCGCCTGATGCTTGAAAGAATTCAGTAAGTATGAGCTATTATTAGTGTTGCTACGTGGTGAAAAGTCGGGTATTTAGACTTTCCTGCGCTTTGCGAGCCGCGTTTATACAAGACGGTCATGACTCTCATCTCTAAGTCTTTTGAATTTTGTTTGTTTAAAGTCTAGTACTCTGCTAGAGGTTACCTTTTCTAGTTATCAAGACAGAACTTATTTATTTCTAGTGAAGACAAGAATCATTTCTTTAGGCTTAAGAAGAATGATTTTATACCAATACTTATTATGATGAGTACTCTGTACAAATTAAATGGCTTTAGTTTTAATTACCACATTAGGCAAGACATACACCAAAAATGTTCAACATAAAAGTGCAGATATTAAATATCTATCTTGTGAAAACAGTAGATATGAAATCACAGGTTGTTTTCATTTGACAGAATAATTCCATTTTCAATTTTTTCCTAAAAAAAGTTAATTGGAAGTGTGTATAAGGATTTATATACCGGGTCTTCAGTTTAAACCTGTGTACAAAAGTAATTTTTCAGTACATTGTAGTACAGTTACACAATAGAATATTGTTCAGACATTAAAATCATATTTTTGAACATAACTCAGAATTATTTATGATATAAGGCTAAATAAAAAGAAAGTAACCTACAAACTGCTTTATAGATTAAAATACCAAGTGTATGTACATATATTACATTACAAAAGACTGCAGGCAGCTGTACCATAACACAAAATATAATTTTCTTGGGAGAATTATGAATGTTTTTAATATTTCCTTCTGAGTATGTATAAACATATATATATATATATTCATGTTTTCCAAATTTTCAATGTTATAGTTTTAAAATTTTTTTAAAAATTGCTAGAAAATATTTCAACTTTTTAGCCCATTACATCTTGAGACAGATAAAACAAAATGCTTAACTGGGAATCCATTTTCAGGACATATATTAAGTTAACATTAAAAATGCATTCCAATATACATTAGGTAGGTGCAGACAAATACTGTTGATTCCCCTTACACGAGGTACCTAGAACAGTGAAACTCATAGAGTCAGAAAGTACACTGATTGGTAGATGCCGGCAGGTGGGGAGGGGGAATGGGGAGCTGGTGTTTAAGGGGGACAGAGTTCCAGTTCAGGAAGGTGAAAAATTCAGGAGATGGATGATGGTGAGAGCTGCACGACAATGTGATGTACTTAGTGCCACTGAACTGTACAGTTAAATAGGGTTAAAATAATATATTTCGTATTACGTGACTTTTACCACAGTGAAAAAAGAACATTAAAAAAAAAGTTGGTCACATACTTGTAGAATCACACAATACGAACATTCATGGAGACGGGGAAACATTTCGTAGATTGGAACTTGAAGCAGTTGTGGACCTAGAGAGCCAAGCTTTCTCTGCAGACACAAGAGTACTAGTTCCAGAAGAGGGTCAGAGAAGTGAGTTTCAGCAAGGGTGGTCTCAGGAACCCCTGGCGAAGTCACTGAGCAAAGGAGGACTAGGGTGGAGGGTCTCGGGACCAAGAAGGAGGCAATACTTGGCCAGGGGCTTAATTTCAGCGCTTATTTCAGAACCAAACTATAGTTATGTTGACATGTGTTTACTACTACTGGAAAGAGAGACAGATGAACGTATTAGCTCTGAATCTGACAGAGACAGAAGTGCAGGAGAGAAAGTCTGAAAGAGAGTTTCTTAAGAAGACAGGAGGAAAATTAACTACAGTTCCACAGCTTTCTCCACAATACTTGCACAGTTCCTCTCAACCAGTCCTTTGTCATTTATCATTGGGACTTTACAACTAAGCACCACACCATAACAACAAAGAACAAAGAAACTCAGAACAGTTTTAGGATGAAGCCCTCATGCAAAGAGCGGAAGCAGCTGTGTGCTCCGCGTGCTGGTACCCAGACAGATGGATAAGAAAAGCCTCTTAATAAATGGCGATGGGACAACACATCGCTGAGCTTTACTTCTGAATCACACTGTGAAACATCCTAATCTCTTCGGGCTACTGGCTGAGCACGTCTGGTGAAGTGGAATTTACACCTGAAGAAAAAAAAGCATGCTGCTTTACCTGTCGAATAAAAATTTGACAGGGTAAAAAATATAGAGCTGGTAGATCTTACGCTGTGTGCCCTGTGGGGCCTTTATGACTGATTCACTAGTTTTCTGTTAGAAATCACTTAAAAAAGAAACCTTTCTTTTCCCTCTTGCTTTTAGGTTGTTTTAAAATTATAAAGTAAAAAGGATTAGATTGCACAGAGTTCATTTTCTCAGAAGGTTGAAAGAAAGATCCTGTACATTCAAGACTATATGCCAACGGTAAATAACAGTGACTCTGTGCTGGGACCTTTGTTTTCTTGGGCTTATTAGAGTAATGCTGCCAGTGAGGATTTTGGTTTAGGACTGTCTGGGAAGGAGGCATTCAGAGGTCCTAGAAAACAGGCCGCTCTTAAGTGTCTTGGACTTGACGTTATTTGGGTAAGACCTATTGTGCTGTCCTCTCCTCCACTAGGAAAAAAAAAAAAAATCAACCCAGGAGTAGGGCTGACATTTCCTCAGCAGGCTGGAGCAGTCCACATTTAATTACCCACTGGGAGGAATGAGGAGTGGCCCTGCGCACAGACCAGTTCTGCCCGAGGGCACTAACCCAGATGCTCCCATCAGTATGTGGTTAAAAAAAAAAAAAAAAGACCTGCCAGGCCCCAGCCTTTGCTGCTGCATTTGAGACAAGGGATCCGTATTCAGTAAGCTGGCCAAATGCAATTTGGTTCCAAAATGTCTGTAGAGTTGGGAACATTCAAGTCTTGGAAAAACCAAAAGACAGGGAAGGAGGTAAATAGGCAAAGGGATATTACAAAGAATCAAACTGTCAGAATTTCCTGACATAAGAGAAAATGAGTGAGTGCTTGGGAAGAATGAGACACAACAGAAGTCGGCCAAGTAAACTTGGCTAGCAGCTCTCCAACCCCGGCAGGAGTCAGGGGCATGCATGTATATGTTTTGAAAGCTTTGTTCTTCGCCCTCTGTTTTTCTGCATTCTTAACTGGCAGTCAAACATGTCAAACTTTTGAATTAAAAACTGTTTAAAGATCTGCATTAAACAATGGGTTAGCATGTAAACCGTATACGTCACAGCCAAGCAACTTCTTCCAGTCATCTGATGTTGGAGAAACACGCATTCAGCCCCAAAGGGGAGTTCTACGCCCCAGGAATCCGTAAAGCTTGGCAAGTCAAAATGAGAACTTCTGAGCCCTCAAGGCTCGCCAGAGCTTCAGGGCTCGGGGTCCGAAGAGAAGGGCTGGCTGAAAGGAACAGTGCAAAATCCTGATGCACAGCCCTGTCTCCCCTCCGCCCCCTCACCCCCAACTACTCCATGTACCCCCTGCCTGGTAAACCAACCTCCGAGCAATGAAAACAAAACAGAACGAACTAATGGCCCCTGTTCTGTTTCATTATTTATGCCCTTCTCATGTACCAAACTAACCAAAGGATGCTCTTTGATGATTATATCTCCAAAGAACACTACTGTGATCGTGGTATGTGCCGGGGAACCATAGATAATTAATCAGTCAAACTGAGCGATATGGATAAGAATAACTTTTGGATTTTGTAAAAGTAAATTTAATGCATAAAACCTGCTAGGAACTGATTAATCAAATAGCCTTTTTTTACTCCTCGTTAAATCAGGGCATATACTGCAGCTGACTGCAGACCTACAGCCTCGTCCCAAAGAAGGGGAAAGCAATCGTGAGTTTATTTTTGCTCCTTTTAAATGTTTCCTCTCCATTCTAACAGCCTGTGTATTTGTTAAAGAGGTTTGCCTGGTATGGAAGTTTTTCCTAATAAACCCAATATGAAGTGAGTCACCAATTTATTTGACGTACTTTCTCCTTGTCTTGTGATAAACTGGTCACTCATTGGCCCATCCAGATTCATACTGGCAAAGTTAGGAGTAAAGAAATTCCATACTCTTGAAACCAGTAACACCATAGAAATGCCTGTAAGTAAGTACTGTGCCCCTACATTTTCACGGGTGCATCTTGACAAAGGAAATTTTGCATGGTGTTAAGAAGGTTTGTGTTGTGAGTGACAAGGAACCTAGCGACCTTCGTCTTCTACAGCAGCAAACCATGTGGAATTCTGGGAGTATAAAATGGGGAGGAAAAAGAGAAAACTGAACAGCCTTTTGTTTCTTAAAAAAGAGGGGAACCAACAAAGACCTGTTTCCTTTCCCCTTTGGTCAAATGAAAGCTCTTCAGAGATGACTGAGCTCTTGTATGCTACCGTTTGAATCCTGTAGGATGCTATCCCACGTGGCTTTGCTCTAAGTACACCAAAGAACGCTGATGATACTTTTGAAGGTTAAAACTACTTTGTGGTGCCCAGGGGACGTCTGTGAAGATACCCGATCCGTGGGAGAAGAACACCATACTCTCCGCTCAGTTAGAGCTTGCTTTACTGAGACACATTTGGATGCCAATTTATCCATTTATCATAGACAGGGCAGGGCCAGGACATTTGGGAACGGGTAAACCAAGTTCCAGAATTAACTGAAGAGGAAGAATAGGCAGAGAATGTACAATCCCATCTCCTGAGGATGCAGACTTGTTTCTTGCTAGGAGAGCACTGACAACCAAATCAAAGATGGTTCTGATTTCTGATCCTTTTTCTCTCCCTGTGCCTCCCTCCCTCTGTGCCTGGAAAATAGTTCTGGAAACTGCCCCGGCACTGTAGTCTGAGACCGCCGCAAACTGGACAGTAGAACGCTCCAAAGGTACCAGTTTTCTAACATCAGCTCTCGGTGTTCCAAGAAGATTGAGTCTCATCTCTGTCACTAATGCAAGGTAAACTGAAACCGTTCTTCTAATAATTACCATTGTTAAACGAAAGATGTTTAGCAAAAAGGTTGGAGGCTCTTTCTGGGAGATTAGCTCAACTAATCAGGGTGCAACAGAATAATTTTCCTCAGATTACCCTAATCACATCAGAACATTTAAAAAGCTTGAGAGTAGATAGTAAAAGTAACCTCGCTCTTGGGCTATGCGTGTAAGCACAGGGCATCTTCAAGCTTTCAGGAGTACTGTTAGGGTTTCTGGAAGACCCTCTCAGCCGTGTAAACTCATGTCCATTACGACACGCTGATACCTTAAGTAAGACGATCTATTCATTCCCCTTGGAAATAGCACCCAGCCAAGCAATATACTCTCTACCCACATTCGCTCCTTACGTTACTTTCAGCACATGTGGGATCGAATGGACCATTTCATACTTGCTTGGTGATGGCTTACATGTGGAAGAAGCAGAGGAAATCAGCAAGTGAAGCTGTCAGATGTTGAGGAAGGGACAGCGCAGCTTCTAATGGAGCCGGAGATTCGTTTCGCCCTGGGGACAGGCTGAGTCCAAGTGGTTCCAGTGTTTAAGGAGGCTACTGTGTACAGTAAAATCTTTTGCCATTGAGTTACAACTACATAGGCCAAGCACCTACATCCTGCAGTAGAGGAAATAACACAAGGCAAAACAGGAAGCTTCTGCACCAAACCTACCTTTCATTACACGGCTCATCAAAGCAGCTTCACGTTTACCTTTCCCTGTGCAAGTAAATTATTTCATTTAACCTAACTGCAAGCAATTTTTATACGCCAGACAGCACTTACACAGCTTATGTATTTCACAAGAACGGCAAGAAGCTAATGGCATTCTTAAGAGTTATTTTTTTCTCGGAACAGCTCATTACAAAGGGTAAGAGAAGCACATCTGGAACGAAGAAGCTCTTGTTCTCCTCCACCCAGGGAGCAGGGATGCAATCGGCACTGAGTCTTACAGGACAAGTTCAAGTGCTGCACAAGATGCCCCAGTGACGGAATGCCAGGGCCTCAGACATGAGGACCTGAGTCCTGCTTTGGCCCCTGGCTGCTCAAATTGAGCGTGTTGACGTACTCTGCAGCATCCAGAGGAGAGGCCCTGGCGGCACTGGCTTCGCATCTCACAGCGCTGTTTTCCTGACCGGCTGGGTGCTCTGCAGAGACAGACGCACGCACAGAAACACATGTGGCATGCCCTCTGGGATTTTCCCTTTCCTCCACGTTAATGAAGATTAAAGTGTAAGAAAGGGCAGACATCAGTGGAACAGATAATTAACGATGATTGACGATTTACTTTTAATGTAAGCCCCACCATTAATTCAGGTAAAGCACACAGATGCTTGCAACTTCTGGGGTCGAGAAATTGTTTAGTGCTCAACATGGACCGGCAGAAGTCTCCGCCTGCATTTGGAGTGGCCGATATTATCCATAAAAGAAGGTTCACTGGGTGGATATTGAAAGCGATAGCTCCATCTGTTAAAGAAAGAAAGACTTTTCTTTCTTTTCCTGGATTTTTTGGTTTTTTAATCTCTCTGCCACTCTTTGCTAAAAGTTTTTGCTGCTTTCTTAGACAAAGATACGTAAGCAATTATCCCTTTTTGTTTTCTTAGAAAAATATGGCTTTGTTCTGTGTTTATACATAGTTGCTTCTGTTACAAAATAATCTTTCTCATATCTCTTTCTCGTTAGATGAGTGTGTGCATCCACACACATAAGCAGGTACCCTTTGACGGTTGCCAAGGTGAAAATGTGACAGTATCGTGTGGGGAGAAGTATTCCAAAATTCAGGCCATAAATCCAGCAGCAGGAAGCACATTAGTACTCTCTCCCTTTTACCAGCACAGCCTGGCACAACGTCTCTGGACGCTGGCCGGTGCCGGATTGTGCAGAAGTGGCGGGCTGGTGCCACAGCCAGTGACAAGGCTGTTTCCAAGTGGCACATTCATGGCACTTATGGTTCCTCAGAGTTTACCTCCGTAAAGATGGCAGAGCTCGAAGAGAGTAAGGGATTGGGGTGTTTACCAGCATATTGCAGAAAAGCTTAAAGCTTCACTTGCTGACCCAGACTTAGAAAGAACTTCAGTAACCAGGTGGCCTCCTGGGCCCGAGTTCCTGGTGGGCATTTATCACTACGTGTATTAGGGACGAAGACAGAAATTCTGACCTCAGCAATTCGAATGCGTCCACGTGCCGGATGCGGCAGGGGGGTGCTCTCTGGGTTGGAGTCCTGCAAGGTTTGCTCTCCAAGGGCCTCTGCCCCTTGTGGTATTTCTATTTTTTACACCATGATGGCATGGAGGTATGGGCCCAGGAAATTCAATGGCTAACAAACACACACTCCTTCCCTTTGCAGAAAAAAAAAAAATACTCAAGTTATTCAAAAAGCTATTAATATATTACTTATTAATATTAATGACTATCTTCATTTCCATAAGTACAAAAACAATTGAGCGCTGAAGAAAAATGAGGTGACACAATCACCTATAGGCATAAGATCATGAAGAATCACCATCACTATCTCTGAACGGCTTGTCTAACCTAATACAAGAATTGCGTCTCTCTAAAACCTTTACATAATAATGATAGCAGTTTTATTTTTACGTTTGTACATGCGTTTTGTTTTGGAGCACGCAGTAAGGGGAAATAAGACGTTTTTCTTTTGATAGAGGCAACGAGATGAACAAAAGGGACTAAAGGAGACTAATTTTGGTGTAAAACTGATGGGTACCAATTATAAGGAAAGCTACAACAGTGCCTCGATAAGTTGCATTTTCAGAGGAGAAAGAGTAAATATGCATTTAAAAACCCATTGATAATTAAGGTACAGGACGCAGCCTGCACCCCCCAGACACGGATTTTAAAACCCAGAGCACCACACGATCTCTGCCTCACTCAGTTTTCCTTTGACTTTGAGCTTTCACTGTTGTGTTCCCTTCCCGTATCCTGCTGGTACAATAAGTTTCCCAGTAAGGAGGTGGTTTACCACCGGATGTGCCTGCCCAGCTGCAGAGTTCCAGGCTAAATAGCACTGCAAATCTCCTTTGCCAGCGCTAGCAAATATCTGCTTTTCCTCCATGTTAAACATCTTTTTTTTCTTTTTTTTTTTTTTGCTCACCAGTCTTGAGGTTTAATGCAAAACAAACTCTCTTGATTCCCCCCACCACGCCCGCATTGTGTCTTCAAGGATGACTCCATGTGTTTAAGCAGATCGCCGTGGATGCTGTGTGACGGGCAGTTAGAAGCCCAGCACTTCGTTACTCAGCTGGCGCCCTGGATGGGAGGGAGTGAGGCGAACTGTGTAGTGGGCACCACGGAGCTCTGTAATTCATGGACGTACGGGAATACATTTATCAGCGTGGATTATACGTGGCTAGGAAGGGATTTTCATAAACACGTCAACATTATAAAACCCGAGTCCTGTCTAAACCTGGAAATGGCATTCAGCAAAGAATATATAATGTTTTGTCAAATTCTAAGTCTAATTTTATTTTTAAAGGCTTCAAAAAACCCCACATGCTGACAGTTTCCATATTCATTAGTAAGGAATACCTGGTCTAAATTTTTTTTACCACAAAAGCTAACGACCCTATTAACTCTGATATGTTTACTCACCAGTGTGGAACAACTTTTTCCACAGGTGCCTCTTTGATGATCAAAATTAAGCTTCCTAGAGGCTTGAGAAATGAAATGTTAAAGGAGGTCAACGGTACAACATTTGCCTAAAAGACAAGGATTGCCACTCCCATGTTGCTTTAAATTGACTGTTTTTTTTTTCCTTGATGAGCAGATGAACACAAATACAAGATTACTACTCAACACATGTTAAACTCTCCTCCTGATTCACTTGGATGTGCTGGATAGCTTTGAATGAGAGCACCTGAGCATGTTGGAAAGGGCTTAATTATAACCGGCAAAATAGTCAACACCTGTTTCTCAGGTAAAATCTGCAATCTACACCAAAGTAATACTCAAACTGGACAAAAAAATCAAAATGAAAAGGCATATTTGATAAAAGTAGAGAATTATTCTATTATCACTTGCAAAGCCCCATGAGGCAGAAAATTGAGTTCCCAGGATACTGTATGCAAACCATGCAGAATTTCCCCTATGGTTCAGACAGCAGCACTATTATGAAATAGTTGTGAAGTGGAAAAAAGCATTCTGGTTATTGGAAGACAAATGAACAAGCCGATTTTAAGACAACTGGAACACGCTAGGGGAATAAACCCTGCAATGGACGTGCGTGCAAAGAGCCTTCTTTGGTAATATCCTGGGTCCTGTAGCATTTCCGTAACAATGGGTAACTGAAGCATTTTGCAGAGATGCAGCCTTGCTCTAAGGGGCCGATGCTAACGTTTATGCTCTCTTTTTGTGCCTAACACAATCTCCGTGTGCCCCCACCCTCTACAGATATGTGTGGATGGGTACCTGTTCTCCGTACTCCGGGGGCATCTCCTTCCCTGATAGGAGTTTTATTTGACTTTAGAAAAGATTAATGATTCAGAAATACATAGTGTATAAATGATTTCAGGTGCTGAAAACTAAGTAAGATAATACAAATTCCTCATAAAATATGAGGGTCATGAGTTGAAATGGCCTAATCATCTGGTTCGAGAACCATCTTCCCCTCTATCTTTTACTGACCCAAAGGCTTTTTCTTTTTTCCCAATTCTCTCCAATTTCCTAGCTTCCATCCAGTTACATTTGTTAAGAATGTAATTGTAGCTCCCTGCCTGTGGAATACGTTAGCGTGTACAGAGCAGAGGGTGTGCCCCGGGTTTTAAGGAGGCTTCAAATGACTGCATGGGCGATCAGTACCAAACAGGCAGTAGCTGAGAGCAGGACCTCTGGAGTCAGGCTGTGGGGATTTGAATCCCTACACTGTCACTTATTAAGTGGGTCTGGGTCTTAGTTTCCTTACTGGTAAAACAGAGATAACAGTAATACCTACTTTAAGGTGTTAAATTAAATAATCCACATAAAGTGGTCCGTATAACAGCCTCACAAATATTAGTAAGCATTATTATTCAGGGGACCAGGACCAAGCAGTTACCGGTTCAGCCTACACCCCTGTTTCCGGGTGGGATGGGATTCCAGGTCTGCAACGATCGGAAGTAGCACATGCTACTACTGGAGCCTTAGGGGAAAAACCCGTAATACTGATCCTGTGCTTATTTAAAATCTTTGAAGTTTATTATGCATTTTTGGTATTAATTTTGATTTGAAAACTTTGCTTTAATATGCAGTTTGATTACTGACTTTTTGGGGGTACCCCTTAAATTTTGGACCTGAAATGAATGCCTCACTCAGTTCGCCCTAGTCCTTAGAAGCATATGTGGAGGCTCCCAGCATATGCTTTTAAGAGCGCTTCACGAGTATGGAGAAACCTGGAAGGCTGCACACACGCAGAGACAGCTGGGGAGACGGCATAGCCAGTTTAGGGAGGGTTGGTTATACCTAGCATCCAGGAGCAAATAAGTTTTCTCTAGGCTACAAGCAGAGGGCCCAAGGTTCATGCTGCCTGGTGCCCAGCCTGCCTTGTTTGGCCTAATTAATTGCCCCGAAGATGCCCTAGAATTAATCAAATTTCAGATCTCCTTAAGATCTTCCAGCTCAAGACTGGCATTGGTCGTGGACAGTGGGGGCCTCCGACAACACAGAGGAGGAGCTGGAAGGATTAACTACGCAATGGTTCCCTTAATCTTGACTCTTTCTTTATAGGGGTCAGAATAATTTCTTCCCACGGTTTATGCAAACAGACAGTGAGAAGGAAATGGAGACGTGTCAAACCACTGATTCACTGGACAGTTTATAGAAGGAGCACCATGCCATTGGTATTTCAAGACTAGTTGGAGACGCCTATCTTCAACCCGAACCCCAAACTGGGAGTGCACTTAAAAGCCCCCTTGTTGGGCACAGAAACTGAGTAGACATTTTTCCAGAGAAGACACACACAGGGCCAACAAGTACACAGAAAGGTGCCCAACATCACTCATCATCAGAGAAATGCAAATCGAAACCCCCAAGGAGATATCATCTCACACCTGTTAGAACGGCTATTATCAAAAAGACAAGACATGACAAGTGCTGCGAGGGTACGGAGACCAGGGAGCCCTCGTGCACTGCTGGCAGGAATGTAAACTGGGTGCACCCGCTAGAGAAAACCGAATGGAGGTTCCTCAAAATATTAAAAATAGAACGACCCTATGATCCAGTGTTTCCGCTTCTGGGTGTTTATCTGAAGGACATGAAATTACTCAAAGACCTGCACCCCCCCTTGTTTGCCGCAGCTCTGTTGACAACAGCACGGCATGGAAACAACCTAAGCTGTTTGTAAGTAGCTCCACAACGGAACATTACTCAGCCAGAAACAGAAGGAAATCCTGCCACCTGCGACAACATGGATGGGCCTTGAATGCGATACTCTAAGCGAAAGAAATCAGAGAAAGACACACACAGTATGGTCTCACTCACATGTGGAATCTAAAGAAACTTAACACACACACAGGTTGGTGGCCACCAGAGGCAAAGGGATAACAAGGTGGGCAAACTGGGTAAAGATGGTTAAAAGGTAATACAAACCTTCAGTTATAAAGCAGGGGTCAAGGGGATGTGATGTACAGCTTGGTGACTAAAGTTAATAATACTGTATCGAAGATCTTAAAAGTTCTCACCACAAGGACATAAAACTTTTTAATTAGGTGATGGATGTTAACTAACCTTCCGTGGTAGTCATTTTTCAATATAACCACATACCGAATCGTCATATTGTACACCTAAAACCAACACACTGTATATGTCAATTATATCTCAAGAAAACTGGGGCAATAGTCCCTTTTCACCATTTCTGCAGGGACTTTACTTTGATAATGGGACAGAACACACAGGTGGAAGTCAGCTGAAGACAGGTCATTCCTAGCTTATTAGTGGCAGATATCTCCAAAGCTTATTGGAGAAGAGCCCCAGAAATACACCTGCAAGGAACTTCCTGCTTCAAGCGTGGGCACTGAGCAAATAAGACAGTGGTGTGCAGTTATTGCTATAAACTTCAACGCAAGAAAGGACAATTCCAGTCCAGCCCAAATCAGTTGGCATGGCTAGGGCAAAAAGAAAACGATGGTGGAATGTGGGCCATGCAAGTAGAAAAATACAGGCCAGGAGAGAACAGGGGCAATTCCCTAATCGCTGTCAGATAACTACCATATGATCCAGCAATCCCACTCCTGGGCATATATCTGCAGAAAACTCTGATTTGAAAAGACACATGTACCCCAAAGTTCATAGCAGCACTATTTACAATAGCCAGGACATGGAAGCAACCTAAATGTCCATTGACAGAGGAATGGATAAAGAAGATGTGGTATAAACACACACACACACACACACACACACACACACACACACACACACAATGCAGTATTACTCAGCCATGAAAATCTCAGCAACATGGATGGACCTAGAGATTATCGTACTATGTGAAGTCAGAGAAAGATGAATACCGTATATCACTTATACGTGGAACCTAAAAAAATTGATACAAATGAACTTATTTACAAAACAGAAACAGACTCACAGACTTCAAAAACAAACTTATGGTTACCAAAGGGGAAAGCAGGGGAGAGATAAATTAGGAGTTTGGGATTAACATATACACTCTACTTACATATGTATAAAATAGATAAACAACAAGGACCTACTGTACAGCACAGGCAACTCAATATTCTGTAATAACCTATATGGGAAAAGAATCTGAAAAAGAATGGATACATGTATATGTATAACTGAATCAGTCTGCTGTACACCTGAAACAACATTCTAAATCAACCATACTCTAATAAAAAATTAAAAATTCTCATGCACTGGTATTCTATGAGTTCCACTGCATATTATATATAGTTGCTTGTTTACAGTCATGTTTATGAAAGTGTTGGGCAATTAAGTCTTGGTTTTAACGAAAAACTGACTACCACGTATTAATGGTGCATGTCCTTGGGGAGTTCCTTGGGGAGTTCACTTAACTTCTTGGCCTCAGTTATCTGATCTGTAAAATGGGAGTAACCAAGACCTGTCTCAGGTCTGTTCCAAGTAGTGCCTTAGTATGTAGGAAATGCCTAGTGTGTTGCCTAGAACTTCCCTTCAGCATCCAATCCTCTTCCCCCTAGTGTCTAGCAGGCATCAGGCTTTGCACTAGTAAACATCAGAATGTATAGTTAATTACCTTAATTCACACTCTGAAGTGTGTTTTAGCCTTTCTAAGCCGATGGTCTTGTTGCTTTCTTAGATTCTGTTACAGTGATGGGACTGAGCCATCAATGGCAGTCATGCCCGACAACCCAGAGGAGACAGATCTGGCCAGAAGCCTACACCTCACCCCAGCACACCTACACATGCCACCTCAGCAAGGTTCATTGCTGTCTAGAAGCGTTACACTATGTGCAACTTCAAAAACATTGTCTTTTCACAAATTTCTGCAAAACCAAGTAATCTAATGCAAACCTACTCCATGGACAGAAAATTTCTTACATTTTGTTGAAATTCAGGGGAACAATATAACCATTTGCAACTAAATGTGTTTCACGTCTTGCTATAAGAAAATTTATAGCAAAAGTACAGATTAGACTGAGCTGAAGAAAGAAGTTAAATGCTTTGACTATATGACCTTCCCTCCAACCTGGAACTTTTAATATGATGCTAATAAGGTAGGCACAGAGTAAGTCAGTGAACCAGAGCTTTAAATTTTTTTTTTTTAAACTGCTACAGTTTCAAAAATGGAATTACAAATCCTATATCCTCCCAGGAACATACATCACTGCTGCAGAAAGGGTCTGAGTTGAAACGGAGTCAAATCCTCATTGTCAAGACCCTTATCTGGGTCAGCTTTTTAAAGTAGTAAGAGTGTTTACCGTTTTCCAAAACCTGATTTCTTATTTCATGTTGCAAGTGAAGGGCATAGTATTTACTATGGGTTGACAGGATTACCGCTGGTGTACTTGTGGAGTTTCTTTATTCCTCTTGTTTTTAAATATTTATATAAATCTCCTAGCTGATGCTAAAAATTATTTTCTAGTGAATTGTTTTAAAACATCGTTTTTGCAGAATTCTCTAAAAGGAAAGGAGGGAAAAACAGCTTGTTTTTAATGTCGTGCTCTGAACTACGCTACCCTCTAATCAAGAACTATCCTCCTCATATGGCCAGTTTGCAGGTTATTGTACTTATGTCTAAAGAAGATGAACTTTAAGTAGCAGAGACAAGAAAGTAAGCAACGAGATAATACGCAGGGAGAATGTTCTACTAAAACCTTGTCTGTTTTATAATTATGTGAAGTTTTACTTTGTATGTAAGCGCTTTTTTTTTTTTTTTTGGTATTTCACTTTGTAGATAGTGTGGAAGCCAAGCTTTCAGGTTATTGTTGTATTTTTTTATTAGGCCAGAAGTTGGCCATGAAAAGCTCTCCTATGCTTACTAGATTTATGAGATTTACCTACTGAAAACTTCTTGGAACTATTTCTTTCGTTTTATTGACATTTTATTGTCACGACCAATCCAAAGGAATTACATTTACTTTTATTTGAGTTTTCTCGGTTGTGTTAGTAAAGAAACTGACAGACTCTGAGGGCTCTGGCTCATCTTTTTTTCTGTTTAAGATTTAGTTATAGTTACTCTGCTTCTCGCTGGTAAAGGCAGAATACACACTTTCTACAGAAAGTCTGGAGAACAGTATTATTATTATTTTTTGCGGTACGTGGGCCTCTCTCTGTTGCGGCCTCTCCCGTTGCAGAGCACAGGTTCCGGACACGCAGGCTCAGTGGCCATGGCTCACGGGCCCAGCCGCTCCGCGGCATGTGGGATCTTCCTGGACCGGGGCACGAACCCGTGTCCCCTGCATCGGCGGGCGGACTCTCAACCACTGCGCCACCAGGGAAGCCCAACAGTAATATTTGTAAAGCCTATAGTATATGCTTATATTTTTCTTGCATGTAATATACTACTCAGTTAAAAAAATGACATGTGGTTGAGAACTTGGCCACAGGATCCCTGCAAACCAAGCTCAGCTCAGCAGGCTGAAGACACTCAGCAACGATTGGGAGAATAACTCCAAATGGTACAAATAACGGCACGGAGAGGTTTAGAGGAACGTCGGCTGTCCACAGCTGTTTGTAAACCCTGAGAATGTCCTCCTGAAACAGGTAAATTGCAGGAAAAATGTAAGGGGACAATGTTTTTTTTATCTTTGCAATAGAGATTTAATGTATTCAAATCCCCTGGCCTACCTGTTTCCTTCCATTAGTGCCAGTTCCAAATACAATTATAGTCTCAAAAAAAAAGCACAGTCACTTAATTAGTATCATTCTACAGCTGCTCCTTTAATAAATCAACATGATATATATGTGTCTCATCCACATTCTGGGCAATTTCTAACCTAAATGAGCCTGGACTTGGGCACCTGATGCATTACATAGGACCTGGAGGGCAAATTAATACCATGATGGAGGAGTAAAGTGTACTTCACTATTTATTATTTATGTCTGGTTGTTTCTTATAAGAACACTTTTTTTTTTTTAAAGAACACTTTTAAGTGCAGTAGATAAGCGGGTTCATAGACTCTGCAGGAGACATACGTCCTGGTTTCAAAGGTCGGTGGAAGGCTATGAGCCTGCCTAACGCATGGGGTCAGCCCAGAAGTCAAATTAGCTGTCTGTCCGCACTGAGCTCTTCCTATAAAGAAATGAAGTTTCGTGTTTCAAATGTAAGGGAGGAAACTGTGGCTGAACCACCAGACAGTGCGAAGGTCTGAGTTATAATAATTCACAAATACACGCTTTGTTATAATGATACGCCAATTCCACAGCTTTCTTCACTCTTGCGTGCCATTTTCTTATTAAGAAAACGAAAAGGTGTCCGTTTCAAGTGCTGACACCTACCGGCTACGGCAGACGTTTCCTCTTGGGGATACCGAGGCAAATTACCGTCCTGAGCTTAAGGGAACGTGCTAGGTCCTTCTCCAAGAGAGACACTAGGCAAACAGATGGCAACAATACAGAATAAAGGCTGCAGTGCAAGTAGAGGGAAGAGAGGGGCGCGGGCGGGCTGACGGCCTGAAGGAGGAAACTGTGTGTAGGGGAGCGAAACCTGCCACCCTGAAGTGTCTCTCTGGCATGTGGATTCTTTCCAGCGGAAAACAATCAAGGCCCCAAGGACTCAGGACCTTTGACCCTTCCACTAACTGCCTGAAGAACAGAGATAGAGGACCTGCTCCAGGAAGGGCGCTGTCCCGTAGATCACTACAGTATGAGCGAGGTGTGCAGACACGGAGGAGCCCAGCAGAAGCTGTGAAAATTCTTCGCTGGGTCCCGCTGCCTCTGCCTGGCCCAGCAAACACTTGTTTACCAAACACACATTTGCTTTTCCATCTTCCTGTCAACTGCCTTCCTCGCCTTTGAAGTCCCAAACCCCTACCCTGAACATCCTCTGTCTTCAGCTGAAGATGGTGTTTAAGGTGAGAGTTTAGGCCATTTGGACGAGTTACTCAGTTTTCCCAGATCTCACCCATGTACACGTTATCAACTAACTGTTGCTTGATTTTCGCCTGTTAATCTGTCTCCTGTCAGTCAATTTAATCCTTAGACCGACAGAAGAACCTAGAAGGGTACAGGAAAATGTTTTCCTCCCCAGCAGAACCCACCAGGGGCTGCCACGTACAAAAAGGACTTTTCACGGCTGGGCCCTCAGGGGATAAGCTGTGAGCGGGTTCACAGGACTGGGCAGGTTCACAGCGGCCAGCAGGGCTTCACAGGACTGGGCTGCGCGTGATGGGCTCTGTCCTGAAGCTGACGGACAGGCCACCGAGGGCTCTGAACCCAGGTGTGCCACTTGGTACCCAAAGCAGGCTCTCGGAGGCAGCAGGTCACTCCGTCGCCGGGTCTGGGCAGTCGTGGACTTCAGGCCAATTTTGTCTCTGCCACGTTCTGGTCTTTCTCTGCTCCTCTCCCCTGGCTGGACACCACTGCCTGGTGTTTGGACCAACACGCTGCCCAAAGTCACGCACTTCGGAGCACCCTGGCTTCCCCCTGCCCGCAGCAGTCCCTGAAAACGCCTTGGACTCATCCATTACCTCTCATCCCAGAATCAAAGAGAAAACAGCCCCTCTGTTGAGCAAACAATCTCCCGGGGCATGGCAGTCCTTCGGCACCAACTCAGCTTCCATCATAAGAACAGCAACTATTTTGATCAGTGCAACTGCGAGATTTACACTGAAATAGCGGTTACTGTTTTCAAAGCATCACAACAGCTAAGCCACAGTGGGAGGCGTTCCGGAATCCCCACATCCCGGACAAGAACAGAAAGGCCCAGAGAACTGACCCAAAGGGGGCCAGAGGGAGCTGTTCTCTGAGGTCTTTGGGTCCCTCCCTGACCCTCACTGGCCCGGGGAGGGCTGTGGTCAGGGCACACGGCCTGGGAGCCGCTCCGGACGCTGTCCCCCATTTCCGCCCTTTACCCTCTCATCAGCGATACTTTCTGGGGGGGCTAAAAAGCTCTTTAAAAACAGAAATGCTCTCTCCTCACTTCCAGGGTATTATATTGTATCTCACTCTGGGCGATTTTACTCAGACTCTTTTGAACTTTGAAGCTGTTTATACATTTATTTATTTACGTACTGGCTTCTTTACATGTTATTAACTTATCGCTCATTTGAATACTCAGTGAGTATTTAACAAACAACATTTATCGAGTAATTGTAACTTACCTATCTTTAATAGGTTTTACTTGTTTGTTTAGTAAAAGTTAAAAGTGCTTTTATATTTTGAAGCCGCCATTACAAAACACTTTCACTCCTCTGGAGAATCGGGGTGAATGAAGCCAAAAGTTACAGGAAGCTCTGGGAATCTCTCAAAAGCTTTTTCCCTCCCTGCTGATGGACCTTGGATTATTTTTCCTACATGTTCAAAGGGTCAATGTCCTGTCTTTGGCTTTAAATGGCCTTAAATATCATACCAACTTTTTAAAAGGAGGGAAAAAGTAATTTAAAATATTTTCAGCTGTGAAAGTTAACTACCAATACACAAACGGGGTCTAATTTTGCGGCAATGCCTCCATGTCACTATTTCCACTTCGTGTAATAAGCACTGTACACACTCCCACGTAAGACGCTGATACCACCACTGGACTCCCATATGGAGGAGACGGTGCCGAGCTCCAGAGTGAAATTGACTGTTGACGCAGATAAAGCTTGAAAGGAGGAAAGTGAGCATTTAATTAGGGGGTTTGCTTGCATCTGTTCTCTGGCATTTGGTTTTAGTTTTCTTTTACCGTCTAACTCCGATGCTCTACTCCACCGAAGTCAAGTGTAGGGTTACCAAGGTCCCCAGCCTTCCCCGTCCTCCTGATTTCAAGAGGAGGACTTGGCCTGGGCACCCACCCGTGCTGCTGAGTGAACTACCTGATTGCATCTACTCTTCCCTAATTTACGTCAGCTTTCTCTAGAGATCACTCACCCTTAGCACCTCGGGAAATTCCTTCCCCCTTCTGCACTGTTTTGACCAAAACTGACATCATTTCAGTATGGGCCGAGAGCAGGGCAGCTGTGCAGTTCGGTTTCAGACCTTCTGATTTCTTTTTATTGTGACCTTGATAAGGCTCTCCTGCTGGGTGCCAGCCAACTGCAAGAAGGTCAGTTCTGTGGGTGACACCTATAAACGGCAGTGACCCTGTCCTAAAATGAAACAGAGGAGACATAAAGCTTTCTCTACATGAGAAGAACACTTAGCAGGGGACAAGGACGGAGCCGAGTGGGAGGGGGGTGCAAAGCGTTGTTAGCACATCTAAGAGTTACCAAAAGTGGTTTTTTTAAGAAACAGGAAAGGTGCTTCAGCCCTAAAGGCTAAATTCCATAAATTTCAAACTCCACTGGAGAAAGCACTCATTTCTTCAAATTTTCCATCCCACAGAACAAGTCAGACCCCGCCTCAGGAACCGTCGCAGCAATCCGAGCGTATTCCACTCGCTGAACAACTTCACTGCCCACTCTTGACCTCCATCAAATAGAGAAGGCTGTCGAAAGCTAGTATTTCTTTAGATCGCAAAGCTTACCATTCAGTTTACCCCCTCACACAAGAGGACGTGAAAGTGCTGTGTTCCACGCACGATTTCTTTTCTCCTCTGTTTTTGGGTTGATAGCTTAATTAATTAATTATTTTACCTCTGAAGCAAATTTAACATTCTTCCACAACAGGAAATTCCTAACCAAAGAAGGGCAGGTGGCAGGGGGAGGTCAGAGCCCCTGTGCATGCTGTTCAATTTTGCTATCATTTCTCCCTTCCTAACTTCTTTTTTAATCCTGGCCAAAAAAAGTGAAATAGTCCCAATCATTGCTCTTGATGTCACAGTGCTTTTGGATTCACTGCAAAGAGTAGATTAGCGGCAGTAATGAGAGTGCAAAAAGAGTCTGACCTTCCTGGCATCAATGGGACAGACAACACGGAAACAGACCAAACCGCACGCAACATGGCAAAAGCAGGCGAAATAAGGGATTCAGCCATACTTGGTATTTTTAGCTTTCTCGCACGCGACAATCAGCAGTTTCACAAAATAATTCACAATGTCCGCCTCCATCCCTGGGTGAACATATCAGCACTTTTCCAACAGTGGACATACAGATTAAGCCTTCTGCCCAAACAATTAGTCAAATCATCAACAGCGAAGTAAACCACGAAAAAGTTAAAGAATTCATTCCTTTCCCCAGCATCCTCTCCAGTCAACCTTAAAATACTGCTTGTAAGGCATAATACCCACTTCAGTCACGTCAGCTGTTGACCATTAATTGCTTCAGAAAAAGACAATATTTTATCCATCCTCTTTGGAGTTCGAGTGTGAATGGAGAAGCAAAAGAGAGTGAAACTGAGTGAAACATGAAAAGCTTGATTTGTTAGGACCCCTGCTGTCTGAAAAGAGATCAAAGCTCAGAGGGAGGCTGTGAAACAGCCGAAAGCCCAGCACCGAAACATGGCCTGTGGCAGCTGCTCTGGGCACGGGCTCACAGCCCAGGTGTGCCTCCGACTCCACTCTGCCAGCTGAATCCTGGGAGCCGGCTACCTCTCTGCGCCTTCATTATTTCCGCGGCAGTCACGGAGGAGATGCCGACTCCATCCATCACAATGCACAAATTCGCAGCGCGCGGATTGAGCCCCGGCCTAATTAAAGCTTTTCCTTTCATTTGTGGAGATAATTAGACTTTCATCTCACCAGGAAGCTTCAGAAAGATCTATTTCTTTCTTCAATAAAAGCTACATCAAACAAAAGCAGATTTTAATCGCCTTTTCTTTGGGGCATGAGTCAATAATGAAAGATGTCAGGGGTAACAAAAACTTGTGTGCAGAAAAAAAGAGGCGAAAAAAACGCGTAAGCAATGTTCTTTAATTAACATCATGTTTGCAAACACCATTAATTTCTCTCATTAAAATGATTTTTATCTGCAACTGATTGTTGATAAAACAATCGATTTGCGCATCTCATCTGTTTCACGGCTATGCAAGAACCCCATCTGCTGTGCCGTAAAGCAGTAATCACGCAGCCTGTAAAGCAACATGTGTGAACAATAAAAGATGCATGCGTGTGTGTCAGGGATCTGTGAGGTTGACTGCAGGGCAAGGACCACCGTTCCCAGGACGTGTATAAAAAATGACTTGGTGTCAGGCTAGAGGACAAAACGTCACAAAGATCGGAAGTGCATAAATAAAAACACAAATTAATACGTGCAGGCAGAAAAGACTCCATCTGTGTTTAGGAATCGTTTTGTAAACAGATTCTGAAAAGGAAGGCAGGGAATTTAGATGCATTTAATAGTGTGCCGTTGCCTGGCGTGATGTCATTGTAGATGACACACGTGCAGCTCCTTTACTCCTGAAGACTCTGAGTTTTGCAAAAGGAAAATTCTCGTCCCGACCACTTTTTGAGAAGTGTTGACTTCAGCGTTTTCTCTCCCCAGACTTTAGACTTCAGACGTGTGAAAAGAAATACTTCTGTGGGAGTAGATGAATCAGTGTGTGGCGTCAGGGCTGGACGGGTGGAGAGCAAGTGTGCTCTGCAAAAGTGTGAGGCTGCACCAGAAGCCACCGGATCAGGAGTGGGTACCGAAATGCCTTTGTACACAGAGATGAAGGATGTGCACAGATTCACCTAGAAGAACAGCCTTTTAGGAAGGAACTTCAAGGTGATCTGGTCCGAGCTCTCAGCCCCTCTACACCGATCCCATCACATAGTTCCTGTTGCTACTTCAGAAATTCCTGCAACAGTGACCAGGACTATGGAATGTGGGCGCACACTATTACAAATGACTATTTGTAATTGTCCTAAGAATTAGAAACTTCATTCCTTTACTGGGTTAAAGACTGCCTCTGTCTACATTCTCATCTTTGGTGATAATTCTGTCTTTCTAAGAGCCTTTCCTCCTGACTGGTGCTTCCATCCCTGAAAACCTATTTATTTATGTTGCCTTAACCCCTTGATTTCTCCATGCTAAACTCCTACTTCCCACAGGCATCCTTCAGATAATACTTTTTTCCCAGTTTTTTCGAGATCCCAGTCTATTCCTTTGATATATCCCAGGGTGTCGATTTCCCAACTGAGATGCAGAAATTGAGAAAGAAATGAGCATCGTACTTCACATGTGGGCAGAGCAGTGCTTCCCCATGCAAGTCATCAAGTAAAGATGCCAATGATTTAAAACAGGCTTTTCTAGGAAATAAGAATGGTTTTGTGATAAATCAAAACAGTGTTTTGCACCCAGAAGTCCCTAAATGTTTACGGCATGTTCAGAGCTCAGAGCTCTCAGGAGAAATATTACCCTCCATTGATCCTGCCAGTAATCTAAAACTCTTGCTGTTAGGTCATTATTTACATAACAAGTTTGCCTTTAAGACGCTATAGTTTCTGCTGATGATAAAATCTTGTCTTCCTGTTATCAACCCAAGTCATTAAAAAGTAAAAATCTTTATCACCTCATCAAGAATTCTGTTCTCAAGATTGGAAATAATTGTTTGACCTATTAAAGAAGTGCTTGACAACCAATAAAAGAATGTGATTTTAGTATCTTATAAATCCAGACAGAGAAATGAGCTTCTTCTTTTGCTAGGTTTAGGACATAAGAGTGTAATTTTGCCTGATAATATCTGATTTTTTTTTTCAGCAAAATATAGAAGTGTACTAAAATCAACTTGGGAAAGTTGGTAGAGTTTCCTAAGTAAATGCCTGTCTTTGCAAAATCCTTTGTCGTTTTGGATTATGAAACTTAGGAAGTTCAAGCCTCTGGGTCCCTCAATTTTCTGACTAAAAGAAAAACAGACACCTTTCTCATATAACCTATCCTATTAGAAGTCACAGAAGGCTCACTAGAAATAAATGCAAAGGTCATTATTATTATTGTTCATGACCAGATCATGATAATGTGGCATATCTCTGCAACATTTTCATTAAGTTTTTTCAAGGTTTAACAGTGAAAAATAAGAAACAGCTTTTTTGAAAGAAGAGGAAGAAAGAAAGAAAAGAGAGGAAGGAAGGAAGGAAAAATGGGTATCAACAGTTCGAATAAAAATTAAACTCAATCCTTGTGCACTGTAGGAGCTCCAAATGGTACTATTTATTTGCTGTTGGGTGCCAAAGTTAACGACTAAAAGAAAAGTTCTCTTCAATTATCTATTCAGGACGCACTGCCACACCTGCTGCCTGCTAATGCTACCAGCATTTTAACACGTTCTTCCTGTTCGAAGAGCAAACAGTGCCGTTTCCAATGAGAGCGCTGTCCATCAGCGCACTGACGAGAAGCGCTGGAAAGCGGGGCCTGTGCTCCCCAGAGGCTGGGCCCCTCGCCGCACACCTGATAGCGAGCGGAGCAAATTGGTGTCTCGAGGTCATTTCAGAAAATCAGATTACGTGCGTGGCAACACAAGGCACCGCTGCTATGCCATCTGCCTGGCCCACACCTGGCACGTTTAACCCCAAACGCTTTCTCCACTGTCGAATCAGTGTGTTATCTCGAGCCAGTGTTTCTGGTTCTGTCAGACAAAGATCAATTACACATCATCGCTAGGGCTGGCCAGGCTAAATAAACAAATTTATGGTGTTATTAGGGATTAACAGGATTTTGCAAACTATACAACTGTTTGTGACTTCTAGACTTGGGGGATTATCTTGATGTCGTAACTCTAGAAGATGGTGGTCCAAAACACACACAGCGCCATAAGGTGTCCCCGACTTAAGAGTGGGTTGAGCTCCTAACATGTTAAATGGGTTGTTTGGAATGTAGAGTGTATAAAAGGTGGCTTGTTTCCTAGTGTAGCCCGCCCGAAGCCAATTTAGCCCATTGGATTGTAGCTGAACTACACAACTACTAGAATTATCCTGAATTCTGGGTCTTGAGAATGGGAGGGGGGGTCACACAGTAGGAGTGGAGGAAGAGGTGGAAGATACGGAAGAAGTGGAGGAGAGGAAAGGAGAAAGCTGAAGAGGGTGGGAGGAAATGCAGGAGAGAGAAGAAAGGGGGACAAGCCTGAGCGTGGCTGCATGGCAGGCCTCCTGTCATCCATAGCCGGGAGCTGACAGCGGCCGGTGCAGATCATCTGAAACTTGGGTGTTTCCAAGTCAAGGGGTTGCTTTTATCCAGAATGGCTGCCTGGGGACTTCCCTGGTCGTCCAGTGGTTAAGAATCTGTCTTGCAAGGCAGGGGACACCGGTTTGATCCCTGGTTGGGGAACTAAGATCCCACATTCCACGGGGCAACTGAGCCCACGTGCCACAACTAGAGAGCCCACGTGCCAAAACTAGAGAACTCACGTGCCACAACTAGAGAGCTCACGTGCCACAACTACAGAGCCTGTGTGCTCTGGAGCCTGTGCGCCAAAACTAGAGAGAAGCCCGCGCCCCGCCACGAAAGATCCCACATGCCGCAGCTAAGACCCGACACAGCCAAAAAAAAAAAAAAAAGAATGGCTGCCTGGGTTTCACGGCACTTGGCAGTGAAGGCCACAAGGACAAAGGGTGAAAACGCCTAGTTAACAAGTTCCGACTTTGCTTAAGTGCAACTCAAGTGTGAATCAGGTAACCTAAAGCATGACGGAGGCGCAGTGCCTGTCTTGTCACTAAAACCATGGCTTAAACCGCAGGAAGAGCGGGAAAGCTGCTGGCTCTCAGGGAAGAAGAGGATACACAGTGTACTCCACGGCTTGAGAACATTTTCAGCCAAGGAAGGGCTGGTTTCTAAGGAGCCCGACAGCTTCCTTCCAGGCAGGGGCTGTGAAGCAAATGCAGCTGCTACCCTCAGAAAGGAAGGGGCGGAAAGGATTCGCATGCTGAAATCTCAGCTGAGAACTCCTGGTAGGGGAGAAGCTTCTGTCCCCACCGGGACAGACATCATTTGAGTGGAGAAAGTTTTCTGGATGAAACAAGATAAGAGGGGAACCTCAACATCAGATGCCCTTTGTCCTCTGCTGGAGGAACCCCACTCTCCCTTTGGTCCAGAAGAATTTCTTGAAAAAGGAAAACACCTTGAAAATCTGCCTCACATGAAATCAACTTTAAAGATAGCACCCGATCCCTTTCATCTTGGCAGATAATTCTTTCTGAGGGTAATCTGAGTCACTTCCTTTTGCAGTCTACAGATAAAAATGGAGAAAACATAAAGAAATTTTATACCTATCAAATATATTTTACTATACAGATGATCACGTTTTATCTTGGTGGTAGAGTTTCCAAAGTGCCCTCACACCTTAAAGAAGTACCTGAAGGTCAGAGAAGGGAAGCTCCAAGTGCTCACAGCCTGCAAGTGGTCCAGACCCGAAGGTGGCCTCGATCTCATCCCCCACATGCGATGTACGTTCGCTACTAATTATAGCCGATGCCAAGAAAACACTCTTCGTGCTACTTTGTGGTCAGTGGCACTAGTGCCCTGTTTCCTCACGACATCCCCTCCATCAGGGCGGCACACCTGTGAGATGCTTCCCTGACTCCACCTGGAGGAGTCTCTGAATGAGCTGAGCCTTCTCGGGCGTGAATTCCAACCCATCCTCAAGCTCGAGCCAGACTTACAGCAATCAGTGAAACCCGGTCTCTGCCACCAAAGAGGTGAAAACCAAGCTGTGCTCATCCTGGCCGACGGCCCACAAACCGAGGATACAGCTGTGGAGAATTCTCACAACCTCTGGTCCGATGTTCCCAGAGGCCTTTGGGAACCTAAACATCTACTCCCTTTAATGCCTAACCCTCTTGACTTTCTTCTTTTACTCCAGACCTCACCCATTAGGAAAGGAGCCCGGCTTGACTGTGGTCCATACAGCTTTCTGTCCTGCCACCTGTCCCTGGGGGCTAGATGGCTAAATTAGGTTTTTAAAATTATTATACTTTACTGTTTAGACCACTTTAGGACCGTATCTGAACTGAGCAGAAAGCATGGAAGGTTCTCGTATACTCTTTTCCACACAGAGCCTCTCCCCCCATCAACATCCTGCACCACTGCAGTCTGTTACAATCGATGAACCAACATTGACGTATTGTTGTCAACCAGAGTCCGTAGGGTTCACTCCATGTTATACATTCAATGGGTTTTGACGAATGTATCACGACACGCATCCACCATTCTAGTATCATGCACAGTAGTTTTACTCCCTAAAAATCCCCTGTGCTCCACCTACTAAATGAGGTTTTGCATCAAACTGAGTCCCCCGGGGTATCAGTGCTGTCACCCCCAGACTCTGAGCCTCAGTCATGCCCTGACATCCTGCCTGACAGGTCCCACTGTCTTGGACTCCACTAGGTGTCGTGAGCATGGAACAGGGGCAGGCCTGTTACTCTACATGGTTGAAATTACTTGGGACTAGTCCTGCGGCTGGACCTGCAGCTCATCCTGGTTTCCTTCTCTTCCTACTTATATCCCACTTATAACCCCTGCAGCTGAGTACGGCATCCATGTCTTCAGACCCCCTAGCACTGACCTGCCATAACTGAGCTCATCATCACAGCCTCAATTTATTTTAATGTTGAGTTGACTGGATTGTCTGATCAGTTCATTAAACTGCTGTTTTTCCCTTTGGATTCATAATTTTTAGGGAAACAGCTTGTGGTTCTTACGGTCATGAGCGGTCCCATGCACAGACAGGATAATTAATTCCCGTACTATCATTGAGAGAAAGTTTTAGGGCTTGGAGCCGGAGCAAGAAAACTGACTTTCAAAGGGTTGGGACATCTCTCCCAAATCTTTGCTGCCTCTGTGTCCCAAAGCCATCGCGAATGGAGGTCTGAAACAGCGGCCTTCTCTTCCCACATGCCACCACCAGCAAGGCCCACACACAGTGCCAAATCTCTAAGTCACCACTTGCCGCCAAGTCCCTAAGTCATCCTCTGCTGTTCTCATTTTCTTTCTTTGATTGGCCCAGAGAGGGCAGCTGGTGATTCTATGAGGTGGGCCAGGAGCCAGGGTGGGCAGGTAGGCAGGTCAGTAGCTGTGAAGCCCCCCAGGGAAGAAATGCCAACAAGAGACGAGGGGATACTGAAAGGTGGGGTAGGGATCCCCGTGTCTGGACTGTCAGCCAGCCCTGCATAAACTTAAGTTTGTCCATGAAAATAAATCTCCTAATGACTAAGGAAGGGTCAGGCCCTGCCAGGGTTGTACGAGCATCTAATAGAACAAACCAGCAGTCTCTGGAAGATACCCAAAGCAAGTCAGTTCTAACCTTTTCTGAGAGAATAAAAAAAAAACAACAAAAACCCTGCACTTCTGAGTGGTGCAGCTGTCCACTGTTATACATAAAGGTAAATACGTATGGGGACAAACTGAGGGTACATACACGTGGATACGATCTCTGTGAGTGCACATTTGATTATGCTAAGTAAACCAGCAAGGATGACTATCTTACATTTCCTTTGTACATACATTTCTCAGTAATATATAATAAGCATTCGATTTACAAAACAGAGGCAACTGAAATTTATGGGGTGTAAACAGCTCAAGTGTATGAACATTTGATTGACGAAACAGGGAGGCCAACCTGTCCGCATCTGCAGTCTTTTCAACCACGGCCACCAACCACTTGGGAGTCTGGAAGTGTGGCTTGGGAGTGTGTGTGTGTTTTTAAGACCTATCTGCCTCAGAGAATCTGCATAATTTTCTCCTATAAGGAGTGGATTTTCTTTCTTTAAAAGTTTCAGTGAAACATGATCTCTTAAAAGAAACATAACTCAAAATCACTAACCCCAAATACGGACAGTGTTTGGAAAGATGTATTTAAGATGAGTCTGATGTTTTTATACCTCATCACTTCTAGGAATTCTCTTCTTTTTCCTCTCTCCTGAAAAAGCTCCCATCTGATAAATGACTTATTCTATATCCCAAGGGAAAAAAACTGAGGCCCTTAAAGGCTCCAGCCAAGCCACTGCTTTTTTTTTTTTTAATGTTCTGAATGGTACAGTAATTAAACCAAGTTCTGGGCAAGTCCCTCTACTTCACCAAGACTTCTTTTCATTTTCTCAGATATTCCTTGGAGGACTGTTATATTTGAATAATATACTCACGGATGCCTGTTCGTAGCTAGTAGAGGTCACAGGTAGACTTTCAAACCTTACCTTCTAGTTCTCTGTCTCTCCCATTCTAGTAATAAGACGTTTATAGTCACTAATCATCTTCCACCTGTGCCCCTTCACGTCCCCCAGCTACATCCTCTCACTACACCACATTTTCCTTGCCAGTGATAAGAACAGGTATATGGAATTATCCAGAAATAGGTAAGAAGCTCTGTTACATCCCTCTCTTAGGGGCTAGACTCTATTGCTGAACATTATCATGAAATCGAAATAGGTTCTACATGTGTACCCTAATAAAGGGCTCAGAATTATTCTGTTTATTATATTGCTAAACTTAAATGGAAGTCAGAATTATGAGAGAAGTCCCAAGAGATTCATGATAATGTTGTCCATTCGCTTATGACTGTCAGTTACAGAGAGAACATCTACTTCTGACCACTGGGATGGCTAGCCTTCTCTATCACCTCTAGCAGAATGAGAGAATCTTGGAGTTGGAAGTGGTCATCTAGTTCGGTGTTTTTCAAATTTTGGAACACGGTCCATTATTGAGATGTGAAGTCAATCTAGCAATTGTATTAAATTGTATTTAACCTAGCAGTTGTATTAAAGAAATGAAAGTGGTCCAGCCAGACTAGATAGAATATATGAGTAGACTGTGTATAAGAAGGGTATTATTTTGAGAACATTTTTTTAAAGTTATATGTACTTATGTGCATGAATACTCATAATGTAAAATGTCTTTCTTACTGTGGTTCACAGTTTAAAGAAAAACAAAAAACTGAAAGTCCCTGCCTAGACCACCCCTCTAGGTGATGCCTTTTTACTGCACTATGTAATGGTCCTCTGCTTCCCTCCCCCGATAGGGCGCTATTTAAATATCGACTTGAACCTCACCAGCGGCGATGAACTTATCTACTCACGTAATAGGCAATTTTACTTTCAGTTCGAATTGTTACAGGTCTTTCTTGTAGTGAGCCAAAAATCTGTACCTGTATCCTATTAGGTGAGGTTTTCATCTTCAGAGCACCACAGACTCATTTTTTACCCCTTGCACATGACTGTCCTTCCGGTATTTGATGATGGCTACCATTTTCCCATTGATTTTTATCAGTTCTATTTTCTTCAGCAACTTATCCTGCGGCATCTTCTATAATCCTCTTGAGCATATCATACCTCTTGTCTTGAAGCAACAAGTATGTCAGTGCCTTTGTGAGACAGGATGCTTAGAATTGAGTACAGTTCTCCATGTTTGACTTAACAAACCAGAGCACCGAGGGAATATCATCTTCTTGATTTTGATACCATACTTCTTTTAATCTGGCCCAAAAGAATACTAATATTTTTAGCCATATCATACAGCTGACTATTACCAACTTTATAGTCAACTAAAGTGTAATTTTCATAGCTATTTCTGCTAAGTCTCACTGACTACTCCCTGAAATTTACTTAAATATTGTTTTGAGGGGAGAAGGAGTGTAGGTTGAGGATTACATCTATTCTTGTTAAAATGTATACCTATTGTTTAAGCTTGTGCAGATCTTTTTTTTTTTTTTTTTTGTCTGTACGCGGGCCTCTCACTGTTGTGGCCTCTCTTGTTGCGGAGCACAGGCTCCGGACGCGCAGGCTCAGCGGACACGGCTCACGGGCCCAGCCGCTCCACAGCATGTGGGATCTTCCCAGACCAGGGCACAAACCCGTGTCCCCTGCATCGGCAGGCGGACTCTCAACCACTGTGCCACCAGGGAAGCCCGATTGGACTTATTTTTGGTTAGCAACAAGAAATATGAAAGAGTAATCAGTAGAAAGCAAAAAACAGGGAGGGAGCTTGCAGATTTACTAAGTTTGACCATTAAAATCTGCAAGCAAATACGTCTGCTATTTATTGAAGCATAAAAGACATTAGGTACTGATGCTTCAAGGCAAAATAACAAGATAATACTCCAGTTTCCTGTTTTCTATCTCATAGGATTTGAAGACCCTGCCTTCATTTTTCTCTTCTTTGATATCTGAAGGTCTGGACCTCATGATGACTTTAAGAATTAAAATAAGATTTATCCATTACTTAGTGCTGTAGCTGCAACAACCTTTAATTTCAACCCTTTCCTCTTCATCCATCCCAATACCTTCGCACCTGCAAGTCCAACCAGTCATCACAAGAATGAAAAATGCAAAGCTGCGTTTTGACCTATGGTCAATTAATCTTCGACAAAGGAGGCAAGAACGTACAATGAGGAAAAGACAGTCTCCTCAGCCAGTGGTGCTGGGAAAGTTGGACAGCCACTTATAAATCAATGAAGTTAGAACATACCCTCTCACCATACCCAAAAGTAAACACAAAATGGCTAAAAGACTTAAACATAAGACATGACACCATAAAACTGTTAGAAGAGAGCATAGGCAAAACATTCTCTGATATAAATTGTACCAATGTTTTCTTAGGTCAGTCTCCCAAGGCAATAGAAATAAAAACAAAAATTAACAAATGAGACCTAATGAAACTTACAAGCTTTTGCACAGTAAAGGAAACCATAAACAAAACAAAAAGACAACCTAGAGACTGGGAGAAAATATTTGCCAGTGATGCAACCAACAAGGCTTAATTTCCAAAATATACAAACAGCTCATACAACTTAACAATAACAACAAAAACAAACAACCCAATCAAAAAATGGGCAGAAGACCTAAAGAGACATTTCTCCAAAGAAGAAACACAGATGGATGGCCAATCGGCACATGAAAAGATACTCAAAATTGCTAATTATTAGAGAAATGCAAATCAAAACTACAATGAGGTACCACTTCACGTCAATGAGAATGGCCAGCATTAAAAAATCTACAAATAAGAAATGCTGGAGAGGGAGTGGAGAAAAGGGAACCCTCCTACACTGTCAGTGGGAACGTAAGTTGGTGCCGCCACTGTGGAAAACAGTATGGAGGTTCCTCAGAAAACTAAAAATAGAATTACCATATGATCCAGCAATCCCACTCCTGGGCACATATCCAGACAAAATTATAATTCAGAAAGATACATGCATCCCTATGTTCATAGCAGCACTATTCACAATAGCCAACACACGGAAACAACCTAAATGCCCACCGACAGATGAACAAAGAAGACATGGTACATATATACAATGGAATACTACTCAGCCATAAAAAAGAATGAAATAATGACATTTGTAGCAACATGGATGCAACTAGAGATTATCATACTAAGTGAAGTAAGTCAGAAAAAGAAAGACAAATACCGTATGATATCACTTATATGTGGAATCTAAAATATGACACAAATGAACCTATCTGTGAAACAGAAACAGAACCACAGACACAGAGAACAGACTAGTGGTTGCCAAGGGAGAGGGGGGTGGGAGAAGGTAGGAGCAGGAGTTTGGGATTAGCAGATGCAAACTGGTGTATATAGAATGGATAAACAACAAGGTCCTACTGCATATACTGCATAGCACAGGGAACTGTGTTCAATATCCTGTAGTAAACGGTAATGGAAAAGAATGTGTATATATATATATATATCTGTATAACTGAGTCACTTTGCTGTGCAGCAGTAATTAACACAACATTGTAAATCAACTATACCTCAACAACAAGAAAGCTGGGTTAGGAACCGGAGGGAAAAGGGATATTCTGCACCTCTATACACTAGTGGTCATATGTTACAAAGCTCACAAAAAAATTATATGACAGGTAGTTTCATTATAATTTTGCTGATGAGGGAGCCACTGTCAAGGATAAAATTATTCCAAGATCACGTATGTGCCGGAATGACTGTATCTACGTGTGTGCCTCTGTATGTGTTTGTTAAGTGAAGATTCCCTGTGTATATATGTGCATAGGTATAATGAGCAGCTGATTTTCAAGTGAAGAAAAATACAAACTCCTAGAAAAAGTTCAGAGCAATTTAAATTCTTCATTTTAAATATTAGTCATGGAAAACATACGTCTAAAGGCTGTGACATTTCAGTGAATGTGTGAGAGGCCTAATATAAATGCCATTTATAACTGGAATCTAAAATATTAAATTACTCTTCAATGAAACATATGAGTAATAGTAATTTCTCCACATATAGGGGGTAGACATTATTGCTGCCCATGAGATTGCTAGACCAACCTCTGATTATCAAGATACAATTAATATACAAGGGTAACACATGTGTGTCATGTATCCTCAGGGCTCATAAGTATAAAAACAGTAACACTGTGAAAGTAATGGTAACACTTAGAGGTCCCATTATTATTAATTCACTTGACGTCCACTGCAGTCACACTGGTCTTAACGAATGCATTCGGCACGTGCCTACTATCTGTACTTTCAAACACACACACTCCACTGTAAACCAGTCTAATGAATTCAGAAAAACTATGCCTTTATGTATTAAAAAAAAAGGAGCCCTTGAAATCATACATTGAAAAGTTACAGATTGCTATTTTATTTTTATGGCAAGAATTACTGTAGGTAAAGAGCAAATGACTTTGCTTCATCATAAAAACATATTTTACTCAATCTTTAATGGCATTTGGCTTCTGAAGACGCACACTTAAACAGATGCGTGTATAACAGAGCATTCAGGGAAAAACCATTAATACGTGGATGAATAGTGAGGAATTTTAATCGTAAGTAGACAAGCACAGTCAACACTGAAGGGAAGGATAAATACTGACCAGCTTTCAAATAGTGCACCGTCAAGGACTGAGTGTTGTCTACAAAACACCGATACGGCATCTGCCGACACCAGGCTCTTCTTCTGTCCCCCAGGTGTACAGTCTTCTACTCTGTTATTTTTTTCCCTTGGACCTGCTCAGATTTCTTTGAGGCTCGGTGTTCATTTTTGTGGTAGCTCTAAGTGATCACAAAATATATTCAATTCCTGCTTGCTAGTGACTAGGACGTACTATCTACTGTTGGTCATTTTCTGGTCATTCGCCCTGGCAGCTGGCTGATACTTCACTGGTAGGCCCTGAATTTATTTGGGGGGGTATCTTGTCTCCAAAAGTAAACAGCAAGCACCTCAAGTAAACTAGATGAGCAGTGTTTCACGGGTGTTTTCTTTATCTGTCTTGTCCTACCCTTCCAAAGTGCTTGGTGTATTGCTGGACATTCCTAGCTTCATGCTAGCTCCAAATTCCTTGTGTGATAACCACTTGGATTTAACTTTAAAAAATCTCTCAACCACCCCCTATTTTCCTGTGAGAATTTCTGTCTTGGTTGCCGATCTCGTTTCTTTAACAGGTTACGCTCCTTCTGCATTTTCCACACACACGCGAAACCTACTGCACCTCCTCAAACCTCCTTAGATCTAGAGAGTTTCATTTTTTGTTCTACGTCAGCTTTACACACAAAGCCTCGTCATCGTACAACAGTGCTGAGATCTCAGTATCTTTTAAAATCAATCCATCTATCTCTGCGGTATATGCTAAATGTCTGCAAAGGACCTGCCATAAGGTAACTTTGGGTCTAGTGTGCAAATAAGCAATGGCTTCAACTAGCGATCCTCTGTCATGATGGAGTAAAACAGGGATGGGTGCTTTGGGATCTCACTGGAGCAGGGCAAAGGGGAGTGCGAGGAAGTTTCCTAGAGAAATATCACTTTTCAAGACATTTTTTTCTCTGAGATACTGAAGGCCTCCAGAACACTGTAGGCATTGTCACCGATGTCAGAATGGCTGTACTCTCAAGTCTGTGACAAATTTCTTTTACTCCCTTAGTTTGCAGCCTAGGTGTAACGTATTCCTGGAACTCTTCAATTTGTCCTCGCAAAGCCATGTTTAGAGAACACGGTTCCTCTACCTTGTAGTTCTTATTCTCTGAAGACTTGTTTGTCTTGATAGTTAACTAAACCGTGAACTCAGGGAAGAAACAAGCTATACCCATGCTGATTTTCCTTGGGTTCCTAATATTGAGCTCAGTGCCTGAAACTTAACAGATCCTAAATAAGTCACTTTCAGTGGATGAATGACATAGTGATGGCATTTGAGTTGAACATCCAAGAGAAAACAGAAGAAAACTGGTTAGAACAAGAGGGTATGTGAGGCTGAGGTAGAGACAGGGGATGGGAGTTGGGGAATAATCTGAAAAGATGGCCCTTGAATGACATGTGGGAGTTTCTGACCGTTTCCTCTAAGATCAGGAACAAGACAAGGACGTCCACTCTCACCACTATTGTTCAACATAGTTTTGGAAGTCCTAGCCACGGCAGTCAGAGAAGAAAAAGAAATAACAGGAATCCAAACTGGAAAAGAAGAAGTCAAACTATCATTGTTTGCAGATGACATGATACTATACACAGAAAATCCTAAAGATGCTACCAGAAAACTACTAGAGCTCATCAATGAATTCGGTAAAGTTGCAAGAAGTTTCAACGATATCTTGAAGATTAAAGGGAACCATTAGAACATTTTAATTGGGGAAATGACATAAGCACATGGTATTTTTAAAAGATGCCTCTAGGGCTTCCCTGGTGGCACAGCGGTTGAGAGTCCGCCTGCCGATGCAGGGGACACGGGTTCGTGCCCCGGTCCGGGAGGATCCCACGTGCGGCGGAGCAGCTGGGCCCATGAGCCATGGCCACTGGGCCCGCGCGTCCGGAGCCCGTGCTCCGCAACGGGAGAGGCCACAGCAGTGAGAGGCCTGCGTACAGCAAAAAAAAAAAATGCCTCTAAGCATGGGCATGGAAGGTAGATTGGAAGGAAATGAGTGGCTCTCTGGTGACAAATCAAAGTCTATTTTACCTGTTCAGGTGAGAAATTATGAAGCCCTTAATGAAGAGGCGAGCCAAAAAAAAAAAAGACGAGACAGATAAAGGGATTTTGGCAGAGGGAAACTCCTCAGTGTCTGATTAGATGCTGAAGAGAAGGAAAACAGAGGAAAATACACTTATGTCCAAGACCACGAATAGAACATGATTGCAAGGACCATGAGAAAAGAGGAAGCAGACTGTGGCAGGTTTGGATTTTCAGCTGTTGAACTTCTAGGTGGGGATTATGGCCGTTAAGCAGAAAAGGGCCGTGGACGGCTGAGAAGGAATATATCACAGTCATTAACAGCAAAGATTCTGGAGCCAGACTGTTGGGTTCAAATCTTCACCCCACCACCGACGATGGTGTAAGCTTGGGCGAGTTGCTTAACTGCTCTGGGTCTCAGCTTTCTCATTTATAAAATGCGAAAAATAATAGTGTCCACCTTACAGGGCTGCTATGAGGATTAAATGCTTTCGCTTGTATAAAGTAAAAGCCCTTGAATACTGCCCGGCACAAAGTAAGCTTTATATAAATATCCGATGTTGTTGTTATTGTTGTTCCATGGAGGTACTGAGCTCTGTAGAAAAATCTGGAATGAATATATAAATTTTGGAGTACTGACACATGAGTGAATGTCAAAGTTTAGGGATGAAATAGATCAAAATATACAAAAAATAACCTTTCTCTGTAACTTTAAACCACCCTTCTCTCCAGGGACTGCAAAGCTTCACGTGTCAAGAAACTAGTAACACCATCTTCTCTTGGTTCCCTTACTCTTCTGGCATGCTTGCATTTGCAGATCTCATCCAGGATGTTTTGATGTGTGAGTTCTGACTTAGAATTTTTACACATTTAGACCAAAATCTCCCGGGTGCCTATTCTTCATTAAGCCTCATCTTCACTGCTCTGAGTTCGAGCATTCAAGTGCACAATGCACTAAACACATTCTTACCTTTGCTTATATTTGAATTTTTGGGGGGCGGGGGGGACTTAGAAGTAACCAAACGGATGTATATAAGCCATTTCTTTCTGGTTACTGTAGCCAATATATTGAATGTCTCTCACTCCCTCTCTCTTACACACACACACACACACACACACACACACACACACACACAGTGTAAAAGAAGTAAAGGTGTTATCTCCATAACTGACTAGAGAAAGCAGCATTAAATAGATATGTGAAATGTATAGTTTCACGAACATGTACAGTTTTAAGAGAACTAAAGATTGTCTAATCTAGCTCTTACATTACAGATGTGAATTGTGGAGCCAGAAGGATGACGTGACGTGCCTATGATCACACGAGAATTTGTCTGCATGCTGCATTTTACAATACAATTCAGCTGGAATACAAAATCTGCAGTCCAGAGAGAGACTCTGTGCCCAATTGTGTATCTAAAAATATTCACTATGAAATCATGATTTTTATCACAGCTAAAGATGTTCACAATATTTTACTGAAAGCACTTTTATGCTAATACAAGCCAAACACACTTGCCAGAACTACATTCCACCAGACTTATTATCTGTACTTATAAAAGCTTTATCAATAAGACAACTGTTATGTTTGTTTCTATACTGTCAGTACACCTACATTTACTATTTCATTTCATTCTTACAGTGTCTCTGTTATTCAAAAAGGGACGAACTGAATTTCTATAAAATGTTCTTTTGGGACCTGCTAAAACACATGGTATTTTGTGAAAAAGAGAAGCAGTACTTAGATTTTTATCAAAGTTGTGTACAAGCTTAATTTTATTACATCTTTAAAAACTTCTCAAATTAAAGAGGTCTTTTTCAAGAACTGTGGGATAGACTTTCTCATACACACACACATGCCTGTATGTCAGGATTCAAGCACTAAAAAAATATTATTAATGACTGTCCAGACAGTATAGAAGCAACTCTATGTTTGTGTAACAGTAAGTGGGAAATAATAAAACAACCAGGAAGTTTCTCTAGCACCACGAAGAAGAAAGACTAATAACCATCACCTAGGTTTGTTCAGCCATATATACTTTTGCTTCCAAAATGACATTCACTACATAGATTAGGAGAAGTGATGAAAGAAACATTAACATATGATTTTCAATTTTTAAAAATTCATACAGTATGTTAAGGAAGTGGTATTCACTTTTTCTTTGTTAAGACCAAAGTGTCAGAATATTTTAAATGAATTGATTTACATAAGTAGATAAATTATTAATGTAGAAAACTACAAATTAATGTCCACTTTTCTGGCTTAAAAGCAAAGTCATACCTAAAATAATATATTTTAACAGCACTCATCTGTGCAGACTTCCAACAATGACTTTGAAGAGAATCATTACTTAGTACCATTCAACAGCCTTCAAAAATGATTAACTGGCAGTACTATCTCTGCATCTATTTTTTTTTAAACAAGTCCTAAAATACATATCTCACATAATGGGAAATTCTACCTGTTCCTTACTTTGTCAAGGAATAATTTTAAAATGCATATTTTTAGATAATATAGTTCAGGAATGTAAGAACCCATCTTTCATTATCTTTTCCTAGGGTTTTTAAAATTTTTATTATTTTTTTCTGAGAATTGGGATAAGAGAAGCAGACAGAATATGTGGAAATACGTATGAGAAAATATATATAAAATCAATTTCTATTTTATTGGGAATAATCCACATAGGTATCAGTATTTACTTTAGAGTGACTCTATATTTATATTTCATAACGTGAACATGAATTCTCTCTTCATTTTAAAATAGTGAATTCAACTTTTATTTCTCTTTTATAAAAAAAGAAGCCTAAAATCAATAACCCAGTAAAATTGTAAGCTTGAATCTTAATATAACCTTTCCTGTTCAACAGGGCATTTACCATTCCATGCCATCTTGATAAAGCGAATAGGTGTCAGATTTACCAGCATACTCAAAAATCCAATTTTTTTTTTTCAGAGAGACCATAAATGGCATTCCTAAACCATCAAGTCTTGGAAGGCATTTTAAAGAACAGTCTTACAGATAGAATCAAAATTAATTTGCAAGACACTGACAAATAATTTTAATTTTAAAATATGTTCAATGGCATGTTTGTTTTATATGCAAAATGTAAAATTACATTTTTGGGGAAGGATGGGAGATGGAATGCCTTGACAATCTCAAGTCATCAGAGAGCATACTTGAAAAATCTGAAGACAGATGGAAAATTATTTGCTCCATAGCACAAGACTCTGGAGACACATCAAAGGGTACAAGTTCTGCACAGCCTACATCACATGATGGATCCCTATTTTTAAAAATAACATGACTGGTAATAATGACAGAGGTTATCATTGCTAACAATAGCTACCACTGTTGTCATTATAATTCTTACCAACATGCAAGGTGTTCCTACCAAAATGATTTGCTGTACTCATGCTAAGAATCAGCACAAAAAAGGAAGAATTTCTGTAGTCCTATTTGAAAACTCCATAAAAATGACTACAATGAATTCTTTCCTCTTGCCCAGATCAGAGCAATTGACACAGTGCATTCTTTCCAAACGGAATGCCATGACTTACTGTACTGACCAATTTTACTGGAGTAGGACAAACTGAGGCCGTTTAGACTCATAAAGATGTTTGCAGCATTTAAGCTGTCCCAGATACATTACTGACTGGATGGATGCCTCGGCACGTCCTTGTGGGCTGCCACAAATAAGCAAAGTGCAACCTGTGGATGGCAAACTATCATCTGGTGGTACTGAGTCATCCCCAGGTACACATGAAAAGTATTCCCTCATTAAACTGCAAACAAAAAATAGTTTATCTGAATATAAATTATAATCTTAACTTGGTGCAAGCATACTAAAATACAAATAGCTAAATTAAGATAAAAATTTTACTGAACCTGATCTCAGATCAACTCCTTTGGAAATATTACAAATGGCATTACTGAACCAGAAATGTACCCTGATGGATAATTTACAAGTGGACAAAATAATTACAAATGTGTCCTATGGTTAGCTGAAAATAAGGTTTTCCATGAACTTTGCTTAAAATCAGGATTGAAAAAAGGTAAAATTAGCTATTTGGAGAATCTTAACAAATGACACCTTCCTATAACTGGAATTTCTAATTATATACACACCCCGAAGCACACATATATATGTTGTTAGACTGTGTTGCCTACTATACTGTTCCATTTGTGCAGTCAAATAGTTTATATAACTTTTAAAAATAAGCAATCAGCCTTCCAGGTGATTTAAACAGAGCCCAGATCAAATGTTGAAATTCCTGAACTAGGATTGTGACTGTAAATAAATTATTGAAAGTAAAAACAAAACAAAACAAACCCCACATGATTGTAATTTAAACTTCTTAGATTTGCACGGGGATTCCGGGAAGATGGCGGAAGAGTAAGACGCGGAGATCACCCTCCTCCCCACAGATACACCAGAAATACATCTACACGTGGAACAACTCCTACAGAACACCTACTGAACGCTGGCAGAAGACCTCAGACCTCCCAAAAGGCAAGAAACCCCCACGTACCTGGGTAGGGCAAAAGAAAACAGAATAAACAGAGACAAAAGGATAGGGACGGTACCTGCACCAGTGGGAGGGAGCCGTGAGGAGGAAAGGTGTCCACACACTTGGAGCCCCTTCGGGGGCGGAGACTGCGGGTGGCGGAGGTGCGAGCTTCGGGGCCGCGGAGGACAGCGCAGCCACAGGGGTGCGGAGGGCAAAGCGGGGAGATTCCCGCACAGAGGATCAGCGCCGACCGGCACTCACCAGCCCGAGAGGCTTGTCTGCTCGCCCGCCGGGGCGGGCGGGGCTGGGAGCCGAGGCTCGGGCTTGGGTCGGAGCGCAGGGAGAGGACTGGGGTTGGCGGCGTGAACACAGCCTGCAGCGGGTTAGTGCGCCACGGCTGGCCGGGAGGGAGTCCGGGGAAAAGTCTGCAGCTGCCCAAGAGGCAAGAGACTTCTTCTTCCCTCTTTGTTTCCTGGTGCGCGAGGAGAGGTGATTAAGAGCGCTGCTTAAAGGAGCTCCAGAGACGGGCGCGAGCCGCGGCTAAAAGCGCGGACCCCAGAGACGGGCACGAGACGCTAAGGCTGCTGCTGCCGCCCCCAAGAAGCCTGTGTGCGAGCACAGGTCACTCTCCACACCCCCTTCCGGGGAGCCTGTGCACCCCGCCACTGCCAGGTTCCCGGGATCCAGGGACAACTTTCCCGGGAGAACGCACGGCGCGCCTCCGGCTGCTGCAACGTCACGCCCGCCTCTGCAGCCGCAGGCCCGCCCCGCCCTCCCCTCCCTCCCCCCCTCCCCTCCCTCCCCCCCTCCCCCCCTCCCCTCCCTCCCCCCCTCCCCTCCCTCCCCCCCCTCCCCCCCCCCGCCCCCGCCCCAGCCTGAGTGAGCCAGAGCCCCCGAGTCAGCGGCTCCTTTAACTCCATTCTGTCTGAGCAAACAACAAACGCCCTCCAGCGACCTACACGCAGAGGCGGAGCCAAATCCAAAGCTGAGCCCCGGGAGCTGTGAGAACAAAGAAGAGAAAGGGAATCTCTCCCAGCAGCCTCAGGAGCAGCGATTAAATCTCCACAATCAACTTGATGCACCTGCATCTGTGGAATACCTGAATAGACAACGAATCATCCCGAATTAAGGAGGTGGACTTTGAGAGCAACATTTATGATTTTTCCCCCTTTTCCTTTTTTTGTGTGTATGTGTATGCTTCTGTGTGAGATTTTGTCTGTATAGCTTTGCTTCCACCATTTGTCCTAGGGCTCTATCCGTCCGTTTTTTTTTTTTTTCCAATAATTATTTTTTATTTTAATAACTATATTATATTTTATCTTACTTTATTTTATTTTACTTTATCTGCTTTTTTTTTTTCCTTCCCTCCTTCCCTCCCTCCTTTCTTTCTTTCGTTCTTTCTTTCTACTTCTACTAATTCTTTCTTTCTACTTTTTCTCCCTTTCTCTCCCTGAGCCGTGTGGATGAGGCACAGTCAGTGCTGTGCCTCTGAGGTGGGAGAGCCAACTTCAGGACAGTGGTCCACAAGAGACCCCCCAGCTCCACATAATATCAAACGGCAAAAATCTCCCAGAGATCTCCATCTCAACACTATCACCCAGCTTCACTCAACGACCAGCAAGCTACAATGCTGAACATCCTATGCCAAACAACTAGCAAGACAGGAACACAACCCCACCCATTAGCAGAGAGGCTGCCTAAAATCATAGTAAGTCCACAGACACTCCAAAACACACCACCAGACGTGGACCTGCCCACCAGAAAGACAAGATACAGCCTCATCCACGAGAACACAAGCACTAGTCCCCTCCACCAGGAAGCCTACACAACCCACTGAACCAACCTTAGCCACTGGGGACAGACACCAAAAACAACAGGAACTACGAACCTGCAGCCTATGAAATGGAGACCCCAAACACAGTAAGATAAGCAAAAAGAGAAGACAGAAAAACACACAGCACATGAAGGAGCAAGATAAAAACCCACCAGACTTAACAAATGAAGAGGAAATAGGCAGTCTACCTGAAAAAGAATTCAGAATAATGATAGTAAAGATGATCCAAAATCTTGGAAATAGAATAGACAAAATGCAAGAAACATTTAACAAGGACCTAGAAGAACTAAAGATGAAACAAACAATGATGAACAACACAATAAATGAAATGAAAAATACTCTAGAAGGGCTCAATAGCAGAATAACTGAGGCAGAAGAACGGATAAGTGACCTGAAAGATAAAATAGTGGAAATAACTACAGCAGAGCAGAATAAAGAAAAAAGAATGAAAAGAACTGAGGACAGTCTCAGAGACCTCTGGGACAACATTAAACACACCAACTTTCGAATTATAGGGGTTCCAGAAGAAGAAGAGAAAAAGAAAGGGACTGAGAAAATATTTGAAGAGATTATAGTTGAAAACTTCTCTAATATGGGAAAGGAAATAGTTAATCAAGTCCAGGAAGCACAGAGAGTCCCATACAGGATAAATCCAAGGAGAAATATGCCAAGACACATATTAATCAAACTGTCAAAAATTAAATACAAAGAAAACATATTAAAAGCAGCAAGGGAAAAACAACAAATAACACACAAGGGAATCCCCATAAGGTTAACAGCTGATCTTTCAGCAGAAACTCTGCAAGCCAGAAGGGACTGACAGGACATATTTAAAGTTATGAAGGAGAAAAACCTGCAACCAAGATTACTCTACCCAGCAAGGATCTCATTCAGATTTGATGGAGAAATTAAAACCTTTACTGACAAGCAAAAGCTGAGAGAGTTCAGCACCACAAAACCAGCTCTACAACAACTACTAAAGGAACTTCTCTAGGCAAGAAACACAAGAGAAGGAAAAGACCTACAATAACGAACCCAAAACAATTAAGAAAATGGGAATAGGAGCATACATATTGATAATTAGCTTAAATGTAAATGGACTAAATGCTCCCACCAAAAGACACAGATTGGTTGAATGGATACGAAAACAAGACCCATATATTTGCTGTCTACAAGAGACCCAGTTCAGACCTAGAGACACATACAGACTGAAAGTAAGGGGATGGAAAAAGATATTTCATGCAAATGGACATCAAAAGAAAGCTGGAATAGCAATTCTCATATCAGACAAAAGGGACTTTAAGATCAAGAGTATTACAACAGACAAAGAAGGACACTACATAGTGATCAAGGGATCAATCCAAGAAAAAGATATAACAATTGTAACTATTTATGCACCCAACAAAGGAATACCTCAATACATAAGGCAAGTACTAACAGCCATAAAAGGGGAAATCAACAGTAACATATTCATAGTAGGGGACTTTAATACCCTACTTTCACCAATGGACAAATCATCCCAAATGAAAATAAATAAGGAAACACAAGCTTTAGATGATACATTAAACAAGATGGACTTAATTGATATTTATAGGACATTCCATCCAAAAACAACAGAATACACATTTTTCTCTAGTGCTCATGGAACATTCTCCAGGATAGATCATATCTTGGGTCACAAATCAAGCCTTGGTAAATTTAAGAAAATCGAAGTTGTATCAAGTATCTTTTCCGACCACAACGCTATGAGACTAGATATCAATTACAGGAAAAGATCTGTAAAAAATACAAACACATGGAGGCTAAACAATACACTACTTAATATCGAAGTGATCACTGAAGAAATCAAAGAGGAAATTAAAAAATACCTAGAAACAAATGACAATGGAGACATGACGACCCAAAACCTATGGGATGCAGAAAAAGCAGTTCTAAGAGGGAAGTTTATAGCAATACAAGCCTACCTTAAGAAACAGGAAACATCTCGAATAAACAACCTAGCCTTGCACCTAAAGCAATTAGAGGAAGAAGAACAAAAAAAACCCAAAGTTAGCAGAAGGAAAGAAATCATAAAAATCAGATCAGAAATAAATGAAAAAGAAATGAAGGAAACGATAGCAAAGATCAATAAAACTAAAAGCTGGTTCTTTGAGAAGATAAACAAAATTGATAAATCATTAGCCAGACTCATCAAGAAAAAAAGGGAGAAGACTCAAATCAATAGAATTAGAAATGAAAAAGAAGTAACAAGTGACACTGTAGAAATACAAACGATCATGAGTGATTACTACAAGCAACTCTATGCCAATAAAATGGACAACCTGGAAGAAATGGACAAATTCTTAGAAATGCACAACCTGCCAAGAGTGAATCAGGAAGAAATAGAAAATATGAACAGACCAATCACAAGCACTGAAATTGAAACTGTGATTAAAAATCTTCCCACAAACAATAGCCCAGGACCAGATGGCTTCACAGGCGAATTCTATCAAACATTTAGAGAAGAGCTAACACCTATCCTTCTCAAACTCTTCCAAAATATAGCAGAGGGAGGAACACTCCCAAACTCATTCTACGAGGCCACCATCACCCTGATACCAAAACCAGACAAGAATGTCACAAAGAAAGAAAACTATAGGCCAATATCACTGATGAACATAGATGCAAAAATCCTCAACAAAATACTAGCAAACAGAATCCAACAGCACATTAAACGGATCATACACCATGATCAAGTGGGGTTAATTCCAGGAATGCAAGGATTCTTCAATATACACAAATCAATCAACGTGATACACCATATTAACAAACTGAAGGAGAAAAACCATATGATCATCTCAATAGATGCAGAGAAAGCTTTCGACAAAATTCAACACCCATTTATGATAAAAACCCTGCAGAAAGTAGGCATAGAGGGAACTTTCCTCAACATAATAAAGGCCATATATGACAAGCCCACAGCCAACATCGTCCTCAATGGTGAAAAACTGAAAGCATTTCCACTAAGATCAGGAACAAGACAAGGGTGCCCACTCTCACCACTCTTATTCAACATAGTTTTGGAAGTTTTAGCCACAGCAATCAGAGAAGAAAAGGAAATAAAAGGAATCCAAATCGGAAAAGAAGAAGTAAAGCTGTCCCTGTCTGCAGATGACATGATACTATACATAGAGAATCCTAAAGATGCTACCAGAAAACTGCTAGAGTTAATCAATGAATTTGGTAAAGTTGCAGGATACAAAATTAATGCACAGAAATCTCTGGCATTCCTATACACAAATGATGAAAAGTCTGAAAGTGAAATCAAGAAAACACTCCCATTTACCACTGCAACAAAAAGAATAAAATATCTAGGAATAAACCTACCTAAGGAGACAACAAAAGACCTGTATGCAGAAAATTATAAGACACTGATGAAAGAAATTAAAGATGATACAAATAGATGGAGAGATATACCATGTTCTTGGGTTGGAAGAATCAACATTGTGAAAATGACTCTAGTACCCAAAGCAATCTACAGATTCAATGCAATCCCTATCAAACTACCACTGGCATTTTACACAGAACTAGAACAAAAAATTTCACAATTTGTATGGAAACACAAAAGACCCCGAATAGCCAAAGCAATCTTGAGAACGAAAAACGGAGCTGGAGGAATCAGGCTCCCCAACTTCAGACTATACTACAAAGCGACAGTAATCAAGACAGTATGGTACTGGCACAAAAACAGAAAGATAGATCAATGGAACAGGATAGAAAGCCCAGAGATAAACCCACGCACACATGGTCACCTTATCTTTGATAAAGGAGGCAGGAATGTACAGTGGAGAAAGGACAGCCTCTTCAATAAATGGTGCTGGGAAAACTGTACAGGTACATGTAAAAGTATGAAATTAGATCACTCCCTAACACCATACACAAAAATAAGCTCAAAATGGATTAAAGACCTAAATGTAAGGCCAGAAACTATCAAACTCTTAGAGGAAAACATAGGCAGGACACTCTATGACATAAATCACAGCAAGATCCTTTCTGACCCACCTCCTAGAGAAATGGAAATAAAAACAAAAATAAACAAATAGGACCTAATGAAACTTCAAAGCTTTTGCACAGCAAAGGAAACCATAAACAAGACCAAAAGACAACCCTCAGAATGGGAGAAAATATTTGCAAATGAAGCAACTGACAAAGGATTAATCTCCAAAATTTATAAGCAGCTCATGCAGTGTAGTAACAAAAGAACAAACAACCCAGTCCAAAAATGGGCAGAAGACCTAAGTAGACGTTTCTCTAAAGAAGATATACGGACTGCCAACAAACACATGAAAGAATGCTCAACATCACTAATCATTAGAGAAATGCAAATTAAAACTACAATGAGATATCATCTCACACCAGTCAGAATGGCCATCATCAAAAAATCTACAAACAATAAATGCTGGAGAGGGTGTGGAGAAAAGGGAACCCTCCTGCACTGTTGGTGGGAATGTAAATTGATACAGGCACTGTGGAGAACAGTATGGAGGTTCCTTAAAAAACTACAAATAGAACTACCATATGACCCAGCAATCCCACTACTGGGCATATACCCTGAGAAAACCATCATTCAAAAAGAGTCATGTACCAAAATGTTCATTGCAGCTCTATTTACAATAGCCCAGAGATGGAAACAACCTAAGTGTCCATCATCGGATGAATGGATAAAGAAGATGTGGCACATATATACAATGAATATTACTCAGCCATAAAAAGAAATGAAATTGAACTATTTGTAATGAGGTGGAAAGACCTAGAGTCTGTCATACAGAGTGAAGTAAGTCAGAAAGAGAGAGACAAATACCGTATGCTAACACATATATATGGAACTTAAGAAAAAAAAAAATGTCATGAAGAGCCTAGGGGTAAGACAGGAATAAAGACACAGACCTACTAGAGAATGGACTTGAGGATATGGGGAGGGGGAAGGGTAAGCTGTGACAAACACAGAGAGAGGCATGGACATATATATACTAACAAACGTAAGGTAGATAGCTAGTGGGAAGCAGCCGCATAGCACAGGGAGATCAGCTCGGTGCTTTGTGATCGCCTGGAGGGGTGGGATAGGGAGGGTGGGAGGGAGGGAGACGCAAGAGGGAAGACATATGGGAACATATGTATATGTATATTCACTTTGATTCACTTTGTTATAAAGCAGAAACCAACACACCACTGTAAAGCAATTATACTCCAATAAAGATGTTAAAAAAAAAAAAAAACCTGCTTAGTCTCAGCCTCATCTGAATTTCTCCCTCTCTCTCTCTCACACACACACACACATGCACAGAGGCACACACATACGGTGGTCCTTTCTCAGCCCGTTCTGACTTCTCCGGCTATTTTCTAAGTTGCTTCAGCAGCTTATTCTGGAGCTTTCTGATAGCCGTTGCCAAGGAAAGGTTTGTCTAAAGAGCGAAAACACGAAGTGGACAATTGTGATTCTTACAGAGAGAGTGAAGTCCTAAAACTCAGTATTGCCCATGGAGTAAAAGAGACGTTTGCAGGCCAGAAGCTGCCTTGGGAAGGCGCATGGGACCTTTTCGGAACTGCAGTGCTATTGCCTGCAGATGAACGAGTGGGTTTCTCAGCACCCAGGCGATTTGCAGTGAGCGTCCCCTCTGGTCACTTGCCACTGGGTTCTTTAGAGGATATTATTGCAAGGCTTTTGAGGACCCTGATCTAAGTAACAGAAGCTACAGAAAGAAGGCATAGCGGCTGGCTGATCTTCACCTTGTAAGGGATGCTGGAGAGGAAACTCAGCCAGGTTTCTATTTAGCGATGAGGCAAGAATCGCTGCCTTTGGGAATGTGGCAAATAGTGCCTCATGACAAATTTACCATTCAGTGAGATGTGGTGGCTCAAACACTATGTACTGTGTGCACTCAACCTGAGGAATACGAACACTGACTCTGGCAATTTGTGTAAATTTATTATAATATGTAGCTGTATAAAACCATACATAAGCAAGACAGTGGTCAAGCCAACGAATTCTGCCAATTTACTGTAAACGTATGTCAAATCCATTTTAATCTGTTATATATTCAAGAAGGCCGAAAACCACAATTATTTTTAAATGATCACTTAGATGGTTAAATGTCAACACAGCTTTTAAAAAAGTTGTGGAACTCAGTCTAAAGCATGGTAAACTTGACAAACATTTCTTACAGTTTTTTTTTTTTCCCAATTTAAAATCAAATTTCTGCCACTGCTGTTGGCTGAATCAATAAATGAAACACTCAGAGAGAATGAGGTGATGTTCACCGGCTGGCTTGCCTTGATTTTGCTGCCTAGTAATCTTGAAAATCCCACGCAGTGAGCACTCAGGGGGGTCAGGGATAGGGAAGCTTGGAGACAACCCAAGGGAAACATAAATGCTTACTGCCCAACACTCACCAATCGTACTGATGGCGAGTATAATAATAATCACCACCATTTCTATCTATACAGTACTTAGTATGCAGTGTGTATAGAAAACCCCATTCAGTCCCCCAAATCACCATGCAAGGTAAATATCCTTTTCCCATTTAGAGGAAACAGACTTTAGAAAGGTAAGGAGAAACTCAATGGCAAAGCCAAAACTCCCACCGTCTGCCTGACTGCAAAGCTCAGGCTTGTTTCACAGCCTACCCTCTAAACGGTCTACTGAGATGATCTTCCATGATCATCTTAAAGTAGCCCAGCCCAGGATGCAATTCACTTCCCTTTGACTGAAGCCAGAAATTTATATGACTTGTTTCAGGAGCCAACCATCAGAGTGGGAAATCTTTTCCTGTCCATATAGTTGCCCAGAGGCGGTCTTGCCAGCAAGAGGTGTTCATCGAAGCCCAGACACCATACTTCCCTTTTCCCTAGCATCCTTCAGGGACATACAGGGGTCTGGATATAATGGGGCCAGGACTAACTTGGGTAGACAGATGTTGAGAGAGGTCTCCCAGATTTGATCTTCTAGATTCTGTGCCTTTCACCTGATGGGTTCTAGACTGCTGGGAGGTCAGATATCTCCAGGTGTTTTGTTTCAGGTAATTGTTGTCAGATGTGCTCATAACAGCATCAATGTTAAGAATTAAAAGATAGAGCAATCAATCAATCAATCACACTGCCAATCTATCACCTATCCATCCGAGCGTGTATGCTGGGATCCCATCACAGCTCTGGAACGGCTCACTATCTTCTGATTGAAAATGTTTTGCCTTCTCTAACTGACAACAAGAATTATTCTTCCAAAACAAAGACATTATATTGCACATTTTTATATTCCTAATAATGTTTTTATGGTAAATACATAATCCATGAACTGCAGGTAACATAATTATGATTTTCAACAACTGCAGACAGTTCATTATTTTCTCTATTTGGCTATATCCCACCAATAATGAGTCACATTTAAATTTCGCTCAAACAAACACGTCTCTAGAGTATATATTTTGGATAAATTACATTTAATTTTCTATTAGAAGATTACATTTTTAATCTATAAGAACACATAGCAGGTGCCAATGTAATTGTGAGCTATCTTGGGATCCTGAGACTCTGAAAATTGTATAGATACTGTCTTTAGGTTTATTTTCTGGTTGTAATCTACTACACCCGTTTTCTTTTTAACCCAGAACTCATTTTTATGTTAAGGCTCAGCACCTCAGAAAACAGAGGTTGGCCATGAAAACTGCAGCACAACATTAACAGTGTGTTGTTAACAGCAATGCTATAAACTTTCTTTATCGAGATGCACCTAATGTAAGTACATAAGAAAGGGCTCAAAAGCTTAAGAAGACTTAATTTATCCTAGTTGATTTTTATCTGGGATTCATGTAGCTGAAGATTAGACAAGTGCAGGCTAATGACCTCCTTTTTATATCACTAATTTTCAGTTATGCGTCACAGTGTTATCACATACGCTTCTAAATGAGCCATATTCTTCATAGCTAATTGGTGGGACCAGTGAACTGGATCAACAGGCCATGCTACTTTGTCTTATTCCCAGTTTGAGTCCTTACTGGGTATTTAATCTGACAATGTGAATGAGGCAAGCTTCCAGAGTTCAGCTGTGCTGCCAGGAAGGCCACGCAGAGATACGGGCAAGATGGCTCGTGTGTGTGCCATTCATCAGAGCGCACATTAAAAGGAAAGGAAGAGTATGCGGTTTTCATCCTTCTGGACCTGGTGTGTTTTGCTTTCATGCTGAGGTGCGTTGGGGGAGTGAGGGCTTAAAGCTGGTGTATTGTCAAGATGGTGAAGTCTGGACCTGGTGTGCCGTCAAGAAAAGGAAGATATTTTTGCAAAGTGTTTTCACAAAATCAAGTCTTAGACACACTCAAACACATATTACAGGGTCCCCCCCCAAGTTTTTGAGTGTCATTCTCATTCCTCTATGCATTTTAGGAGTTTTAAATGTTATAGTAAAATTCTTCACCCATAGCTTTATATAAAAATTGAAGTGTTTAAAATGAGATATCTTTGAAATAAACATTTTTAATTTCAGTAAGAATTGGTTCACTTAAAACAGGTGTTCCAAGCAGCTTCAGGCATCCACTAGTTTTATTTTGTGTTACTTATTTAGCGGGTGTAGCTTACGTGTTTTCAAACTAATTCACCGTTGATCAAAACCGAAATGCTTGGTTCACGCACCATGATACTGAGGTAAGCATCAATGGAGCGCTAAAGAATTAACTGTATCAGTACTAACCCTTTCCGATTTCATATATTAATGATGTTATTCATGTTTTCTACTTGGTGTGTTTTTAATAGTTGCTTTATTGTTTGAAAAACTATTTAAAAATATTTAAAGCGTTCACTTAAAAAATATCTTGGTTTCTTTGCCACCTAATAATGGTCTGTGTTTTTCACGTGAAACGGAAAAATCAAAGAGATACTGGTTGTTGTTTTTTTTTAAGTCTCCTTTCACTGTACCTTTAGTACATCTAATATAAATTAGACAAGTAATGAATAATGGGCCAGCAGGAATCTTCTTTCCTTTGGCATTAATCTCTTAGTTTTATATAGAAACATTACTATTTCTAGCTTCGAGAACACAAATGTGTACTACGAGGAATGAATTATAGACCTGACAGATTATAGACAGGTTAAAACTCAGTTTAAAAGTGTCCTTCTTTCAATACTTTATTGTACTGAATTCTTAAAATAAATTAGGAAAAAATATTGACTACAGTTAAGATAGGTTGTGTTCCTTTAGGTTTATTTCAAAAGAGATCATCAGTGACTACAAGTTAAAATCACTACAGTTCATCTCAATTTATGCTTTAAATTCTCATCTTGAAAATAATTAACATGAATGCTAAAAAGGAAGCTTGGGGCTGCCGATTAATATTATCTAAAGAAAAACACCTTCAGTTTTATTTTGGGTAATCTTTTATTTTTCTTTCTGTATCAAGAGTCTTTCTGCTCTCAGTAGGTATGCATATTGTTTCAGTTTTCTATTTACAAAATAATCCTAGAAGAAATCTCATTGACTTTTAATTTTCATAACTCTTTATATCAATATTTAACAGAAGTAGGTAATCATTTCCAGGATAGTTAGCCCGGCCTTACATAAAATTAGGCAAGGTAGGAAATTACTTTCATTACTGCCTCTTTCCCCTCTCCTTTCAAAGAGGAAGAAATTAATTCATCTGCTAGGCTACATGTTAAAAAAAAAAAAATTAGTTCTGATCTTTATATAGTTGTGTAATCTAAATTAGTACCTGATTCTCTAAAGTCCACAATTTAGGACAGAACAGAATCTACTGCAGCAACTAATTAAACACTTACTGTAAGGTTAAGTTTTTCATTAAATCAATAGGCCCCTCGTGTCAGTTACAAAGCCCTAATTACTATGCAGTAAATTTAGATTGAATTTGAATTAAGGACTGATTTCAATCTAACTGCAGCATGTAAATATTGTAAATTACTAGAATTACAGTTCAATAAAATTGAATGGATTTCACTTTAGATAAACCAAATGCAAATGAGAAGAAAAAAAGACCTGATGAAATTTCTTCCAAACATCTTGCCAAGAAGCATTATGCATCGCATATAGGACGTTGTTTTGGCAACAAGCATGTTACAGCTCAATAGTTCTACTTCCCTTTAACATGTTTTAATATTTGATTATCTATAGTAAAAATGAATAAATTTAATCTCTCCCAGGTGATCAAGCAAAATGATGGTTAATGTGACTGCTTACTGTGTTGCTTTAGTTTGATGACTGCATTGTTGTGCTACAGCACAGTATGAAATCAGGTTATCAGGTTATAACTAGCTGGGATAAAATACACACACACAGGCACACATGCGAGAGCTGGGAAATAACAAAACAAGCCATGTTCTAAGCATAAGTCAGATCCTTTAAAGTCAAAAAAGAAAAAAACACAAAAACTAAAAATGTGCAGACACTAAGCTCTAATTGAAAAAATACATAAAACTGAAAACAGTTGAAAGTTTCTGAACCTTTCATTTTGCCTTAAATAAGTATTCTATGCACAGGAAATAAACTAAAAAAATCAAGGCGCCGAAGACAAGCTTTGACAACACAGAAAGGAGAGCTCAGTACTGATTAGCAGTAGGAAGGGGTAGGTTGGCTGATAAAGAACTGCTCGTAACACCTAACAATTTCTGTACAGCCTTCTGAAGGAAAAGTTGGAAAGATTTTTATAATCAGATGAGTAACGCAGCCCAGACTTGTGCTCATCAACTTCCACCACCTTTCTTTTGACTTGGGCAGAAGAACCCAATCAAATATAAAATATCAACATGATATATGTAGTACAACCATGTTTAAGAAAATTCAAGGAAAAACAATCTTTAACTAGAAAAGCAATTAGCTCGCAATGAAACTGTAAGTCAAAATCTTCTTAAAAAGTACCTGTGGTGGAGATGAGCCAAGGATATTCCACATCGTTTGTTTTTAATTCTTAACATATATTTTGGTAAGACTTTCTCCCAGAATTATTTCTAAGACCTGCAGGTGAGTTTGAACGAGTTCCACCTTATTACAGCTAAGGATTAAATCCCCAGAATGATTATGATTGTTTCTGCTTTCCTTTCCGATGAGGTTCACTCAATTAGTATCCTAGTGTGAATGAAGTCCTATTTGTGACAACAAATGGTAAAATTATACCTCTCACTGCAGATAAGTGTCACAGCAGTCTCAAGCTGTAAAAATAGTAATTAAAAAAAAAACAAAACAACCTTTCCAAAAGCAATATTAACTGGCACAACAGATACAGGCTCTGGACCAGTCACTCTGAAACCACTGGGGAATATCTGTCCAGTCTCAACCTGACGGTTCTCATTAAGTCTTTCCAGTATAAGCCCCAAATTCTCTTTACATTGTTTCGAAGAAGAAATTCAGATGTAGCCACTTACAGTTCTATTCTTATATTTCTGTAAAATTCTTCTGCTTTTGCCTGAAAAGGGCAATAATATACACGCAAGATAGTGACAATTATTTTTAGCATCCGGAATACTCTGTCTTGTGGTACAAAAGGTGGATTGCTTATACTCTAGGTATTTGAACATCATGTGTCAGGGAGAATCACTGCTTGGGAATGGCCTTGGCCTTTCTTCCATTTTATTTATGTCTGCTTCCTTGAGATTTTAGTCAATAGATGGGAATATAATTAAAGAATGGTAAATTGTACAGACATATAAAATAAAAGGCTGGTGAAATAGACACAAAACATCCAATAGATCTTCAGAGGCTGCTTGGCAAAAGCGAAAGTAACGAAAAACAAGATGAGGCTATCTTTCATGTTAGTAAGAGAGGAGAGCCCTTTTTGGAGGGTGAAAGAAGAATTTTCTGCAGTCATCAACAAAGTATCTATCTGCTGCTTCATCTTCAGTGAATACATGAAAAGAGAAAATAAACCAATGCCCTTCGCTTAGGAATGCACAGTCGGAAACAAACACACTCTCTCCCCAGCAAATCTACTGCCAATACCTATGCATCTGGAACCTTCAACCAGAGTTCCTCACTCCCTTATGGGTGTAATGATGAGGGTGAACCAAATAAGCACTTGGACTACAGTGAAACAACAATGGAAACAATGTTTTGCATAACTAACTAAGTACTAAAGTACTTACAGGATATGGAAATAATAAAGCAAACAGTGCTTAATGCTGGTGAATTAAGTGACAGGAGGAAGGATAAATTTCTAGAACAATTTTCAGCCTAGATACAGAAAGGAGAAACTTGCTTGCTTTCTAAAAGGGATCCATTACAACTTTTCCCTCTAATGAGAAGGCAGTCAACTTGACTTTCTTGAGACTGATTATCAATCAATACTTCCCAGTTGCTTTGATGTTCATCTCTATTGGAGCGAGCTGGATACCTTTTCATCACTAACTAACGTCATGATAAAGAACCAAATTTGAAACACTGTGACCCAGCAGCACTGCTTCTAGGGATCTGTTTTTTAGACATTTCAGTAAGAAGGTATGAACATAAAGATAAAATTCATTATAAGATTAATGATAGCTAACATGTATTGAGCGCTTCCACTGTGCTACACGCATAGAACGATGATCTCTCTTTTCCCACATGAAGACACTGAGGCTTAGAGAGAAGAAACGTGCCCAACACCTCACAGAGAGTCGGCAGTACAGCTGGGGTTCTGCGTAGGCTGCTGGAATGATCAGTCATTGAGAGCACGGATTCCAGAGCCCGATGGCCCGGATCTGCTACTTTCTGGTTATGTTGCTTTATTCAAGTTAACGAACCTCTCTGTGCCTTAGTCTCACGTCTGTAAAAATTGAGATAATAATAAATAATCCATAGCTTGTTGAACATAAGAATGAGTTACAGAGAACAGTCACACCTGTTCCTTCCCTCGATACAGAGAATACATTTATCTAAGCATGTCCATGAAGGTGAAACATTAAACAACTTAAATACCCTCCAGCGTGGATAACCATACACATGGAAAGTAGGAAAACGTAAGAAGAGAGACCTATGTGGATTACCACACTAAGCCACAGATTCCTAGAAAACACAGCCCGAAGAATGAGCAATGGATGGTTCACAGACATTACCCTTGATGAGGGGAGAGGGCGGTGGGGCGCACGTTTACTTTTTATCTGGTACCTTTCCGTATCGTGTGAATGGGTTACACGTAGATTGTGCTACTTCTGATATTTATGTTAAAACAATAAAGATGATTTTTAAAAGCCTAGGAAAAGAAAAATACAAACATATTTTTAGATTGATTTTTTTTTCTCATAAAACTCTTAATTACAAAATTCTTCAAGCCTTATCCTAAACTAGGCATGCTTCCATTGAACTATTTAATATTGATTTTTCTCATGGAGAATTCTTAACATGGTTTTATTCCACTAGTTCCATGACAAACAGCTATTATTGTATGAAAAATCTCCAACTTTAAACATTTCTTTTCAGTTTTGAATCCTTATTTCTCTCACCTTTTACCTTTGAGATAAGGCTGCAGACACTTGTCAACCTTGGTCATTCACATATACGTAAAATTCTCATTTAATTTTCAAAATTGCACCCAAACGTTTGGGGACTTGTTAATTTTGGTAAAAAGAAATAAACATAGGGGCCAGCTAAGTAAGACAACCAATTCACCAATAGTGGACATCTATTCTAGAATAATATCACCAATTCACTCACAAACAAAATGTCCTCCTTATGTATATTATAATGATATGGCCTGCACGGAAATGTCCCTATACACCTAAAATAAGTAAATTTTATGTGTGGTTAACATCCAATACTGATAGTAAGTGCTATAAAAGATGAATCTACCTCTCAATGTAATGGTTGATTTTAATCTTGCCCAACTTAAATCAAGCTTGTTCAACACACACTTTTCCCGTTATTTATAAACAGAGACACATATATAAGCTTTGTGCTCCTAACCTCACACTCTTTGTGACCTGCTACGTGAGCAGCTATTTCCAGGTCGCGATCTGAATGAATAAAACATGTTATGTGCTTTTATTTTGTATGGATAGTAGAGAGGGGAAGAGGAAACAAACATTTTAAAGAAATTGTGGTAGGTTTCTTAGCAATTCAGTTACTAGGAACTGATCTGGGTTTCTGTGTCGTAGACTTGTGGATAAACATTGAGTTGGCCCCGTAAGAATACTGGAATTAGCTGTAGCTTAATTTTATTTTTATGATCACAAAGTGATGTTAATGAAATGTAAATAGATATTATTGTCACTGCGATCTCTAGGTAACAGCTGAAATTGTACAGTGGCACAGAGCTTAACATTTTATGCAGCACTTTCAAAATATCCTCTCTCCCCTTCAACCTCACACCTGCTCTGTGAGGTGAGTTACAGCAGTTTTATTATTCTCACGTTAGAGCTGAAGGAACTGAACTTATATCCTGAAATGTCCATTTTTTGTACCATTTTAAATCTGTTCAGAAAAAGAAAAAAATATATATACATATACGCACAGAGAACAGGTCAAAAATATTTATCTTTTCAGTGTCAACAAAGTAGGACAAATCATGATTTTATGTTAAATGAATCCTATTAAATTATTCCACACAGCGCTACAATGCCTCCCTGTTTTTTAACTGAGAGAGGTCACATTTCTGAGAGTGGCACAGAGGGCCATGTTCTTAAGAGAAAGGAAGACAGGGGTGCTGGACAGACAGACAGCTCGGGTACTAAAATCGCTTTATTGAAAGAAAGGTGGTTTTTGTTTGTTTGTTTGTTTTTAATTCCTTCTGGCAAAGACGACAGGGTTTTGCTCCAGAATCCTGCCCAAAATGTGTAGGTAACTTGTTATTTGCTTTGTGATGTGTAGTCAATTGAAGCATCGGGTTCCACGAGAGGATGCTTAGTTGCAGGTCTAAGCCTGTTGTGACGTTTCTAGCAAGAAGGGTATCATCTACCATTTCAATTAGCATTTTCCAAGGTGTTCATAATGGTTATCTAACATGATATTTGAAAATGTCACTGTTAAAATAAAATAACCACATGAAATTAAAAGTTAATATTAGGAATAGCTTTTAAAAACCATTTTAAAATTGGCTACAGCAACGTACATTAATCAGATGGCAGACAACACAGTGCTCATTTATTTAGAGTGGCCTCTGCCATGGGGTCAAATTCTGAATCTCTGCCATTTGCCATTTCCGTCTCCTACATGCAAACTCCGGAAAAGAAAAAAACTTGCATAAGAATGTGCAGGACATTGCTTATTTATATGTAAAGCCTTTATTCTGTTTGTTATTTTAGATGAAATCCCATTTCAATTCTATTCTCTCAGGGAAGCATTAACAGTTTGAGCTCAGCGTGAAAACCATCAAACACTTGAGCTAAAATTTAGATGGGGCAATTTTGTCTGGTGAAGTAGAAAAGGACATGTGGAATGGCAAGGAACAGAATGGCTTATGGAAAGGCAGATGTTTTAATAACGTGTCGTCAAGTGGGAGCTTCAGATGTCTAAATTTAAATCTCTTGATATATTTAAAGAAAGTACGCTGAAGAGAAAGAATGCTCTTTTACTGAGAGAAGGGATACACACGTATCTGTCTTCTGGAAGTGGCCAATGCATGTTTAAAAGCAATGATTAAAATTAAAAACCAACAACAACAACAACAAAACGATTATAACCTGAAGTTTGCATAGGGAATGGACGGTGTGGAGGTCTGGAGACTGGCATTGTGATCCTTGCTGTTGCCCAAACAGCATGTGACGGTAGATCTATCAGGCAGCAGAGAGAGGCAGTACAATTACAAAAGAAATTCTCAGTCCACTTAAAGATGACATTTTAATGAAAAACCATGCTAATACATGTCTTTAAATTTTTGCTTCTATAGGAACTAGTAAGGTTATTATCATACCTTATGATAATGTTACATTAAAATAAACTCCAAGCTTGCTAGCACATTTACATTTTATGGACCGATTTTCATGAGCAAAACTATAATTGTTGGGCTTCCCTGGTGGCGCAGTGGTTGAGAGTCCGCCTGCCGATGCAGGAGACGTGGGTTCGTGCCCCAGTCTGGGAAGATCCCACATGCCGCGGAGCGGCTGCGCCCATGAGCCATGGCTGCTGAGCCTGCGCGTCCGGAGCCTGTGCTCCGCAACGGGAGAGGCCACAGCAGTGAGAGGCCCGCGTACCGCAAAAAACAACAACAACAACAACAACAAAACTATAATTGTTGTTTTTTGAAGAGAATGGCTGCACATGAAGTCCCAGTGGTCTCCAAATAGGCTCGTTTATATAGTCTGTTCCATTAAGGATAATTGAAATGTTTGCCACTAACACTTAATTGATATGTTTGTAATTTTTATGGAATGTTTAAGACAACTTTTAATATAATCCAGTCCATTTCTCATGTACAAGAGCAAGCTGCAAATATTTTTCCGTCATTAATGATTTAGACCCTGTCCTTCTGCAAAGGCAGAGGGATGATTAGGCTGGTAAAAAAAAAATCACTTAATCCATACCCAAAACATGTAAAACCAAACTGGTGGCCTCCTGTTTTCCTCCTTCTAAGTCCTCACATGATTCAGAATGAACAACTACGTATGAGCAATCGGAGACACCACTGCCACAATGAATCACACCCAGATGCTCATGTCCGGCGCCTTCCCGTTAGCTGGCTCCAAATGTGCTGTTGTCGCTGCTGGCGGCAACGTGGGGACTGAAGGTCTCAAGTCCCAATAAAAACATCTTTCAGACAGAAGACAATTCTTTAACAAAGGCTCTAGCTGGGAGCAATAGTCTGGTCACATTTTGGGTGGCCTTGGATATTTGGCAATGAAAATGTTTTAGACAGATGGCTATAATATATATGGGTCTGTGTGTGTGTGTATTCCAAATATTTTCTCAGAAAACACACACACACACAAAACAATCACCGAATTTATTTTGAATGTTTCCTGAACTTTCAGGTGTAAAATAAACAAGTAAGAGTGAAACAGATCTTGTAAGTGTCTGTTAGAAAGTCAACAAGAAGGAAATATAAAAAAAAAATAATGTAAGTATAAATATTGCAGCAAGAAGGCATCTCAAAAGATCACTTATTCAGGGCTTCCCTAGTGGCGCAGTGGATAAGAATCCACCTGCCAATGCAGAGGACATGGGTTCGAGCCCTGGTCCGGGAAGATCTCACATGCCATGGAGCAACTAAGCCCGTGTGCCACAACTACTGAGCCTGTGCTCTAGAGCCCAAGAGCCACAGTTACTGAGCCCACGAGCCACAACCACTGAAGCCCACACGCCTAGAACCCACGTTCCACAACAAGAGAAGCCACCACAGTGAGAAGCCCGCGCATCGCAACGAAGAGTAGCCCCGCTCACCTCAACTAGAGAAAGCTCGTGCACAGCAACGAAGACCCAACACAGCCAAAAATAAATAAATAAAATAAATTTATTTTTAAAAATCACTTATTCAAATCCCAGATTTTCAGGCCTTTTTCTCCTCTCAAGTTCTTATTTAAGGTAACTAGATCACTGAAGAATTTGGGGGTTTGCTGAGGGCCCAGAACTAGCTGGTGGTGGAAGGAAAAATGTAATGACATATAAAAGGGAATTTAAGAAATATTCTTTGATTAAGTAATTAAATAGAGGAATGAATGAATGACCAAATTCGTTAGGTTTTCCTGTTTTCTCTTGGGAAAATTACCTCAGCCTCTGCAAACCAGTTTCCTGGTTGGTAAACTGAGGCAGATTATACCAAAGGCTCTGCAGCTCTTCAGATCAATGTGACAAGGCAGGAATCCTATGAATTGGGTTGGCCAAAGAAGTGCGTTCGGGTTTTTCCGAAATGTCTGCTGGGAAAACCCGAACGAACTTTCTGGCCAGCCCAACATTTGCATTTTCAGAAGATGCTGCACCCACATGAGCTCTGAGGATTACTGTGCTTCTTTTTGGAAATGAGTGTCGACGTCCCAGCCAGAGAACTGTCCTTCAGCACATACGTCTAAGGCAGAGAGGGCTTCCGTATCGGTTTTTTCCTCTACTTAACCACGTGAAGAGAAGAGGTGGTTCTGAAGCAGGAGAAACCTTTACTGTGGCCATCACCAGCACATTCAAAACATTTACGGGCACATTCTTTGAGAAGTGTAACAAACAGTTCTCCAAAATGCGCTGGACAGAGCGTTCTTTAAAGTTTAGCAGGTAATTCTCTCTTACCTCTGTGGGATGGGATGTATAATTTAAGATCATATGCTGTACGGGGGAAAAGTTACACAGTTCCCCTGCCACGCATACACGGCCCCCCCAGGGCTGCAGAACACTGAACAGAGAACTTCCCAAGGCTGTGGCTACTCCCTTTCCAGATGTTACTTTCAGGGTCAAAGCCACTCACTGAATATATTTATCGCACCCTAAAACATACCAGTCATAATTTGATCCCATTGCTTGTCTATAGCTCCTCCGGAAGAAGAAATATACAGGAAATTCCCAATAATCCTACGTGGAAATCGTCCTAGGAAAACAGGCTCAAGAAAGGGTTGTGACAGCACTCCGAGCCAACCTGAGTAATATGCAGCCCACTTATCTAGCATTTCAATTTCATATTCGTTGTGCTAGGGCTGCCTGTATTACCAATGTCAAAATACTAAAAAGTCTTATCTTTAACTTTCATGCCAGGGCTTCAAAAGAACTTTGAATTTGCATCTTACTCTAGGGAAGATGTAGCTTAAAAACATTTTTGCCCAGCTTACTCCATTAATTTCTGAGGAAAACGCACCTACTGCTGTGAATATGACAGTTCTCAACCTTGGTGTTTTTACAGGATGTCCCTCCCCAGGGAACAGGCAGCAGCATTCTGACTTCCCCGCTGGAACCACATGCCTGCTGGGTAATCAGCTTCGCAGGCTGCAGGGGGGGGGACCTCAGTGGGATGAACCCTGTGCCCCTTGCCAGAGCCCAAGAAAAGGAGAACATCAAGCTTTGGGCGGGGGGAATACATTTTAGGTGATCACCTGCATTCAGTGTGAAGGAGAATTTGCCGATGCCTCCGCTGGTTCAATTATTAGCGGCACTTAGTCTTTTTTATGTACTGGAAAGCTTTAACTTAAGATAATTGTCCTTATCCCCATCAAATATTTTCCCCAGATTACTTCCATTGAGTCAGGAACAAAATTCATTTTGTAATGATTATCTGACTCAGGTGGAGCTGATTTTCTATAACTCTAGGCTGAAGCCAGTGACAAGGGCACAAAAAGGATTATTTTTCAGCAGTTTTCAGCCCAGCTATATCAGCAGATAATGGCATCTCTGATGCAGAGTGATTCTGACCTAAAACCCCTCTCATGGTTAATGTGTCTCACATCTCAAATATGCCACAGAGGCAAAAAGATTCTACAGACATCGCCAGTGTTTCCAGAGAGCAAAAGAACAGGTTGAGGAATTTCTGATTTTCACGCTTTCAGTCAATTAAAAGCAATTGCTCAATAAAAACCCCAGAACTTGGTTCCTTTCTTCACACATTTTCCTGTGGAAGAGCATCAGCTAATAAACACAGACACAGAGAATTCATTTGCACGCCTATGTTACCTCGCTAGATCCTAGACATCTACAGGGGCCCAAATAAAGGTGCCAATCGAAACTTCTAAGTGCTCTAACAAAGGGAAGAAGAGAGGCAGCAATTCACTGGTGTTGGAGGTTATTCAGAGATGAGCAGGTGCCTGTTTCACTGCAAAACTCCTAGAGAGTGGATTAGGCTTTGGTACCTAGACAAATTACGTTTAAACAAATCATTATATTCGCATCTAAAAACAGATCTGACATAGGCATATTCTTTTCTGTCTTTTGTTGACTACATTGTTATTCATTTTAGGAAATTCATTGCATGATCATTTGTTTAAAACAGTGTTTTACAAACTCTTGGAGTCTAGAGCCTCATCAATGGCAAGGCTGTAAGTGGAGAATTACATAGTAAGGCGTAATTCTCCACTTACAGCCTTGCCCGTTCCAACCAGAGCAACTACAGATTCATCTGCTTTGCACCCTAGAGTTCCACCTAAGGAAGAAAAGTTGAAAAACACTAGACAGAAAGATTGAAAATTTCAGAGTCTGGCATGGAGTAGCCACTCAATATATATGCACCAGATAGATGAATAAAAGTATGTGGTGTGTGTACATGATCTGTGTCTTAGAATCATTTTCTAGTCTTTCATGGTATATCAGTATTAAGTGGCAAAATATATTTGTGTGCTGTATTTTAAAAATTGTACCTATCAATATCTTGCTGTTATATGTATGTATGCATATATATGTTTCTATAGGTACACATAATTATGTAATTACAGTTGTGACAATGCCTAAATGGTAAGAAAGTTAAGTTGAAAATGAACAACCAGTAGGCATGTCTTGTCCCATTAGTAAATCTCAGCCATGATGGTCCAAACATATTCAAGAACAATCTTTTTGTTACTCAACGATTACCCCAGCCTGATCTGTGGTGTAACGAACATCTATGCAAATAAGCTGATGGATCCTTGCCTTTATGTGAAGTTTTGATACTCGCACATTATAGGCTCTTTTGCATCAATTTTTTTCTTTCTTTCTCTCTTTTTAAAAATTTATTTATTTATTTATTTATTTTTTGCCGTGTTGGGTCTTCATTGCCGTGCGCGGGCTTTCTCCAGTTGCGGAGTGCTGGGGCTACTCTTCGTTGCGGTGCGTGGGCTTCTCATCGAGGTGGCTTCTCTTGCTGCGGAGCACGGGCTCAAGGCGCATGGGCGTCAGTAGTTGTGGAACGCGGGCTCAGTAGTTGTGGCTCGTGGGCTCTAGAACGCGGGCTCAGTAGTTGTGGCTCGTGGGCTCTAGAGCACAGGCTCAGTAGTTGTGGCGCACGAGCTTAGTTGCTCCGCGGCATGTGGGATCTTCCCGGACCAGGGCTCGAACCCGTGTCCCCTGCATAGGCAGGTGGATTCTTAACCACTGCGCCACCAGGGAAATCCTTTCTCATCAATTTTGATTTTAAAAGTGACTTCATTAAAACACTGCTTTTCTCGATTATGAGTTTTTAGCACCTGCCTCTTATGTTTCGCGCCTCATTCGAGTGCTTCAGTTATAAGCAGGATTACGCAAAATGACGTCTAGATCAGCCAAATCCAACGACCAGGGTCTGTGTGGGCACTATTCTAAAATGCGTTAACTCATCTAATTCTCATAGTAAGTCTACGAAACAGGTAGTATTGTCTCTGTTTTCTGCAAGGAAACTGAGGCACAGAGAGTACAGATAACTTCCCAGGATGTACACAACGAACAGGCATGAGAGCCCAGATTCAACCCCGGCAGGCTGGCTCCAGGGCCCATGGTCTTAGCCATCTGCTGCACTGCTACCCAAAACTTAATGAAACAAACCAACCAAAGATCGCCCCAAGCCAAAAACCTCCCAGAAGAAGCACATACCTACATCTACCACCTCTGTATGCGGTATCTGGAGAATTCCCTGCCCCTCCACACAGCCTCCAGAGGCCACCTCTCCTCTGTGCTCAGGAACTATGCCCTCATCAGTAGCTACGCTGGCCTCGTCAGCCATGGGGGGGCCTGGCAATGGGTTCTGTGGCACAAGGGGACCCTCTGGTGTTTCCCTATTCTTGTTCTCTATTTTCTGTTAAGCTGACCCTGTGTTCTGTGTTGAACAAAGGAGAAAACCCCTTCTGCCACGGGTGTCGTATTTTGCCCCCAGGTCCCCAAGTTTTCCAGTCACTTGACTTTGTTAGATGGGCCCTTCCACCTTCTGCCATAATAGTATTACCCTATCAGGTCTCCGGTTCCCATCTCCACCTTCGACTCTCTAAAGTACTTGTACAACAGTCTTCTGCTTCCTCTTATAATTCAAGGACTATGTAAGTACTGATAAATAAGCCAACCTAGAGTCTATCACATGTTTGGACAGGTTCTTGGGCAGGTGGCCAAGGGCCTCGCACACATTCATGGAGCTTAAAAAAACACGCTAGCATCTAAGACTTGAACCCAGGTTTTCACAAACCCAGTTTTCCAAACTTTGAACCCGAATTCAAAGTTTTGTGGGTTTGTTTGCTTCTTCCTTTGTCTGTCTTAACCTCACCACAGCTGCGTTTCAATAGCAGCTCAGCAGCCTGTGCGACCATCAGTCCTGTGGCTCAGGGGAAGGGTGCATTCCTTCAGTTCCTCACTCTGCCTACAGACTGCAGCAAAATGATGCTCTAACGGCAACACCGAAAGAATCATAATGCCAATAATATAAACAAATTAAGTGAGCAAAAAACGTGATCATCTCTGACAAAGTAGACAGAGCATTTGAGATTTTAACGGAATTACCCATTTATCTATATTGGCATCCGGTATTGCCTGAATTTATGTACTCAACTATGGTTGAGAAACCCAGACCGTAGTTTTTCTTTTCTCTCTTCTTTCTGAGATACTATTTTTATTAATTATTTAAAAAAAGATACATTGCTTCACATACTTTAAAATTAACCAACAGAAGCTAATAAGACAATTTCTCATGTCAAGGAGCCGCCATGTTGAAAAATCAATGTGCAAAGCCTCTGCTTCGGTTCTCAGTAGCCAGCACTAATGACCATTGTAAGATTATATCCAGTTTCTTTTTTTTTTTTTCAAACTAAGCAAATTATCAACCAAATGAAAAAAAATCAATTATGTCAAAAGATATGATCATAACTGGGGAAATAAATTAGTTATCTCATGTCACGAGGTAAAAATTACTGGGATTTAATAGAACTTTTCACCGTATAGCCTATAGTGTTGCTACTTGGTAATCACACTTTGCGTGTATGTTGATGCTGCAATCTGGTTTTCTAAGCCAATTATTGTAAGGAATTAAAGAAGAATAAAAAGTAATAGCAAATACTCTTAGCAAATCGTATTACTCTGGGCTGATTAATTTTGATACATTTCTAAAGAGAGCAAGGTTAAAGAAGTTTACATCTGAGATCTCTGACAGAGAAAATACTTGGTATTTAACCTTAAAATGGAAATTGGGAAGCAGAAGAGCCTCAGTAGGCTCCCATCACCGTGGGCTCGTGTGTATGTGTCCACTGCTCTAGGAGTGAAAGGATTTAAGGAACACATTTTTGGGGGGGGAGGGGGAGCATAACTCCCCCCCAAAATTTTTGAAAATACTATATTTATGAATTTTACATTTCTCATATTAGTTTATTTTCATTCATAAGGTTTTCTAAAAAACAAAGGAAACCATAAACAAGATGAAAAGACAACGCTCAGAATGGGAGAAAATATTTGCAAACAAAGAAACGGACAAAGAATTAACCTCCAAAAAGGACAAGCAGCTCATGCAGCTCAATATTAAAAAAATAAACAGCCCAACCAAAAAATGGGCAGAAGACCTAAATAGACATTTCTCCAAAGAAGACATACAGATGGCCAACATGCACATGAAAAGCTGTTTAACATCACTAATTATTAGAGAAATGCAAATCAAAACTACAATGAGGTATCACCTCACACCAGTTAGAATGGGCATCATCAGAAAATCTACAAACAACAAATGTTGGAGAGGGTGTGGAGAAAAGGGAACCCTCTTGCACTGTTGGTGGGAATGTAAATTGATACAGCCACTATGGAGAACAGTATGGACGTTCACTAAAAAACTAAAAATAGAATTGGTTGGAAGCATGTCACTGAGCAACCTTATAAGGTCAATTTCAACACCCAGGCTCCCTTCCCATAGTGACCAAAAAAACATTGCGCTTCACGATTTAAAACAGCTTATTATCAGGTTTCTGATATGAAACAAATGTACCAGTTATATATTTTAGTGTGTTATAAAGGCTGGAAAAATTTTTTAAAGAGAGCTTTAGGAGGAAAAATAAAAGCCTAAATATACCTTTTCCTCAAAATTCATTCTCTGGAAAAATTCTGCAAACTGAAAAGGACCAATCATACTTTAAAATACTTTCCTTCTATACACTTTACTCTGTGGTTGAAATTTTCTGACTTAATCTTGAAATAATTTATTTAAAACATTGGTAAATAGGACAATTTCTCTTGAATAATTTGTAGTCTTTTACAGTTGAAGTTACTTTCCATTTTTCTCAGTTAGTAAATCTCACACTGTGAATTGGCAGGAAGAAGACACAGTCACACGTTGGGAAGGGAAACATTTCATGACCCCGTGTGCTATGTTCTGAGATGAGTTAGATGTACTTGAGTAATACAGTGTGCTGTGCACAATAATTGGACTTAGTGACAAAACATCATGGAGGTTCTGCTGGGTTTTCTACTGTATATGTGACTCTGGGGCTGTCATTAAGTGTTATTTTAAAGGTGTAAGTGTAAAGATAGCAGGTCCCAGGTATAACATTTTAAAAAGGAGAATTTCATGAACTCATTCATTTTGGGAGGAGAACTAATACAATTAATGGAAAATATGTAAAATACTGCTATTTTAAATAACAGGAGAAGAACCAGACATATTAACTTTTCACTTAATTATTCATAACAATTTTCTGGAATTGCTATTTAGGGATATTAATGCAAGAGAACAGACATTTAGAAATGGCTTACAATTTTTCTGTCAGCTTTACTGTTCTGGCCATGAACTGTGACTTACTACCCTTAACTCTAATGCTATTTAAAACCGTGTCTGGATCCAATTTCTCAGAACAAAAATATACAGGTAGTTTTTAAAACAAAGTTTCGGTGAACAAATATCTTTAAAATTGATTGATTATAAATAAGCTACATTTCTGCCCAAATAGCAACGTTACAAGATATTTGAGCCAAAGTTAGAATACCGTTCCCTAATTGCCATAATAATTTATAAAAGAAGTGGTCGAAAGTCATATTTTATATATGGAGAGAAAGAAAAGAGGACTGAGTGATTCCGAGTATGAGGCTACAATGTACTCTATTTCAGTTCAAGTAGAAGCAAGAATACATAGTACTATTACGCAAGTCAGCATAACTAAGCATCACTCGAAGCCAAAATTTATGATACGCCCAGAGCAAAGCAACGAAAAAAGTTTGCATGACAGTCAAGAGTCACAATAGAACCATTTGACTAAAAAAGTAACTTTTTTGCTCTTTGAATCAATCATTTATTAATTTTACAAAAAACAGTGACTCATTTATGTATGGACTGAAGAAAATTCTGACATCCAACTTGACATCTGAGATTTACAAACTGATATACTGAAAAGAAGCAAAAGGCACATTTACATAGAGGAGGCAAATGTCCACTGGAAGAAATCAAAACAAGTTAGTAAAATGAAGCAAGGTTTCCAAAAGCTGTGTTTGTACGGAAAGCTGAGGGTACCCTGTGAAAAGCACGTTAAATCAGACAGCGAAAGGCCAAATGCTGGCCAAACTAAAATGCTTATAAAAAGCTGAAATTTAGCTTGGAATGATAGAGATAGGCATTCAAATCAGGGACTTGGCAGTGATACAGAGTGAGAACAGATCTAAGACTTCGCTTGTCTTCTATAGATCCTAGGCATTCTAGTGGGGGGGAAATTCTAGTTTCCAGCACTAATGCGTCCAACTCCACAAGTGTAGTTGCTAAAGGAGGCAAGAGAACTGAAAATGGGGAGGTTGAAGAGAGCCCCACACAGATGGTGGCCAAACACGCAAGATCAGTTGTGGTTTACTTTGACTGGAATTCCCATCTGGGGATGATTCCTACAGAAACAGAAACTGCTCCGTTTGTCCTTGATCGCGTAGAACAAAAGGCAGAAAATGCGCTACCTTTGCAATAAGTACAGACAAGATGTAGGAGAGAAATCAAGGAAGGGAATAAAACTTGTGGGCTGACAAAGGACGTACTTTGTCTTTTTTTTTCTTCTTAATTTCACATTAAATTTGGTTAATTAAGTGTGATGAAATAGAACCAAATAATGTCACTGTTGGTAAAGTGTAAGTTATTTACCCTGGCAAATCTTTAAAATAAATAATGTAGGATCAATCCTGTTTCTTGAACATGATAAAGGTACCAAAAATCAGTGTATTATCCAATGACACAGATATCACTAACTTTTCTTTTTTTCTGCTCTAAAAAAAAATTGCACTTGTATCACAAATATTTGAAAAAATATATATCAATGCCAATGAGTTTTCAGCTTCTTATTTATTTCTTGCTATACCGCCCGGTTCCTTTGATTCAGGTCTTGGATTTACAGTCTCTCTCTAAGTGTCACTTGAAGTTTATTTCCATTATTCCTCATTCATCCACTCTTAAATATATTTTTTTAAGAGGAAGGTACTTTGCAACTTGGAGTGTTTTTTAACCCAATTTAATTATATTTCATACCCCATTAATTTTTTGGTCCACTGAAAGGAGACAATCAGTGTAATAATTAGGCATCTATCACACTACATTTGTGATTTAAGAAACTTATACCTTGAATAAGATGGTAATATTAACCTATACTACTAAAACTATTACCTAGTTCCCAGTAATTAAATAGAATAAAGTAAGTTCTAAATTTTTATGTAAAACAGATTGGAGGAAAACTATGAACATATCTAGCTTACTCAAATAAAGGGAAATTATTATTTTTTTCCTAAAAATAGCACCAATGAAATATTTTGAGAGACGCAGTAAGGAGGACCTACCACATGAGTCAGGATATCACAAATGAATTACAAAGAATAAAGGTATTGTGCTAACATGTTCAACATTTTCCTAAGTAAAAACTAGATAGAAATTTGAGAGGAATATTTTACTTGAAGCTGTAAAGGTTTGGGGGCTGTATTTCACAACAAGCAGTTGTTTCCCTAAACATCAATATAAAATGTGTAATAACATGTTCTGTCTCAAGCATGAAATCAGAAATCCGGATCAAATGCATAAACTACATAATTGTAGAGGGTTTGTTTTTCTAATATAAAAAAAGCCTAGTGATTTTAAATAGTTTAAATAATTATTACAATCTGACTGTGATGTGTTCTTCCTTCTACCTTCCCAAGAATTTCTTGTGTTATAATAACGGATTCTCAAGGAAAAAAGTGCGTACACACAATCAGTTCCTGAAAAGTGTTAGGTGGCTCACACAGCACGATGCAATCACACTGTAGCGTATAGTTTGCTTATAACAACATTGCCCTTAAATTCTATGCGACTCACTCAGCCTTCTTACATGAGCGTGGTCCTCCCACGTGGCTAAGTGGATGTCTAGAATGTGACTGCTTGGGATAGGTCATGGCATGTAGGCTGTATCTGATTCACCATTTGAAAGTCAAGTGTGGAATCAATTGAGGAGTTTCAAACAAGGCATTTTAGAAGGGAAAAATGTCATTCCCCACAAAAAGCAAGAGGCACAGTGTCACAGTAGGACTTAAGTCCATCTTCTGTGACCCAGTTTTCCGCTCTGTGACGTGATGTGTACATCTAGTAATTTCCTCATCCAAACGTTCCTCCCTTTGCTGCTCACTGAAAATGCCACATTGCACTGGTGGAGGAAAGTGGAGCTTCAGGGCTGCTCTGAGGTCTTGGATATATCAATCCTGTTGACCTTTTTAAATATATGCCTATAAAATCTTACTTTTTAAAGCATAATTTTGACAGAATCTAGAATTCTGCCAGAAAAGAAACAGAACACATATAAATATATGTATTCATACATTTTAAAAATTATTTATTTTGGGGGGGTTTGGATTCTTTTGTTTCATCTCTTTGGTATGACATTTTTAGAGAAGAGAAGTTTAAGAAGAATTGATAAAAGATAATGTCTAAGTAGAGGTACTCTTTGCTTTTTAACAATCCTAGGCAACAAAATGCTGAGTTGATCACCGTCTGAGGAATGCCTTAGTCAGTCTAATGTATCGAAATGAAAAAATAAAGACCTTGTAATAAATATGTGAATTCAACCAGTTTTTGTTCAGTTTTCTTTTTCTCTCAAGACATCTACATGTTTACCTGATTAAAGAATATGATAATGGAAAACCACTTTTAAAAAAGGGTTGGGTGCAAGTTTTTCAGTTTTTTAAAAGTATCTTTAAAGAGTGAAGTTGGGCCCCTACTTTAGACCATATACAGAAATTCACACAAAATGGATCATGGACAAAATGTAAGGTAAAACTATAAAAATTTCAAAAGAAAACTTAGGAGAAAATCTGCTTTGCCTTGTATTAGGCAATGGTTTTTTAGATATGACACCAAAAGGACAAGCGACTAAAACCAGATTGGCTTTGTCAAAATTAAGGACATTTATGTTTCAAAGAAAACCACCAAGAAGACGAAACGACAACCCACAGAATGAGATTAAATATTTGCAAATTATGTATCTGATAAGGGAATTTTACCTAGCATACATAAAGAACTCTTAAAACTCAACAACAGACAACAACCACAAAAACCCAGATAAAAATTGGGCAAGCAATTTGAATAAGAAGATACATATAGCTGTCCAACAAGCACATGAGAAGATACTCAATATCGTCATTAGGAAAATGCAAATCAAAACAATACCACTGGATACCACTTTAGATTAGATACAACTTCAAACCCACTAGAATGGCTACGATAAAAAGGGTCAACAATAACAAGTGTTGATGAGGATGCGGAGAAACTGGAACCCTTGTACATTGCTCATGGATTATGAAATGACACAGCATTTTGGAAAAAGCTTTGGCAGTTTGTTGAAGTGTTAAATAATGAGTTGCCATATGATCCAGCAGTTCTGTTCCTAGGCATATACCTAAAAGACATGAAAACATGTTCACATAAAAACTTGCACACAGATGTTCAGAGTAGCATTATTCATAATAGCCCAAAAGTATAAAGAATCCAAATGTCCATCACTTTCTGAATTGGTAACAAAATGTGTTACATTTACACAGGGGACTATTATTTGGCCATAAAAAGGAATGAAGTACTGAGGCATGCTACACATGGAAGAGCTTTGAAAACGTTACACTGAGTGAAAGAAGCCAGTCACAAAAGACCACATATGGTATGATTCCATTTATATGAACTGTACAGAATAAGCAAATCCGCAGAGACAAAAGGGAGACTCACAGTTGCCAGGGACTAGAGGGTGGAGAGAAAAGAAGCGTGGCTGCTAATAAGTACAGTTTTTTGGCGGGAAGTGGGGATGATGAAAATGCTTTAAACTTAGACAGGCAGGATAGTGATAGCACATTCACTCTGTGAATGTACTAAAAACTACTAAATAGTAGGCTTAAAAAGCTGAATCTTATGATTATGAATTATGTATCATAAAGCCGTTAGATTAAAATATTTGCTACAATTACAACAATGAAATCTTTTGTTATTTGCATTTTGACTAAAAAAATACTTCTTAAATGCAGCTCCAAAAGAAAATAAATACATAGTTATTATCCTGAAGAGAAAAAATAATCTCGTTAAAAGAGGATGGGAGGGGTTTCCCTGGTGGCGCAGTGGTTGACAGTCCGCCTGACGATGCAGGGGACACGGGTTCGTGCCCCATTCCGGGAAGATCCCACATGCCGCGGAGCAGCTGGGCCCGTGAACCATGGTCGCTGAGCCTGCGCGTCCAGAGCCTGTGCTCCGCAGCGGGAGAGGCCACAGCAGTGAGAGGCCCGGGTACCGCAAAAAAAAAAAAAAAGAGGATGGGAAAATTGCGTTGGGTTTTGGTAAGACTAATGTAGACATGGAATTTGATGACTGAATATGAAGTAGTCCTAAAATAGGAAATACACAGAATATTATAGAATAGATAGAAATGGATAGAACAGAACAGGAAAGATAAAACAGGAAACATGACAAAACCCAATAAATTGTCAAGGTGTTACAAATAGTGGTCAACCAGAATAAACATTAGGGAAGATGTGGCATTTGATGTGTATGTTAAAAGAAGGACAAGATTTTGATAGATAGGGTGGTGGAAAAGGAAATTCCAGCCAGAGGAAATAGCGTAAGGAAAGGGCCAGGGGCAGGAGGGCTGTGCGGTTTTTATAAGTGGCGGTCCCTTCAGCTTTGCTAACCCATGATGCTCTTGTAGAGAAGGGGCAGACCGTGGTAATGGATTAGGTCACAGAATGTTGAAAAATGTATGTTTAATATGTGGACAAAGCAGAAAAATCAAGCTGTTTGTTATGGAGTAGGAAGTCTGACTGATTTAGTCTAGTATGGGGGGCACGGATATGAATAGGATCCAGTCCCTACCCTCAAGGGGGACACTATTTCCTAAGACAGAAAAGGAAACCGACACTCAGTAGGCAATGGGAAAGAAGTGTCCTAACTGACAGGATCACTATGAATGGAGATGTGCTGAATGAAACTTAACCCAGCTTGAAAAATCGGGTCACTGGTAGTTTCCCAGTGAGAATGACACATGAAATATGTCTTAAAAAAGGAAACTAAAGAAAGAGAAAGACCGTATCTGGGAATATCTGAGTAATATGGACCAGATATACCATCTGCCTTAAACAGCTATAAAAGCAGACACAATACCTGAAAAAAAGGTTTTCAGACATTGGTTGAGAGGAAGCATAGGATTCTGATCCCTGACATAAATGAAATAATGAGGTGAGTCCTACAATTGCCCAAAGTTACTGTCTGGAGGCAGTTTCCAAGCCATTACATAGAAGGAGAAATTTTTAAAAAGCTAGCTAACTCACTGAGAGTAGGAGACATAGAACTGAGTACAGAGAGTCCCAGGCAGCTGTAACATGCAGGGCAGAGTACCAAGGAGGACTCTGGAAATCGGTAGATGGGTCCTGTCCCCTTGAATCTTTAATCTGTTCGTGAGAGGAAACTCCCCAAAGCTGGGGAAAGGACTACAGGAACTACAGTACCAGCAATGGAAATTCCCAGAGATCACTCAGGGTTAGAAAGAGCTTGTGTTTCCATCAGCTAGAGTGGAAAGACATCATGATAGATGGAGAATACTGTAGACTTCTCAAGTGGGACATCATTTTTATACTGAGGCTATTAGTCCTAGATTAAAGTTGCTTTGGATCCTCCCTAACAAAGCTTCAAAGCAAATACAGAAAGGATCAAACTGACTCCAAGTACCCTAACTGCGTCGCAGAACAAGATCCAATACTTTTGTTGTAAAGGAACACAACAAAATCCAGAATCCAAAAAGGTAATCTTCATGATGTCTAGCATCCAATCCAAAATTAGTAGGTGTGCAAAGAAGCACGAAACTATGAGGCATAATTAGAAGAAACTTCAAGCCATTGAATTAACAGATACAGACAAGCGGGAAGATAGGACTAGACAGAAGAAGCATTAAAGCAGCTATTCTAAATACGCTTCACAGACTTAAGATTGCCGAGAAGCACACAGACACCATGAGGAGACCTGCGAAAGATATAAAAAGGAAACTGAAATGGAACTTCTAAAGATGAAAGACAAGATACTGAAGTGAAAAATAAATTCGATAAGATCAACAGAATATAGTACACTGAACAGAAGAAGATCATTGACCCTGAAAAGAGAGCCATAGAAAAAGTCCAAAATGAAGTGGAGAAAGAAGACTGAGGGGAAAAAAAATCAAAAGAGCACCAGTGACCTGCGGAACACCAAGGTGCTTAACGTATGTGTAATGAAGTTCCAGAAAAGGAGGAGGACACACACACAAATGAAGACGTTACGGCTAACATCTTTCAAAATTTGAAGAAAATCATAATCCTTCAAACCAAAGGAGTTCAATACATTTCAAATAAAATAAATGCAAATACAATCACACCAAAGAACAACACAGCCAAATCGCTGACTGTCAATGATAAAGAGAAAAAGCTTAAAAGTAGCCAGAATAAAAAGACACATTAGGTGTAGAGGAAAAAAGAAAAAAAAATAATAAGGCAACATTTTTAAATTGCAGGGGGAAAAAAGTCAAAATAAACTTCTGTATCTAGTGAAAATATTTTTCAAGCATTGATAAAATAAAGGCATCTTTTTCATATAAAATCTGAGAAGATTCATCACCAGCAGACACGCACTACAAATTATAGTAAAGGATGCCCATCAAACAAAAGGAAAAGGGTAAGTGACAGGAATCTGGATGTATGGAGAAATGAAGGCACATAGAAAAAACTTTGTTTAATTTTAATATTTTTAGAAGATGCTGCCTCTTCAAAATAAAACAGAGTAATGATGTACTGTGGAGTTCATAACGCATGTAAAAAGTAAAATGCATGATAGCATTAGCACAAAGGACAGGAGGGAGGAAATGAAGGAGCAGTGTTGCGAGTTTCTCACACAGCATGTGAAGTGGTAGAATGTGGCTGAAAGCTGTCTGAGATAAATGTAAGCCCTAGATCAACCACTAAAAAAAAAAAGAAGAAAGAACTATAGCTAGTAAGCCAATAGTAGAGATAAAATGTAATACAAAAAATACTCATCTAAACCACATTAAGGCAGGAAAAAAAGATAAAAAGAAACAAAAACATCTGGTCAACTGGAAAAATACAGTAAATTGGGAATTTTTCATCTAATTATTTCAACAATGACATTAAATATAAATATATATTTTATAACCTATAAAAATATAAATAAAATGTATAAATAAAAGTAGATGCTGATTAAAAGCCAGAGGTTGTCAGATTGTATAAAAAAGCAACACCCAAATACATGCTGTTTATGACAGACCCACAGATCACTCATATTAATGGTGAAAGAGCGTTTTCTCCCTAAGCTCAGCAACATAAGGCATCGTTGTCTGCTTCTCCATCTCTATTCAAATTTGTCCTGGAAGTCCAAGATTTGAAACAAGAAGTAAAACTCTTTCTATTCGCAGATGGAATGATTACCTATTCAATTATCCTGCGGAATATACAAACTAGTTCCCAGAACTCATAAACGAGTTTTTGGAATGTCACAGAACAAAGTATCAATATACAAACATCAATTGTATTTCTATGTACTAACAACAAACAGAAATGAAATTTATAACTGTCTCATTTAAAACAGCATCAATATCATGTCGTATGTAGAGATAAATTTAAAAAAATATGTCCAAGATACTGAAAACTATAAAACATTGCTAAATAGAAGACCCAAATAAACGAACAGGGATGAAGAGACATAATAACATTAAGGTGTCAATTCTCCCCAGATTGATTTGTTTTCAATGTGATTCCAATCAAAATTCCAACAGGTTTTCAAGCTTAAAAGGCTGATTCTAAAATTTATAGGGCAATGCAAGGGTACTACAGTGACCAAAATAGTTTTCAAAAAGAAAAACAAAGCTGGAGGATCTATATTACCTGATTTCAAGATGTACTATAAAGCCACAGTAATTAAGACAATATGTGGTATTGGCATAAAAATAAAGATCAGTGGAACAGATCGAGAGCCTACAAATAGACCCATTCTTATATGACCAATTGATTTTTAGCAGAGTCCCAGGAAATTCAGTGAGGAAAGGAAATACTTTTCAACATATGGTACAGGAACAACTGGATATCCATATGTAAAAACACTGACTCTTACCTTGTACCATATACATCAAGCAACTTGAAAGGAATCAGAAATCTGAATAAAACCCCCCAAATTATGTAACGTCTAGAAGAAAGCACAGGTGAAAACATTTGTGAACTTAGATTAGACAAAGATTTCTTACATAGGACACGCAAAAGTAATTTTTTAAATGATAAACTCTACTTAATCAACATTTAAAACTTGTGCTCTTCAAAAGCACAACCATTAAGAGAATGAAAAGCCAAGTCAGGTACCGAGAAAAATATTCGCAGAACTGATATCTGATGGATTTATTCAGAATGCACAAAGCACCAAATAATAATAAGACAGATAACTATTTTTAAATGGACAAAAGATTTGAACAGATATTTTATAAAACGAGATATCCCAACATCCAATAAGCACATCAAAATATTCAATGTCATTAGTCATGAGGACCCAATTGAGACCACCGTGAGTACACACGTTTAAGAGTGGCTAAAGTTAGAGGACTGACGTACCAAGCTTTGGTGCAAATGTGGTGCAGATGAAAGTCTCATATGTTGCTCATGCAAATGCAAAGTGCAATATCTGGAAAACTATTTGTCAACTACTTAAAAGTAAATATACACTTACAATGAGATACACAAGTGCCATTTTCTGTCCATTTACCCATGGGAAATAAAAATACAGATCCACACAAACACTTGTTCTCCAATTCTCACGGCAGATTATTCAAAATACGCCCCGCCAAGTGGATTACAACTTAAATACCCCTCCACTGATGAATGGATAAACAAGTCAAGTATACCCAGTCAAAGAAACACTGCTCAGCAATAAAAAGCATTGAACCCCCGATACATGCAAGGAAGGAGACTATTTCCGGCAGAAAATATTAGCTAGAGCAAAGCATCAGATGGATTGGACTGGTGAGGCATTACGTGGAAAGAGTGGGGAGGTCAAGTGGTAAGTAAGACCCCAAATTAAGGTTGGACCAGGAATGAGGTAACATACAAAGTGTCTGTCTGTGCATTCAATGGCCGTTTGAGTCAGCTGTAGCTGTATGCAGCTGATACGTAGCTGTGAAGAGATTTCTTGTTTTTTCACAAATCGGATTTCTTCACAGCAAATTCACTCAAGGAGCTTATAACAATGCACCTTCAATGCAAAAGTTAGAATAATGGGCTATCTGGGCAGATTTTGGGGTTAGATTGTGACCTAAGATACGTGGATTTCAGAAAACAAAATAAGCCACTGTTTTAAAAGTGAAAACCCTCAATTTTAGATCAAGTCTTTCTTCCTGACTCTGAAGGGCAGTAATATTCCATCTTATAACACAGTTTAAGATATGTTACTTTCCTCTAGCCCTCATTTCAGATTCTTTGTCAATACTGAAAAGAATGTATTGTCTTCCCAATCCAAAAATGGGCAGAAGACCTAAATAGACATTTCTCCAAAGAAGATATACAGATGGCCAACAAACACATGAAAGGATGCTCAACATCACTAATTATTAGAGAAATGCAAATCAAAACTACAATGAGGTATCACCTCACACCAGTCAGAATGGCCATCATCAAAAAATCTACAAACAATAAATGCTGGAGAGGGTGTGAAGAAAAGGGAACCCTCTTGCACTGTTGGTGGGAAGGTAAATTGATACAGTCACTGTGGAGAACAGTATGTAGGTTCCTTAAAAAACTACAAATAGAACTACCATACGACCCAGCAATCCCACTACTGGGCATATACCTTGAGAAAACCATAATTCAAAAAGACACATGCACCCCAATGTTCACTGCAGCTCTATTTACAATAGCCAGGACATGGAAGCAACCTATGTGTCCATCGACAGATGAATGGATAAAGAAGATGTGGCACATATATACAATGGAATATTACTCAGCCATAAAAAGAAACGAAATTGAGTTATTTGTAGTAAGGTGGATGGACCTAGAGTCTGTCATACAGAGTGAAGTTAGTCAGAAAGAGAAAAACAAATACCGTATGCTAACGCATATATATGGAATCTAAAAAAAAAAAAAAAAAGGTTCTGAAGAACCTAGGGGCAGGACAGGAATAAAGACGCAGACGTAGAGAATGGACTTGAGGACATGGGGAGGAGGAAGGGTAAGCTGGGACGAAGTGAGAGAGTGGCATGGACATATATACACTACCAAATGTAAAATAGATAGCTAGTGGGAAGCAGCCACATAGCACAGGGAGATCAGCTCGGTGCTTTGTGACCACCTAGAGGGGTGGGATAGGGAGGGTGGGAGGGAGATGCAAGAGGGAGGAGATATGGGGATATATGTATATGTATAGCTGAATCACTTTGTTATACAGAAGAAACTAACACACCATTGTAAAGCAATTATACTCCAATTAAGATGTTAAAAAAAACAGAATTGTCTTGATCTTTTAAGCTAACATTATATAGGAAAACACAGATTTGCAAGATTAGAAGGTTATTATTCCCTTTATAAATCATTTGCTGTACACTAGGGTTCATTTAGGATACTTTACAATGTGAACTCCAATAGTTATTTAAAATTTTACATTAACAGACAAATATGTAGAAGACATACAGCATAAAGCAATGTATATTTACACTTAATTTTAAATTTAAAAGAAAGCTATGCAGTGGCCATAAGATAACTAAATAAAAGTAATTTTCTACCTCTATTTCACACAGAAAAGTCAAGAATGGAATTCACACCTAGAATTTGGTATTCCTTACGTGTAATCTTTTAAAAAATTCTTTTAAAAAAGAAAAATCTTTTAAAAAAGTCATTTAATTACATTCTCCTGCATGAGATATTAAAATGTGAGAATAACAACTTAAATTCAATTTTATTTCTTCTTCAGAATCCTTATACTTGATGTTTTTTCTTTGTAACTGAGCATTTTTTGAGCAGCTGACTTCTTTATTTTGAATATAACTCTTATTTCACATATAGAATATCTACCATGTCTTCCCACAAAGGGAAAATCAATGAAAATAGCATGAAGAGCCCCAGTAAGCCTGTTTTTGATGAATTATGTCCTTAAAGATATACCCAGTATGTGGTTCAAAATGTATTGATTACTAACGACTGTTTCCGTGATGTCAATAATGCACTATTCTCTTGAACTTCCCCTGAAGTGACAGGGTTTAATCAAGAGAGCCCTAAACAATAAATTGACTACCAAGAAGGAGACAGAATAATGAAATTGACTCAAAGTTCTAAAATAAATACTGATTCTAAACTTGAGGCAGACATATCGATGTCTCTGTTTGCTCTGCCTTTTCTTGACTTGTATCTTTCATAATAAGCTGCTTACCGGAGGTTTAAGCTTCACCAGGTTTAAGCTCCTGTAGAGCCTACGGACATTTACTACCTTTCTACCTGCTATTCAATATTAAGAAATTTAAAACAACTAGAAGTTATTTTGAAACGCCATTTTTACTATTTTAAATCATTTTTCTATCATATAACCCTTGAATAAACTCTCCCTATTAGGTTTAGTTCGCTGTCTCCTGTTCTGCTTTCACTGCCAATTAAGTGACTGAGCGACCCCGACACTTTTAAAGCCTTGCTCCAAAGGAGAGCATCCGTCCCTGTACAATGTTCTCTATTAGATGGGAAACCACTTCTCTGCTGATGTTCAAACCACAAACAAATTTCCCCAATTCAAGAAGTGAGCTATACAGAGTTGTATTCTTTTCAAAACGTCTCTACCATTCTGTGGGTAGTTCGGAATTAAATTTCTTAATTATTCAGAGAATGTAGAGTCTTCTGATTAAACCTGTTACTCTATTTTCTAGACTTCAAAATTCCTAATATATTTTTTATTCAAAATATTTTCTAAAATATCTTAAACAAAAGTTTGAACAATACATTTCTAGTCCCACTTTAAAATCTATCATTCACACAATCGTATCTGTAACCTGCATTTGGCACTATAAGTTTTTGACAATACAGAATCTCAGCACCAGTATTACCTATCATTTCATCACCTTGCTCCCATTTCTCCATCTTGCCCACGAGTTTGTCACGATAGAAGCTTTGTGATGCTAGCTTAGAACCCCGACTCCTGCTGTGTCCGTCTAAAAACTATCGAAGCAAAATGACGAATTTTGACAAAATATGTTCTAGCAGTTCGACCGCATTTTCTAAGACCTCATAAATCATTTGTTCACTCCTTGGTTTTAAACTCTTAACTTGCAATGAATAAGTTAATGGTCCAGGGCTGTCTAGACAATCCAAGGATGAAATGAGGCTTCATACGTCAGTGATGAAAATACTGGCTTTGGCATCTGACAGAATTCAGACCTCAGATCTGTCACTTAATAGCTCTTTTTCACCAGGTCAATCCTTCTTCGTATCATTTTTTAAAACAATATGAAAATAAGGGACAGTAGTTAGTGAATGACAATGAAATGAGATACGCCACATACAGTGTCTACAGGCTTTTTCAGTAGGGAAGTGCTCAGTCAGTGCTACCGGCCTTTCTCCTTGCCATCATAATACAAGAATAGTAGTTTGCTAATGCTATATCTTATTTCTATTGTTGGGAAAGACCATTCTACAATCTCTTCTACTTAATTCTTTTGTTAGGACAACCTGGTCATTAAAATAAAAGAAGTTAAATCCACTATTTCAGAATTTTGAGTTTTTTTTCTGTTAACTTTTTCTTTTTTTTAAATTGAAATGACTATATATTGCAAGAATAAGCTAATTGTGCGTCTTTGCAGCTGATAATGTTTTGTTCCCTATGATCCGCACCACTTTCATCCATGTTACATGTAAGCTACCAGATACTATTTAATTTAATTATAATTTTAAAAGACGGAAGTTTTGCTCACATGATTGGTTTCCTGCTGGGCATGACATCTTAAAATGTGATTCATTTAAATAATAATCCAATTATTAAACTTTGAAAAACTAGGTCTTTCAAATATGTTTCTATGGGATTTAATGTTTTATAAACCTTTGCCAAATGTTACTCAAGCATCTTTTTATCATCTCTGAAATGTTGCCAGATTAAGGCCTCTGCTCAGCAGGCATGATGTGGGGATGTTAAGAACTTTCATCATTTCTAAGACTGATGACTGTAACTCATAATTATCCATTCCCCCGGCCAAGTGCCCCAGCAAACATCACTTGCAATGCATGGAGCAAAGGATGCTCTCTCTCCTCCCTCAGTTTAGATGCACAGGCTGTGTCTCTCCTGCACCTGCCTTCCACACCTAACACTGCTTCTAGAAGATAAACAAACAACATGTCTCTTAGCAACCCATGGCAAGTTCCCCTTTTGTACCATTTTACATTAGCACCTACTTTGATCCAAGTTCTGATCCAGGGGCTGGGGATACAGAATTTATTAGATAAGGTTACCTGTTCACTATCTAGAGGTTGGAATGAGAATAAACTTTGGGCTGGAAGATACAGAAATTTGGGGCCGGAGCCAGTTTGGGATGAACGTGCCAGTTAGACGTAGAGCGTGGGCACTTGGAGGGGCGTTTCCGAATGTGTGACGTCACAGAGGCAGGACGGAGCCTCGAGAAGCCTTTCACACTTCTTTGAGCTTGAAGAGTAGCACGTGAGATGGATTAGACATTGAAACAACAACAACAACAACAATAATGTGACTGGCTTCTACTTATTAAATACTTCATATGTGACAGGTGATGCCAGCTGGTTCTATGTACATTACTTCCATTAATCTTCACAATCCCACACTGGAACTTATTATTTTTATTCCCATTTCACAGATGAGGGAGCTTGAAGTGCAGAGACGTTAATTCACACCCACAATCACCAGCCAGTGGTAGAGCCACTATAGCCACATTTCAAAGCCACTGCCCTCAGATCACTGTGCCAGAAGGCTCTCTTTTGCCGATCTTCTAAGACTGAATATTCCTGGCCCAGGGAGCTAATGAAGGACTTGACTCTCACAAAGTATTGAGGCATCACTATGGGACTGATGGGCTAGCTAGTTGGACACAAGACTTGACTATTTCCACTCCAACCATGCAACACAGACAAACATATATGAAGCAAGGAGAGGACAGTGCTATTTATGGAAGAGTAGTACTCTGTTCCACACCACTTCCAGGACATCACCCTTTCTATCCTCGTGTGGGAAAAACTACTCTTTGAGTCCACGCTACCTGGCAATGCCTCTCTTAACCTCTACTGTTCGCTGTCAGCTGCTAAACCTCTGGATACGGCTCTCCATTACTTTAAGATCTTGTCTGCCGGCTCTTCCCAGCCTACCGCTGCCAGCACAGGACAGCATGATCAGGCCTCTGTTTCCTGATTTCCTTCACTCCACCTCATCCACCACTCTCAGAGTCACAGAACAGAACATCCCTTCCTGAAACTCTACTTTGAAACGTTCAATCAGACCTTCTCCTGTCTCACCTCCAGCCTCTCTCTACCTACCCTGTTCGCTCAGTTTCTCTCACTAAATCTATTACTTGACTCCGTCAGGACTATGGTTTCCCATCCTGGTTACTATCCACAGCCCCGCACATGCATCATTCCCTTACCACCCTCCTGCATTCTCAGGCTCTTTTGTTCTTTACATACTATTTGGAAAATTTCATCCTGGATTAATACCATATGTGAGTTTTCCTGCTGGGAAGCTTCTGGAGAAAATCACCCAGTCCTCTGAACATTCATAGTCATCAACCTTAATAAGCTCTCAGCAACGCTGGGCAATCTCAGAATTTCTCTAGTTGTTATTCTTTTCCATCCAATGCAATGATTATTTCAAACATTGTTTACTTGCTTCGACCCCATGGCTGTGTTTGCTCATTTTACTCTCAACACCATCCTCCCCGGTGTAGCAAATACTTCAAACTCCTGCCACTGAACCAACAGAGCCTCTTAGTACATGTATCCGTCCTTCCCTCTTTTTCTCCTGATACACTAGAAGAGATATTCCTTTGCCTTTTTAAAACCATTTCCTAATATAATAAGTTTGAATGTTTAAAACGTCCTGAATAAACTTAGTAGTTGCACAAAACACTCCCTCACATCAGTACTGCTCTCCCTCGGCTGCCCTTCAGTATCACTCGGGAGCTTTTAAAGCCCCCAGTACTCTGGATACAACCCGGTCCAGTTAAATCAGTACCTCTAGGAATGGAACCCAGGCATTTGTCTTTTATACAGCTTCCCAGGTGACTGTCCTATGTAGACAAGGATGGAAACCACTGAGGAAGATCCTAATACATGACGAGGCTTCAAGCTAACTTGGAAATTTCCTCAGCAAAGAAGATGAAGATGTGAGTTAAATCAAAACATGAATTTCATTATTGAGACATTAATAAAAATGTCTTTATTCAAGAAAAAAATACCTTTTTCTACACCAGATTGCTGGATCCCATCCGTGCCTATTTTTTCAGGAATTCTGTACTATCACTAAAGGAAAAAAAAACAAACAAAACAAACCTCTGTTTATTTCCCATCTTTCCCTTCATGCATTCCTATTCATCTCCTCGATTTCACAGCCAAATCTGGAAAGCATTTGTTGCTCCGTCTTCTTCCTCTATCATTCGCGGAACAACCTTCTTTCATCTGGATTTCGCCCACTCCTCTATCAAAACTCTGGTGCAAAGGCTACCAGTGACGTTCTCGGTGTTTCACTCAAGGGGACGCTTTGTACTCTTCATTCCGCTGACCTTCCGGCGCTGTGTGGAAGCACTCTCTCCTCGCCTTGGCGTCCATGACGCTTTGCGCTGCACGTCCCCACCTCCTTTGTCTCTTCCTCAACAGTCTCCTTCCCAACTGCCCCCCCTGCATCCAACGGCTGAAGTTCAGAGCCCTTTAGATTCTTTCCGCTTAGGATTTTCCTCTTTATCTCCCTGTGTGCTCTCTCCAAGCAACCTCATCCTCTATCAGGACTTCAATTACCATTTGAAAGCCAATGACTCCAAATCCAGACCTTTGGTCCAGATTTCTGAGCTTCAGAACTATATACAGAGCTTTCTTTGGGATCCACCCCTTTTAGATATGTTGTAGCCACTTCAAACTGAACATGAGAATCAGAAACACCACCTTGTCTCTCCAGCCAGAAACATGAGAGTCATTTTGGACCTTCTGACCTCTAACCCATCCGGTCCATTCTCTTTCTTAACCAGCCATGACAACCACAGACTTGTCTCCATCTTCCCAGGGGACCCCTACGACGTCACCCGCTTCCCCTTCCTGAACTGGTGTAACATTTTCCAAACTGGTCTTCCCATAGCCTTTTCTCTCCATGTCTGTTTCGTTCTTCACACATTTATCAGAGTGATGATTTTTAATAGAAATCTGACCTCATCACTCCTTTGCCTAAAAATCCCCAGTGGTTTCTCATTGCACTTAGAATAACGATCAAATTTCTTTAATGGGGTCTGCGAGGCCCTGGACGACCTGTCCTTCACGCACTGCTCCAGGGTGATCTCTATCTACTCTCTGCTCTTCACTGGGCCCCTCTCAGGTCAACAAGTGTGCCAAGCAGTTCCCCACCTTAAGAACTTTGTGTTCTTTCCACGGCCTAAAATCCTGCCCACTCCTTTCCCCAAGCTTCAAGTCTGCTCAAACACGGGATCCCCTATGTGCCCCTCCTTCCCCTAGGACAAGGGCAGATCAGCCTATTGCAAAACCCAGGTAAAACTGTGTGCTTTACTTTTTACATCAATCAGAACAACTTGCAATGAGAGCACAGCGCAGATGTAAGTTTCATGTTCCTCAGCACCTAGCAACCAAGTTCCCGGCACATAAATATTTGTTAAGTGGAAGAATGCTGCTTTCACTAAGCTTCCTCAACTAAAGACTAAAATTACTTCTCTCATGTGTTTCTTTTGTTGCCATTATTCAGATTAATTACAGTCTATAACTGAGAATTATTACAGAGCCATATCCAAAGTGAGACTTTCATTGTCCTTTGTGACACCACGTGTTACGGAAACATTAGCTCTAGAATAAAGCGTCCTAGCTTAAGAATGGAGATTCAAGAGGTGCAGCTTGGTGTTTCCTGTGCTTTCTACTAAAGAAGGGTTGTCAAAACATGAACAGAAATTTAAATGACAACAGAAGACTCTGAGAAACTGGCGTCATCTGAACAAGTCAGGGCACATTCTGAACTGGACGCTCAAGTTCCCAGATGGGCAAAGCGATCCTGAATTGCGACACACCTCTCTTTTTACCCATGGCAAATTCCCACGATCCAGAGGACAATAAAATCATTGGAGGGGAAAAGGAACAGATGCTCTTTTCTTTTTAAAGTATTTCTGTTCCTAGTAAGAAAGCAGTTGTGTTCCTTCAAGAGTTGTTTTATTTCTGCAAAATTACTCTGAAAGTGTTTGCAGTGAATATTACTCAAGTAACTAGCTCCAAAAATGCTCTCCTAAAGAACAGAACCCACTGTATTTATGACTTAACAGTACTTATAAAACACACATTTGGTTATAAATGTGACTGTGATGATATCAGACAGAAAACAGTTTGGATATTCACCGTTTTGAAGGCTTTAAGTGGTATCCTTGCTATGTCACACTTTTATACCCACTAATGTAACATCCAGTTAGCGAATGAGGATGCGATTTCAATGCAGCATTTCTTCTACATGTTAATTAGTAGCTCACGGATGAACAGTTTGCCTTAAAAATGTGCAGAATGACGTAAGTGACAGGTTTTCTTTTCATTACATTTTTATATAATGTGTTTAACTAAACATGTACCATCTCTCTTTGCTCTGAAGGGAAATTCTTCCTTAATGTTATTTAATTTCTGAAAAACTTGAGTTTTGTCAATGGAAACATGTGAAGACTTCGATTTTGTGGTTCAAATGCCAAATAAAAGGAATCCTCTCAGTAATTACACGTGTTTTCTAATCTTGAACTCTGCTTTTATTGAAATCTAATTTCCCCATAATAATTTTATTACTCATTTTCTCCTCCTTTTTTCAAATAATTAGATTGCCCAAATTACTTATCTGCAAAGTCACATGTATCCTATGTTGATAGGCAGAAATCCCATCTCAGGAAGATTTCTGACAGTGAGTAGTTAGCTCAGTTCATTTAGAAATGATGTATTTCATTAAGATATAAGCATCTATCTTAACGACAGCAGAAAACTCGCACTTCCTTTATTTGCCAAGGCACCCATGCTCTTAATTTCAGGAGGGTATTTTTAGTTTCTAGTAATTTGGAAAAAGGTAATAGGTGAAAAAGTCAGAAAATAAAGTGTAAAAGTATGGTGTCAAGTGCTAGCTATATATAACACCTATAAAACGCACAGAAAAGTACATTTGCATTCCAATAACACCTGTGACATTTAGACATTCTACACAATTCCTGCTTTCAATCTTTGCCTGCATCACATTCTAGTATTAGTTCTCTCTAAATATAGTCAGAGAACTTTAAGTAGTCAAGTACTCAGAGGGTATACGGTGCAGCAAATAGTAATTCTTTATGCTTTTCTACTTTTTATAATTCACGTTCAGAGGAACTTAGAAAAGTTCAAAAAACTTTAAATGATCATGGTTCAAAAAAAAAAAAAGAAAGAAAACTACAGCCTTAGGTTTACTTTACAATATATTTACAATCAGCATGCCCCCCCAAATTCTAACAATAAAAATTATATTTCTGTGTCATATCTTCGGGAATAGACTTGCTTTTATGTAGAGGGGCAGGACCTGCTCATTGACAAAGCAAATACCCTTGATTTCCATTTAACAATCGCACAAGCATAGGACCGATTTTCATTCACAGAGTTCATTACACATTTGTTACAGTTTTTTTTTTCTGGTAACATTTATCTTTCCTGTTTTATGAACCAGAGCTATTTTATGTTTTCTACCTCTTCTATATGAAATTCTCATAAATAATTACTGGATTTCAAAGGCTCCTGGCAGCCGGACACTTGATAATAGCTATTTCTAACCGTTGCTAAAAGAACTATGACGCTGGAGTTACAGACTTACACAGTAGTCTGATTTATTTCTCCTCTCTCCTTCCATCCTTGTCTCCTCCCTCCCTCCCTCCCTTTCTTCCTTCCCTCCTTTCTTTCTTATTATAAGTTGGCATTTGCAACATTGCACACTTATGCACAAAGAGGAGGTGAGATGTCATTTATCTTCTGAAATACTACGGCTATAGGCAGGGTGCAGAAAAAAGTGTACAAAGAAAAGGCAGATGTTTGACAGTCTGTTAGAAAGTTATGTATGAAAGAATGACGGGATTGACTAGAAAATCAGAAAACAAGTTTCTCCCGAAGACAGGGCTATCAAAGCGCCTGGCCTCGCATGGGTACTCACCACATCTGTGTCTTCCCAGGGGGTCGTTCTGGACCTCCACGCAGGCCAGCTGCCAGCAGAGTCAGCGCACTGGGCCTGGGCCCCCTGGCTCTGCCCTGCGGAGAATGGTGGCCACCTTGCCTTCCCAGGAAGCACCTCTTCTTAGGAAACAGCTCTTGGCCTGCAGAGAGAAGGCATTCCTTACACAGGGACCCACAAGCAACTATGACTGTACATGAATAGTTCACATACATAAACTCCATTTCTGTTGGTAATCATTACATGTAAACATTTATAATAACATGAGCTTTTTTTTCTGGAAAAGAGGAATAAATAGATAAACTTGATATAATTGTGCATGTGTAGGTATACAACATTCACTAAAGATACAAATAAAATCCTGAAGACACATCTGGCAGGTTGACTACAGTTAGTAGCGGATCCACCAAAACTCCGGCCCTGGTCTTCTCGGCACTGGGTTTAATTATCTTAGGATATTCAAACGTTACAACATTCAAGTCTAGTATGACAGTGTACTGGGGTATATCTAGCATGTTCACTTTACAATAACACATATCATGGATTCTGAGAGCAAGTGGAAAAAAATTCAAATTTATGGGGAAGGAAAAGAACTTTCCTTTGTACAATGATAGATTATATTACTTCCAGAAGAGTAAGAGAGACAACAGAACTGTTGTGGGCACTACATTAGGATAAGAATCAGGCAACTTCTGCCCCTCATTTCTCTGCCACACGGAAGGTGAAGTAACTTATTTGATTAGTGAGTTTACAAAAGAACCGGGACAAATTTAGGGCAGACGCTTCTCATCCCCTTCTCTTGGGAGCCGGCCTCTCCTCTGAAAATGCAAGTTCTCTTCTGTTTTCCCATATGCCACAAGCTTACTCAGGGGCACGTGCTACCAATGATGGGGGCGGGGGGCAAGGCCATGGTTGGGAGTGTAGGTTCAGTTCACAGAGTGATAATGGTGCCCAACGTTTGGTACCATGGCCACGGTCTCTCTCCTCGTCCACCTCTCCGATCTCATTTGTTTTGTCTCTCCCTAACATACACCATCACACTCCAACCGGAATAGCCTTCTTCCAACTTGTGGCTACATTGCTCTCTTTACTACATCAGGAGCCTTGTATAGGCATCTTCTGCCTGGCGTGCTCTTCCCATTAATTTTCACATAGCTGGCTCTGTATCCCCTTTCAGTCCTGATCTGAACGTCCTCTGCTAGCTAGCCTTCCTGACCACCCTATCTAAATACCAGCCTTCTCTCCATTACTGAATATTACAGTCCTCTGTTCCTTTTCTTCTATTTATTTGTTTATTTATTTGGCTGTACCGGCTCTTAGTTGCGGTATGTGAACTCTGAGTTGCAGCATGTGGGATCTAGTTCCCTGACCAGGGATCGAACCCAGACCCCGTGCATTGAGAGCACGAAGTCTTAGCCACTGGATACCAGGGAAGTCCCCATTTTCTCCTAAATTAACATAACCCGGCATGATATTGTGGTCCTTTTGTTGGTTTAACTTCCCTCCCCGGGACTCCAAGATTCATGAGGTGAGGGACCATGGTTGTTTCATTTGTAACTATTACATAGTAAATATTCACTCAATATTTCTAGAATAAATGATTGAAAAGGCAATGGTAGACATGGAATCTTAAAATACATTTAATTTCTGGGAAATATTAAGAGGGACATAATAGTTTAAGATCATCATGAGATATCTTTGAAATGAGTGTATAGGAACTGTGGTGTTTAAATGATACTATCTTCACAGATCAAACACAAGAATGCCCAGATGATAAAAAAGAAATGCTTTGCTGTGAGGCCTGAGGCTAGCATCTAATAATACATCTGGAGATGGTATCTATCATTTACCAGCATGTACTTGGGAAACTTTGACAAGGGAAAGTGTTTTCATAGAAAATGCAGTATTCATCGAGTATTGCCGTTCAATTCCAGCACTAGAGACATTCTCCAAAGATATTCCAAGGAGCTGAGGAGAAGACTCAACAGTCAGCTGCCACGTGCTCTTTGGAAGACTGACAGGCAGAGTGTGGGGCCAACACGACCTAAGTTTTCAGACCGCTCAACAGAACGGGGACATCAAACCCTTCAAGCGGCCTTCCTCAAGACGGAGCTTAGCAGTAGCCGTAACTGTGATGGTGGCAACAGCCATGGAGACAGTGGTGGCAATGCCAACCAGACGTGACACCCTCAGAACAGGGAGCAAAGTCATGATTCTCATGTGTCATAAGATAATGAGGTTTGATGGGTGGCAGTTCACTTTGCAGATGAGCTTTTAGTAATTACATTTGCCAAGGACTGCTTTCTCTGCTTATAACCGATTGTGCAGCCTCTAGCAAAGCCTCTACTAACAGGAAGGATACAACAGCAAACAGAATTTCTGAAAACAAACACGATCTGAAACCCATTTCTGAGTAAACGAAAACTACAGAGGAACAAAACAGAGCCACCTTTGTACAGGGAGGGCAAGGCCCTGCAGCTGTCTCAGGTGGCCCAGCCTCAGACTCTGGGCTCCAAGGTCACCGGCAGGGGTGGAGTCTGTGACCTTCTTTGGTACCAGACTTGCCCTGATGGCAATGAAATGCTACACTAAGCTAGGCAGGAAGGTTTGCAAGAGACGCTGAACAAACTAAAATTGGGTTGAACACCGCCCCAAAGGACCAGAGCTTACCAAGGGACCCACAGTGCAATCTGTTTAAAAATTCCTGGAAATTCCCCGGCTGTCCAGTGGTTAGGACCCCCGCGCTTTCACTGCTGAGGGCTCGGGTTCAATCCCTGGTTGGAGAACTAAGATCCCACAAGCCCCCGGTGCAGCCAAAAAGAAAAACAAAAAAAACCCAAACAAAACAAAATTCCTTGAGCAAAGAGCCGCGTAGATGTATTATGTTCTCTCAACCTCTGGATTCTGGTAGGATTTGGCGTGTGCCGCTTAGAGAGGGATTCAAACTAGCACGCAGGCGTATTACACCCCAGGACAGGCTTGAAGGTCCTGAAGTGTGACTTTGAACATGTGCGCAACTGGTGTCCAACTAGGTTAAAGATCTACCGGCAGTTCATGTTTCATAGATGCTTATATTATAAACATGAGCCCAGTTATTATTAAACTCAGGGCTTTGTGATAGTAAGTTATCAAGTAACAATCAGCAACAGGTGGTGATATTACATATATATAAAATATAGATAACAAACATAATAAAATATATAACATATATTTATAATATATACTAAAATACAAATATATAAAATAGATGTTTTAATAAAAAGACAAGTGTGTATGTAATATAAACATAATATATATAGATCTAAAATATATGTATAAACTAAATATATGCATGTATGGATATATATTTTTCATCATGAAAATATATATATATTCCTGAAGACAGTGAGAAGGATCTCTCTCTGCAACTATGCACTTCAGCTCCCCCTTGCAGTCGTTTTTTCCCCAAATCTCAGGAACTTAAAATTATTAAAAAAAATTAAAACTACATCAATACAATTTTAAGCTCTGAACATATGCAAAGCATTATGGGATTCAAAAAAATATATGATATTGGAACTTGTTTTAGAGAATGTACTTCATTGCATTATTTATTTTCCTGGGTAGATACGTGTGTGTACATACCCAGAGCACCTTAATGTGCTTTATTTCCAAAGTATGTGTTCCTGGAAAGACTCCTGCTAATAAAGTGAGTGTGACAACGCTAATATATTTGAGCTTTCACGTCATCCTCTCAGAATCTGGATGCCAGCCTGCAACGGAGATTATAGCTAAATAAATGACTCAGCAGTCAAGTCTAGAAATGGGCAGATTTAGCTCTCAGGGTAATGTTAACTTCACTGCGGTATTAGTAATCTCATCAACTTTTTGGTTAGGATGGATAAATAACTAGCTTTTAGTATGTAAATTACCAGTGAAAACGTTTTACAGAAAATGGGTCAGGTTAGAGATGTAAATGAGGCCTAAAATGTCCCATTAGGTTTTGAATTGCCTTTTTTTTTCCCCTAAGCATTATAAATCTTGCAAGCTTTGGGGGTAATGTTCTTGCTTGAAGAGGCTAGTAAGGTCTTTCCCAATAAGAAATGAACAAAAATACTTCTGAAAACTAATTCTGCTTGAAAAAAATAGAGCAACTTGAATACTGAAGTATAGTTTTTAGATAAGTTGCAGAGACCACAGGTACAGACTTTGCAAAGGACACAGTGTGGAAAGGTATCATTCAATGGCTCTCGTTTAAAATCAATTGTATATTTGAAGGATACTCATCAGATCTTGAGACAAATCATTAACCACAAATACAAGTCTATCTTTCGTGAAGGAATGGATCTTTGATTTGGCAAAAACGTCTCTCTGGTTCTGCTCCGACAAGTCCTATTTGTAGCGCTCTTGACTAATCCATGTTTTCAGAACAAATGCGATGCAAAAACAGGATCGTGCGCTGCTCTTGGGTCAGCTCGCACCGTGAAGTGATGAACGCACACACAAAAGCAAGGCAGAAGCCGCTCCAGATCTTATGAGACACTAATAAAGCAGCATCACAACAGACGGAGACTGTCACCAGGCGGCTTCACGCCTCTCCCTTTCACCACGTTGGTTTCCCTCCTACAAACCACTCATTTACAGCAGCCTAAACGAGCCTCGTGTGACAATGTATGAAGTGCTTGCTGCCTGTGTTCATCTATCACAGCACTGCCAATGTTTAGGACAGTTTAACATCTCCAACTCGTGACAAGGGGCTGAATTTTTGTCACTCGGAAAGCTGCAAAACTGGCATAGTAAATATGTAATTACAGTAACTACCTATATTTAACCAGCCTGGAAAGCTAACGGGGAAATCCACCAACCCACTGGGATCATCTAGTTTGTTTCTGTGTTGGGCCTAATTAAAGATAAACGCATAAGGTCAACGATTATAAAACCACATTTGGATAGCTTTCTTTTCAATTGTCAGCAAAAGCCAATGTCCCCTCCCCTCCAAGAAAAATCAACTCTTTCTAAAATACCTGCTTAATATCTGCCTGCTCCTTCATTGGTTTGTTTTAACATTTTGCTGTAGCAGCCTTTGTAACGGATCTTTGCAAAATGAAGCCTTTTGTGTTCACCCCAAGCGACCTAACCAAATCACAGGTATGCATATGTCACGTTTTGTTAGAGATTTTATTGTTTCATTAATTTTATCCGTTAAGAAAAAGGGACTGTGAGACTTAAATTTCTTCACACTAGTATCTTATTTAAATTGGTCTTTGCTGCCTACCAAAGTTTTAGAGGTCAATAAAAGATGTTCTCACATGTTTTAGCAAAGATAAGTGATGGAGGTGACAGCAGATCTGGAGGCTGTTCAGACCTAGTCTCAGCGGGTTAAAATAACAGAGCAACTCAGGTGGTCGGTCGCTGTGTTATGTCATGTGTTCTGATGGAAGAGAGTTACTTCAAATAGACAGGACAGATAATGTGAGAGAGAAATGAGTCCCAACATGTATTCGTATGACCTACATACCGCCATGCCACCCTTTATTGCTAACTACTAAAATTCTATTACCGGCATCCCTAAATCTTGCACAGCTTTTCTTCTCTTACTTCATCTGCTGGGTATTCCTTCCAATTTCATGTGAGTTATTTCTCGAGGATAACCTTGAATCCTCTCTCCCTGTCTAGCCAGGGTCTTCTTGAAAGAGGAACCTCCTTCCCAGGAGGTAGGAAACACACACCACTGCCTCTATCTTTTTGGTTATAGTTTCTTATTTATCTAACACATGCACAAAAGACTATTCATGTCATCGCTTAGAGTTAAGAGTAACGGTTCAAATTCACCAAACACTTACCACGTGCCACATATTCATTTTATCCCCCAAGCAGTCCACGTAGGAAGCATAATCATTTGCCCCACCGTATAAATGAGTAGACTAACCCGTGGAGAAGCTAGGTGCTGTGACCGAGATCACGTGTGTTCAATAGTGTGTGGTGGAAACAGAACATGAGTGCAAGTACAAGTTCAAAATCAGTGCTCTACACGTGATCAACAAAGAGTCTCTGCTAGGCACATACTTCCTACACACATTCTAGTCTCTAACACACGCTGTCATCTGTGTTAGGTGTCTAATACCCGGGGGGTTAGGGCTCTGATGCTCTCATGAATCCAGCCTGGTGTGTCTTTGCTAATAGCACCCCATCCCCAGACTCTATCTGAGGTGACACTTGTTCCCTTTGATATGAAGCGAACGAGAGCTGGAACCCACATTTAAGTGGCAGTTCTTTATGCTCCTGTCATTTATATGATAAGAAAGTCTTTGGGAACACAGCTCTATTTCTTGGTAAGGCCTCTGGACATCGTGAGTTCAGAAAATCCATTACCAGAAATAACACCTCACAAATACTTACATTTTACAACATTCAAAGTTTTCACAACCATGACTGCACTGCATTTTCCAAGTAGCAGTAAGTCAGGCACAGCCAACATATAATCATGCCATTTTGTTAAATGAGTACAGAGAAAGGGTGCAAGAGAAAGTAAGGTTGGCTTAGCATAAACTATCTGGGCACACTACCCTACGTACTTCGCCTAAATTCTCCCTTCAAATTCTCATACCTTCCTTCTGGTGTACGTGTTCTTAAACACATTACAGGTGACTTAACTGGAGGTCACAGCATATAGTTAACAGCTTGTAAAAGGGGTCAGAACCCGGATTAGAAGTCATGTCCCTCCCCAAGACCATCCTCTTTTCATTATAACTCAAGCTCGGTTGGCAGCACACGTTCAGTGCTTACACAGGCCCTTGTCTTCTTCCTTATCTCAGGCTGGGGTCTTGTTTCTCTACATAGGTTTCGTTCTGTTAATGGAAAGAACCACATTTTATTTTCTTTGAGTCGCTCACAGCACATGCCTTTGAAGCTGTGCTTAAGAGGCCAAGTTAATTTAAATACTTGTGATTTGAATGTGGTCTGGAAGTAAAAGAAAGCTTTCCCTGCCTGTACTTTTATCCATTCACCCAGCAACTGTACCTCTCAAGCACGTCTGGACAGGTGCTGTGGTCCTAGAAACCCCTATTCACTCCTGGCCACTCCTCCTTAGGTGAGCTATGTTGAGGGCCACAGTTGGAACTCATATTATCCTAAGACCTCTGAGCCTCAGCGAGTCTAAAATGACTTGTCCAAAATATCAATGAGTAAGTAGCGAAATCAAGCCTAAAGCCACATCTCTGAACATCTCTTTGCACAGCACCTGTGTATAAAGTAGTGTTTGTAGTTGTTATCTTTATCATATATCTGGAAGTATAGATCATAAAATTTGCAAGACACTTTTTTTTTTTTTTTTTTTTTGCCTTACGTGGGCCTCTCACTGTTATGGCCTCTCCCGTTGCGGAGCACAGGCTCCAGACGCGCAGGCTCGGCGGCCATGGCTCACGGGCCCAGCCGCTCCACGGCATGTGGGATCTTCCCGGACCAGGGCACGAACCCGCGTCCACTGCATCGGCAGGCGGACTCTCAACCGCTGCGCCACCAGGGAAGCCCGCAAGACACTTCTTATTTAGAATATTATGATGATGAATGAAATTTTTAAAATAATCTTACACAAATAATAAGTTATCAGAATGCTGATTAGTTACAACAAAAAGAAACATTTATAGGTTGATGTAACTTAAAATCAAGGAGATGGATTCAGAAACACATGATGCTTTTCTTATTGGTTTCGTCTGTGTACATGCATGGATTTATAAAAGACTGATTATATTGTGAAAGTGTTAACACAAATCAGCTTTCTGTTCATGGATTTTATTTCATTTCCCTCTGCCTTCCCCATCCTGTTGTTTTGTATGAAACATAGTCTTGAGGAAAAACAGTAAGAAATCCCACTGCATTGTAGCATATAGCACGTAATGAGCAAATAATAAATGTTGAATGAATGAATATGGATAGGTCGGGTAGTTTGATTACACTGGTTGAAATGATCACTGCTTAGTGTAAAATAACACAGTGAAAGGAATTATGTTGAATCTCTATCTATCTATCTTTAGCTGTAAGAGTCTATATCCTGTGAGATCACAGAATACGTCTGAATTGTTCACTCTGCATACCCAGCATCAGGTAGAGTACTGGACTCACGTTAGATATTCAATGTATATGTGTCTCATCGATGAACACTCACTGCTCACAAGCAGTTTATAATCTAGGAGTGTAGATAAGTGGAGAATATTTTTCACCCTCTTTCTCATTTCTGGCCTCAGTATTTTAAAAGGATGGCCAGCCTATTGGAAATATTTGGGCGGAAACTTTTGTTTTTTCCCTAACTCACTCATCTATGAGACACACACACACCATGTTCGAATGAACCCACAATGCTTTGATTTGCACACGTCATTTTAGCAAGAGAGATGACGAGGAACATTTTTACAATTCTTCAGTCTCATCTGCGTATTCTATTCCCAAGCGTTGCAAAGGGTTCTCATGGTGTTTCTCTGAACTATAGTTTTGCTTATTTTTGTGTATATATTATGACACAGCTTAGAGCCGCATATTTGTAATATGAAACCACAGAAACCTCAACTAAAATTTTTTCAAATGAGAATCATTTGGTTTAAATTTCACTAACTTTAGGTCAACACAAACAAAACAAACAAAAACAAAAGCAGACTCACAGACAACAGAAAATAAATGAGTGGTTGCCAAAAGGAGGAAGGGTGGGGGAGGAGAAGGGGATTAAGAGGTACAAACCTCTGGTTATATAATAAATAAGTCACGGGGATGTTAATACACAGCATAAGGAACGCGCTCAATAACACCGCATAACTCTCTGCGGGGAAAAACGGTCACTAGACTTACGGTGCTGATCATTTCATAGTGTGTGTGCAAATGTCAAATCATTATGTAGCACATCTGAAACTAACACAACATGGTAAGTCAACTGTATTTCCAAAAAAAAAACACCCAACTAACCACTCTGTGACTGTAACCTTATTTTGTTAAGTTTAGTTTGAATGCAAGAAATCCATAAGCCCTAAAATAGTTTAGTGTTTGGTAAACAAAAGAAATATAATAATATAATATTAGCTTTCATATATAAATTATATTTTGTTCAAATTTTTTACCGGTAAAAACTTGCTTTCAATTTTAATGGATATATTTTTTAAACTGAACAATTTTGGAGCGTCTTGGATGGGGATGACATGTATCAAAGTTTACCCATACAAATTAAGGAAAAATATTAATTTTCACCCAACAGTTTTTTGGGTTTTTTTTTTAACTCATTGGTTGGTTTTCAGGAATGAGTTAAAGTTGTAAAGTCATAAATAGAAGGATAGGTGTACTCACATCCATCTTCCGACCTGAGTAAAGATTTATCACATTTTGAAGATTCCGTTTAAAAGGAAGATATTCCTCTTCAGCAGACTGCGGAAACTCCAAAGCTTATGGATGCACTTGTGGAATCTCCACCCCAGCAAGGGTGAGTGTGTGTGAGTGTGTGTGTGTGTGTGTGTGCGCGCAAATGTGCGTCGTATCATGCATTGAAGGTATTTCAAGGCTACACTGAGCTTATGTGTACATATGGAGAAAAGAGACAAGCATCCCTTTAACAAGCAAATAATTAAGAATTAACATAGATCTATCTGGAAAGATCTGAGACTGATGGAAATTCAAGCTGCCCTCACACCCATCAGCAAAACTTCCAGCAAAGGATCTGTGGGCGTTACTGTCTTTACGCATAGCTCTCTGATCTATGGAAATGGTAAGGAGGAGAGAAAACGGGAGAGCACTTTCCTTCTGGAAACCTGTCCTTCAGTCTCTGACAGGCGTTTACAAAAACAGGTACGTGCTCATGTCCTAGTAATTGCAACTGCGTTTCTCTACAATAATCTCTATATGCGTAGGTACCAACTGTATCCGCCTAACCTGTATATCGCTACGTTCCAAAAACTTCCTGCAACTGATTCTATCAATTCATGCGTCCCCCGTCGATTTGGTCAACAGCATCCGTCCAAACGCTCTCTGGGATGGCTGGCCCATTCTGTGGTCAGGTTTCTAAGGGTCCTTTCATCGAATCTCTTTTAAATATACTTGTACTTGTGCTACACGAATACAATAGATAGTCAGACTCTCTTGTATATCACAGAGATCTAATTTATCTATTTGGAATTTCCATATTTCTTGACTTCATTAAGAATAATTTACATTAATGTTTTACTCTGATCCAAACTAATGTGGCAAAGCTGGAAATCGGCCAATATCTTAGGAAATAATAATTTCAACAATACCACGTCCCTTTAAGGACATGTGGTGCGTGAAGGGGAAAAAGTCATCATATCACAGGCTTAGATACTCTGAAAAATTAAAATAGAAGCATACGGAAGTCTCAGAGAAGCAGCTTCTAAGGTAGCATTTGAAACGAATCAGATGTTTTCTATGGGAGTATACTCTTTTAAAACGATTAAAACTCTCGAGTTTAGGAGGATTATTACATTCCGTATGTGAGGTTTATTGAAAAATAATTGTCCTGACCTTCTTCCTGCTTCATTTTTAGTTAAGTTTTAGCTGCAATGCAGTTCAAGTGCTCAAAATATTACAGCGTAAGTCCATCTCCATCACTCCAGGCACAAGTCCTACCTGAACTTGAATTATGATGTTTTATAGGAGGCCAAGGTCAAGGTACTCACTCACAACAAGTGTTCCGTGGAGACTGTGATGTTGTCTCATGCGCCTGCTCAGAACGGCAAACCTGAAACGGGGTATCACATTGATCTGTCCATCCCTGGAAGCCGGGCCTTGGAGAGGCCACGAGAAGTGTGTGGCAGGAAAGGAGACCTAGTCGTGACATCCTGCCCACCTCTCTCTGGCAAGAGGCAGCCCTTCTCTTGTCACCAGCTCTGAAGGCAGCTGGCCGCGCTGACACAATGCCCAGCACACAGAGGGAAGGGCTGCGGGAAGCGAGCTGATGGCCCCTCTCTAAGGAGAGGGAGAAAGAGAAAAGGCAGGACATTTAAAATAAACAATACGACTCACTCTCTGATGTAAAGAGCCAGGGATGTCAGAAGGGAATGCAAATCCGGCACAGAAGACCTTTGTTTGCTTCTCTTGCATTTTGACATTTTCCTAGAATCACTTGCTAGCACACTCACATTAAGCTTCATTTCAGATTCCGTCCGAAGTCAAACTACCAGATGCAGCAGAGTGTGACAAAACTTTCCGAAAGAAAAGATCGGAATGAACGCTCATGTGGATTTTTCATTCATGGCATTCCCGAGAAGACCAGTTACAAAAATTAGAGGTCACACGAAAAAGCAAACTGCACAGTAAGAAAGTATTGCTTCTACTATTATGAAAATATGATAGCACATCTAGTTTTCACAAACTCTCCAGCTATTCTTACGATTAAAGTTACCTCGCGTGTGCTTTCACTCCTTCACCAATAAAGCTTCACAATCTAAATTAATTCTAAATATGAAGATGAATACTGTGAGCAGGAATAAACTATCAGATTTTCACGTGGAAAAGAGGGACGCTGGAACCACGGTGCACGTTATATACTTGAGATCACTGTGTCAGTGCAAATAGCACACGTAGAAATTCCGAATAGCACATTCTGAAAGCATGAAAGTGTTTGAAGGATAATGTTAGTGGCGTGAGCTATATTTTCCAAAGATGTCACATCAAGGGTCTAAAAACAAAGAAATACAATCCAGAAAAACAGCATGTTAAACCCTGTTTCTTATCTGAGGTTGCATTAGAGTTATACAAAAGAAGAAAGAAAAAAAAAGGGAAGAAAATTAAATTTCTATTTTCACAGGCAATAATATGTTGTACAGTTTGCAATTAAAAATAAATTAGGCACAAAATCTGCAACATATTGTTATTAAACTTTCATTAAACCTCTTGAGTTATGCTGGTGAATGCAACATGCTAACAGAAATGCTAGGGTTGCATGAGTTTCTGGCATATGAAATAAAATTATGTCTTCAATCTACAAAAATTTAATCTACAGCTTAGCTGATTGGATGGAGCACGTTAACACCATTTTGGAGGTTTGAGAAGAGCAAGTGCTGTAATCCTCTGAGTATTTTGATCACTAGCACACAAGCATGTAACATGCTTTGTGTTCAAGGGGAACCTTTATCCAGGATGCAAAGCTGGTGCTGAATTATAATCACATTCAAAAAGATTGCAAGCCTGTGGGTATTACGCTTTGCACTCTCAAGCTTAACCAAGAAGATTTAAGCAACCTACTCCGGGGCCATAGAGTTGATCTGATAAGAGTATTCCCAGACCTTGAAGTTTATTTTTATCAGAAGTTTTGCATTCAAGGTCTCAAACATTAGAACTTTTTAGTGCTAATCAAAAGTGTCTCCATTCAACTCCAGCAATGACACTTACGAGCAGATGGAAGTCATAACGTAGAGAGAAAAAAGAGAGGGACAGACACAATAGTTTTCCCCTGAACAAAAGAAAATCTTGAAGGCCTGAAGACAACTTCTGATATCTCAGATGTTATTCCAGATTTCTTTGCTGTATTTGTGTCTGAAGATTTGTCAGATATGTTTGCCACTCAATTTAAATAACTTAGTTATTGAAATGACAGGTGTCATCTGTATCCTAAAGCGGAGTCAACTATTTTGCTGAACTGTTTTCTGTTCAGATGAATCAGGGAGTTGTTTATAGAGCAGGTGTTGTTCAGATTCAGTCTCTAATATCAAAGACAAGGATAAAATCGAGGTTAAGTTCAGGATTTATTTTTACATACACTTCCATAGAATGACTACTGAACATTAATTAAAATATGATTGAAGAATGACATGAAATAATCCTATATGAATTTCTCTCCATTGTGGATATGAGAAAATAAAGATATAGACAGCTGAGGTTCTCTAGAATAACTGGATCAAGGGTCTTAAACCTAACGTCATGTATTTTTTCTTTGCTCTTTTGTAATCAATGACTATTTGGGGAGCTGTTCCTGTTACATTTACATAGTTTTGATTGAAAAGGAGAAAGGACTAGGATAATTTCTCAAAACCAGTCTATACCTTTTCACTTATTTATCATTTCTTTTTTTTCTTTTCTTTTTTTTTAACCAAGAAAACGCATATAACTCAAACCAATATGTCGATAAAGGTCCAAGAGAGAATATTTTTCTCTTTCAGTTATAATGAAGTGAAAGGAGTTTCCCACTGGGTGCTTTAAAAAACAACAACAACAACAAAAAAAACAGAGAAAGAAAGACACATCACCTCTCATTCATCGCCATGAAGGCTTAGCTTGATCTGTTCAGATCTTGATCTGTTTGGCTTCTTTCACTAATGAGACTCTGTGCCATGGTCATGGCATCCATCCTTGGTAGCCTCAACTGCCCGGGCAAGACAAAGGACATGAATAGATGACAGCAGAGGACCAGACAGGGCTGAGGCTTAGACAGTAAAGGAAGGTACAGAAGGTACAAGTTGGATGTTGTTTGCAGAGACCTGCAGAGACCTGAGATGACCTTAGCAAGTCTCTGAGTCTGAACTGGAAAACCACGTTGACTAGTCGGGCCAGGTGGCAGGCCCAGGGGAGATACATCTGGGAATACAGACTCATATATACAGAGAGAGAGGTCTGAGTCAAGAAAGAAGAAAAGTCAGAGATTCAATTTAGAGTTTAGGGTTCACATTGGGCCTAATGATAGAAGTAGGGATACAGATATTTCATCAAGCGATTGGGAAGAGTTTCCAAAACTTCAGCAAGAGGGTGGCGGATCTCAGGGCAGCACGATCTCAGTGCCGGTTTCTAGCTGTCTTTGAGGTGTTGTCAAGGAAAGGCTGAGACTCACCCCGTCTTTCACTCTCCCTCCCTTTGCCAGGAGAGTAACATAAACTTCTTCTTGTACCTATGACTGCAGGAGGACTAAAACCTCAGGGGTTACTTCACTTTTAAAAGGCTGAACCTAGTGGCTAAGAAGATTCCCACATGATTAATTCAAGGATGAGGACCAAAGACTGGTGAGGACACCGTACCCAACAGGGGGATTAGGGCCTGGCTAGATAAAGTGATGGACGCATTGAATTATTACAGGCCTGTGTAAGTCCTGGTCATTACAGGCCTGTGTTAAGTCCTGGTCATTACAGGCCTGTGTAAGTCCTGGTCATGTCTGACCTCTCTAAAGTATGTGACACCATCGATTACTCCCTGATTCTTAACTCTCTCTCCTTTTTTATTTCCTGACGCCGACGTCTGCGAGCTCTTCTACCCTTCGTTCAGTTTTATTGTCCTATTTGGGCTTCTGGACATCCTCTTCGTTTATCTAATCATTACGGCGCGTCAGGATTCTGCTCTTGCTTCTTTGCCTTTTTCATGCAAAATACTCTTCCTGGATGTTCTCATTTTATCCACTGGCTTCCACTTCAGTAATACCCTGATGATTCTCAATCTCTATTTTCAGGTATTAGCATTCTTCCAAGATTCAGAGCTGCATTTCACTGGCTGGACATAACACATTTGCATGTTTTCAGGGACTTGAGAGACGACATGTCATAAACTAAATGCCTTCTCTTCCTTTCAGTCTTCCTCTGTCCATGCCTAGCACTGCTCCATCCCCTGTAGCCCCCATCTTGCTTAATGGAGCAATTATCTATCCGAAGAAAGTAAGTTGTTGTCATTTTCCAACCTTCTCTAACCCTCACCCTTAACATCCAATATTATAAAATCCTGGTAATGCAACCTCGAAAGTGTCTCCTGGGTACACCATGGCTTCTCTTGCCATTTTGCTGGTGCTTTAGTTTTATCCATCATCTTCCCATCAGACTTTCACAGTAACTCCAGTATCTGATTCCACCAGTTCAGTGGTTCCCAGAATATGGTCCCAAGACAAGAGGTATCAGCACCACCCTTGGTAGAAATAGAAAATCCCAGACCCCACCTCAGACCTATTGATTAAGAAACTCTGGGTGTGAGGGCCAGGAGCCTGTGTTTTCAACAAGCCCTCTACATGATTCTGATGAATGCTGAATCTGAGAATCACTGAGTTGATCTCTATTCTGCTGGCCAAAAGGTTTCCTCTGTAAGAAATCCGCTGGTGTCATTCCTCCCACGCACAGATCCACTGGTTACCTGTAAGATTAGCCCAGAATCTGCAGCAAAGTGTATGCGGTAGTCGATACAGTTTACCAATATTTTCAGTTTTTCTTCAGGGACATGGTACAGTTTCACCTCCCTGCTCTTTGGAAGTTAGGTGTGCCCATGTACTTGCTGTGGCTAATAAAATGTAAGAGGTGTGTTTCACTTTTGGTGAGTTTCCAGTGCACAATTCAACATGTTTCTTTTTTTCCCTATTATAGTGTTCATATGGTGGAGAAAGAGGAACATGAAGAGCAGAGATCCAAGCTGACTGGGGTCACCATGCAGTGGAAGAAACAAACAAGTCCTCACGGTTTTAAATTACTGAGATTTGGGGGTGTTTGTTATGGCAGCATAACCTTGCCTGTTCTGACGAATTCACTTTACCTCCTCCACCTTGGCTGCCGTTCAGGAATTCTTCTTCTCCTCTTTCCTTACTCCTCATACAAATAATAATAATAAACTCACTGTTCAGTAAACTTGCTGAGCTTTCTCATGACATCACAGCCTTGAAGATGCTATTCTCTGCTCTTGGAACTCTTGACACACATTTTTACCCAGATGATTCCATTTTTTGATTTTCAACTCAAATATTCATTCTTCTGGTTACCTTCTCCTGAGTTCCTGGGGCGAAATCAATGCTCCATTCTCTGTGCTATCAGAACAATCTTTTCATCCCTCTGAAATATTTTGTATCATGGTTTACGGTAATTTAATTGCCCTGACTTTTTGTCTGCTCACGAAACAGTAATTTCCTCAATGACTGGGACTCTGACTTATTCATTTTTATTCCAACAGGGGGATTATTCTTTTTTAAAGGCCTTTATCAAATCACTTACATGTATTTCTAGAAGTAAAGTAACCTAAATCTTCTACAGCTATCATAGTTTCCTAAGTATACGTTAGATTAAGTAGCTTTTTAAACTTTTTCTTATAACCTTAAACAATTGGTTATTTTACTCAATGTCATGTTGGGTTAAGGTCTTTAGGAAGCAGTCTGCAGTAATTCCCACATCCTTTGCTTAGGTGGTGACAATGGCTCAGTACAATTAACCCCTTGAATATTGAAACTACAAATTTACATAGCAGAAGTGACAGCTTTATAAGATAACTCATCTTGCTAAAATTATAGTTTTTCTCTTTTTCACATGAATGCACCACCCTATGTAACCACAGTATCATTCATCTGCCATGTTCTGCACCCTACACAATTTTGTGCAAATTTCCTTCAGTTGTTTTCATGTCAGTTTCACATGTCACTGGGTTTACTTTCACGTGATAACAGGTGTTTCATCATGGATTTGCCCTTCAGAGACCCTAAGGACATAAGTAAGACTTCTTTAATACATACTCCTTCACCTAATCTTGCCAAATGCCCCTTCCTCTGAATTTACCTCTTTCTGTTGATGACAGCATCATTCTTCTGGGATCTCTAGTAGCTTATGGCCACCTTTGTCTTCTTGGCTTCCCCTATCCAAACTAGTACGCAATGTCTTTCACATTTTTTTTGGGGTCAATTTTATTTAAAAAAATTCATCTGACTTCTCATCTATCCCCAATTAATTCGAACAACAACAAAGAGAGACTGAATTGCTTGAAACAATGCTTGCCCATTATTTCCTTGCCCTAAGGGCTTCAAAAACTCTTCTCTTCAACATGAGCCCAACCTCTTGAGTGGATTATATAAACAAATGGCCTTTATCCTTCATCCTACCTTTATCTTCCTTGTGCCTCCCAGTTTAACACCCCTATTTAGTGCTGCATGAGCTGGACTCATCCACTCCACTTTTGTTCTCTTGCTCATGGAATGTTTCTCTACTGGAATTCTCTCTCTTGATCTCATTGCCTTAATAACCCTACTCATCCTTCATCTCCCTCCTTCATTAAGCAAGACATTTCTAGTCTATAGAACTTTTTCCCTTCTTTAAATTCTAACACTTGCTAAATATTTATTTAACAACTATGCTATAACATTCTTCTTTTTCATTGTCATTTATCATCATTTAAATTGTCTCCCTCATCATACATTTATTTACCACTGGATTGTCTTATAACTGTATCCCCAGTAAGTTTTCCAGAATACTGAATACTCATGATAACGTTCACACAGAACTGGTTCCGCACATACGGTACTGGGTGGTTAGTGCCAGGCAAGAAGCCACCAGCCACTGTCATTGTCACAGGCTTCTGCCAGGGACTTCCTTACACTTAATTCTCCTTGCTTTATTTCATGAGACACTCCCTCCTAGACTATGCAAATGCCCAGAAGGTAGCCGGTCTCTGAACTGAACTGACCAGCACCCTAGGTGGGGCCTGATAGTAGAACTCAGTTCACCAAAGTCAGATAAGGAAATGTTAACAATAGTTCAGGAACTTAGAGAAACATCTGGGCAATAGAAATGGGCCACTGCAGTGCACAGAGCTTTGACCCTGAGCCAGATTTCTGCTGCAGCCACAGAATCTTTACGGATTCATGATGGGAAGTTGTAAGCGACACAGTAGCTTCCTAAGGAGCCTCAACCCCTGATGCCCATGGGAATCATATTTTTACAATACGGAAGCCTGGGTCTCACTCCCGGAAAAGTAAGTCATGAACCGGATGGGGTAGGGAAGAGGAATGGGGCAGGGCTTGGTATGAATATTTTAAAAAATACTTCTAGTTAGCTCAAACTTTTTATTCAGGAATGAGACCCGCTGGGACAGAAGGTCAATGGGAGCACTTAGCCGAAGCAAAGGCTACGGGAAATGGGGAAGCAAGAGCAGCTTCTGGTAAATACACTCCCTTCATCAACATGATCTCAGATTATAAAGCCCCAGGTTACAGAAACCATGTAGGAAGAGCATTACTACCTACACACCAGACATTTATCACCATGAGGGTAGAGACGGTGCCTTTTTGTTCTCTCCACTGTAGTTTTAGTAACCAGCATATTGTCTGGTTCCTGGTAGATGCTGGATTCCAACCCTGCAATGGCGCTTGAACTTCAGGTTGACTAATCTTAACTGAAATCTGCTCTGCATTGTTGATAAACGCACTGGGTTAATACTGCATTTAAGCCCGCAGGTAATCATTTCAGACAATGTGGAGAAAGTGGAAAGAGCACAAACTCTTAGAGTTCAGGATTCATATCACACTTTTGTCTCTTACTAACCAGGTGACGCTGAACAACTTATTCAACCTCTCTGACTCTGTTTTCTGATTTGTAAAATCAAATCACAGCATCACTTTTGCAGAGCTCTGTTAGGAGGCTTCAAGATGAGCATGTACAGTGCTTAGAGCAGCACGTGGTGATCAGCAAACCATAACTAGTATTATTAGCAACAAATGGCATTTCGTCCAGCAGAGCTGTACGTGGTGGTTCCATTTGTATCAGGCAAGAGGCTGACGAGGATCAGATGCTAACAATAAATTTAAAGGTTATAAAGTAGAGCAAGGGGAGCCTACCAGTACGGATACTGTCATTGTTTAAATGTATTTGAACAGAAAAATGAATAAAATAATATTTTTCAGCTTTATTTATAATTTACAAATAAAATTGTAAGGTATTTAAAGTGTACATCGTGATGACTTGCTAATACCTATGCATTGTGAAAAATTCCCTCCCGACCTAGTTAATTAACATATATCACCTCACATATTTATCTCCCTCTGTGTCTCTCTCTCTCTGTGTGTCTCTCTCTCTCTCTCTCTCTCGTGTGTGTGTGTGTGTGTGTGTGTGTGTGTGTGAAGGAATGAAAGATTTTTGTATGTTGGAGTACAAATATTATCTCCCCTCACTGCTCATAATATTGATGCAAACATTCTAAATAAGGAATAAGGCAGTCATATGTGATATGCAGAGAACTTAGAAAGGTACCTAACCTAGAAGATTCCTCAGGAAACAGAAAACATTACACGATTCTGTTTGAAAAACTGCAATCAGGCGGTTTACAAAAGTGTAGTCATGTTCAAATTTTGGAGGCTTTATAAGTGACCTGAATGCCATAAAAATGAGAATAAGGACTTAAGTACAAGTCTTAAGAATTTTCTTTCCCTCCCGTAGTAAGTCTTAGCTAGTAAAACAAAGGTCTGTTGTAATTTTAAAAGGTAATTTTAAGAAGTAACAACATCTACTCTTTGGGCTAAGACTACACCTTAAAGGTAGCAAAGTGTTTACAGGTACCTTGGACGTGACACATTTTTCAACACTTAAGAATAATTTCTGGATTTAATGTCATCATTCAAATTTACATAAAAGTATGCACACAGCACCTGCTCCTAAGACGTGGTATTTCAAGGAGCAGCTGGAAACCAGTAATCTCGGGGCCACGCAGTTGATGACTGGACTGCTAGGGTCCATTTTACGCATCAGTTAGTGACGACCTGGTTAACGATATGCTCACACAGAGGACACCCGGCCTCCCCCCTGCAGGTGCTTAGCTGAAACGACGAGGAAGTAGGGGAAGCCAGAGAGAGGGGTGGATCTGATCTCCGGGGAAACGGGCTTTCTAACATCACTCTCCTGGGGAGCTTTTCTCTGTACACATTTATGAGGACTTATTAGAGTTAGAGCAGGCAGAATATACTATATTGGGAGGTAGCCACTAAAAGTAAGAGATGGGGAGACTGGCCATTTTGGCCCCAACAATGAAAGTAGCTTGGAGAGAATGAATACAGCAAAGGAGGCCCCCTAGAGGGCAGGCTGAGGTCGACAGTGAAATGTGCACACCACCACACCTCTCACAGCGAGAGATTAGGGCAAAGAAACCCAAACAGGTAAACACCAGTAAAGGAGTGGTTCAAATATGCTATCTCTGAGTGGTAGGTATGATTTTATTTTCACAAAACTAAATTATTGTGTTTTCATAAAGTATACAAAACAATGCATGAAAAGCTTCACAATAGTTATAAGTAAAAAATATATACAGAATTATCCTATTAAATAGGTATATAACTTAAAAAGTCATAAAAATATGTATGTGGACATGTATAAGCTTGTATAGGAATGCACAAATGTATGCATGTACTACTGTAAGCAAATAACAGGAAAAAGAATATCAAAAATATTTTCTTTTAGCTAATAGAATTACGGGTGCCTCTCCTTTCATTTTTCTCTCTGATAAACAGCTAAGTGCAAGGGCAGGGAAATTAGGTAGACGTAGGTTCAAATTCCACCTTCAGAACTTTCTAGCTGTGCGACTTTGGGAAAAACACCAAAGCTTACTGAATCCCGTCCTCCCCATGTGTAAAATGAGGAACACAACCTTTGCAGACAGAAGGATTATTTAAAAGTGATGTAAGATCATGTTTGTAAAGTGCTTTCACAGAGTCTGGAAGACTGTTCAATGCTAATTGGTATCATCATTCATCTTACAGAAAATCTGAATAGTAATTAGAAATTTTTAAAAGTCTGTTAAAAATTAAATACATGATAGCATGAACAACGGAATAAGAATGCAGTGTGGGAAGGGACCCAGTGTGGTATCTCGAGCGTTTGACCAGGCAGATTTTGGAGAAGGAAAGGGGAGGTTACAGTGACCACTGGCCAGAGAACAGAGGTGACAGAAGCAAACAACTTCACGGCAATTTTTACCCTTAAAATTTGATCAGGTTGTGAGTGGACGTCAAGTGTCAGGGAGAAAGGAAAGACGAAATAAAAAAGCGGGGGAAAGACCAAGACGTTTAGATATAAAACCAGGACCTGAGCTACTCCTGGGGCAGAAAGACACAAAGGCCTTCTTGATGAGCAATCGGCACTAGCTGACACAACACTGTATGGGGTAACAAATCCCTATATAATTTATCTCAATTTATCCCAATCCGGTTGGTTATTCCATGATAATTCATTTGTTCCCAGAGTCCTCAGATCAAGAGGCCCTTTCAGGCGCAGTACAGAGCGCACAGCCCTGAATCCCCGTCACCGCGCTGCACCACTACAGGTAATGCACAGGCAGAGCCTGTGCAGAGGTGTTTTAAATTCACAGCCCAGGCAGAGGTGTTTTACCAACGGCTCCCTGACTCCACTACGCTAGAACAGGATGGACTAGAAAAGTGTTGCCCTCGTGAGGAAGATTCTAGACTATTTTTTCTCATCTCTGCTTAGCAGGTAGGGTTGCCTCCCAGAATCTATACTATGGACAAGGAATGTCACCCGCCATTTCAGTAAACAAAGGATGTTGTGACCATAAAGTCATCAGCCATGGCAGCCGCCCCCAGTGGTGCACCCTCAGGAGAATTCAGGATGGAGAAAACCAGGATCCTGGCCCTAGAGGGTTAAGGTGGATATCAAAGCAATGATTTCAACAAGCCCGGACTCTTGCAACTTCCCATACATAGAAAAACACTAAAATCGTTAACTTAAGATGTCTGGTTTTTTGTGATTAGCAGTAATCTTTTGATGTTAGACTACATTTTCTTCCCCAGCAAAAAATTCCTATATATCCTGGTCCCTCACTTATCTCTTTGGAACAGTTCCTCAGAGCTGCCAGAGAGGCTGCCTTCCTGGGCTATGGTCCTCAGCAAAGCCACCAAAGAAAACATAATTCTCAACTTTTAGGCTGTGCTTTTTTTTTTCTTTTTTCAGTTGACAACATCCAGGGTGGAATGTTTCAGTTACATGAAGACCTAAAAGTGGTGAAGTAATACACCTGAAATGAATGATCTACGCACCTGGACTACAAATCTTCTGAAACCTCCTTAACTAAAAGCAGCTCCCTGTGAAGTTTTAACATCAAAGATTAAGTTGTGACTGCTCAGATATTTATAAATTAGTTTTCCTAGGGGAGTTTCCTTTCATAGATGTTCAGGAGATAGGTACGGCTCTGTTAGAGTGAATACAGAAACAGCACATTAAGTCAAGGTTATGAAATGAACGTACTCTTTAACCTCCAAGCAGTATGTTAGAGGGTCTGCACATTTTTCTTGGAACGTTAGTTAAATAAATAGGACCTTTGGTGAGGCCTAGTCAACTATCAGATATACACAGTAATTTTGCAACTACTCTTTCAGGATTTTTTTCTGTTTGGATGGTGGGAGGGGGACAGAAAAAAAAATAGAATTTAACAAAAGGATACGTTGATGCAGAAATTAGAGTCTCACAGAACAATCTAGAAAGTGCTCTGAACCCACGTTTACTTTTATTACCATAAACCGGTAACAGAGCACCTAAATTCTTTGTTCCTCCATTCACGCTGTTTTCATACACCTTCAGTGAAACTGCCCATAAGTGTGACAGCAAAGCGTATTTTATTAGTGACTTGTACGAGCTAGAATATGGCTGAACCCCACTCCGTTTTATTTTAGCCTTTTGCTCAATTCCTTAACAGTTCACTCAATCATCCACGTGTTCAATAAACATGAAGAAGGCCCACCACGTGCTGGGCACTGACTAAGCAAAAAGACACAGGGATGAAAAACAGAGGCTTTCATCTCAAGGTTTTTGTGTAGATCGAGGATAAAGACAGAGCAAGAGTTGAGACATATGATTTGAAAGCATTGCCTCAGACTCAGGAATACTCAGGATTCTCTGCAACCTGTAGGACGATGGGGTGAAGGTGGGTGATGGCAGGAGACGCCTCCTGAATGAGAATTTGGGGAGTTAAGTCTTCTTACAGATTAAGTGGAATCAATTCTGGGTTAAGATGGAGAATTAACCAAATGCACTTACAACTGAAGTTAAGTCAAAAGTTGCCATTTTGTTTGCTTGTTTTATTCATAAACTCACATAAATAGGGATAATTGGCAATTGACTTAGCAGACCTGGAAGACTTGACCTCACGCCAGCAGCAGAGGAAGCTGTGATGTCACCTAATTTGTATCAGAGAATCACTGAAAGACACAGGTAATGGCTGCACCAGCTACCCTTGGAGTTGCTACGGGGAGAACTGGTTGAAAGCTGCTTAAGGAGCAATTAGACCTGCAGTTCCTCTCCCATAACTAGGCAACTATGCCTCATTCCTCCCCATAAGATTAGATGTTTAATCTTTGCAGATGGCAAAACAGAAGGAGTCTAGACTGGGGACACCAGGACGACTGAAGATCACACTTTGGAAGTAAATGTCTACATGCTGAATGTGGAGATTCCAGTCTTTTTAAATCCCTTGGCTCATAGACTGCTCTCATCCAGACATCAAACGTCACTGAAAAATCCTTCTCTAAGAAATCTGGCCAGCCCTAGAGAAAAAATACTGACTTTGGGGACTCTGCAATGGAACTGTCCAGACAGGTCAGTCTACGGTAGGAACTATAGCCGATCCAGCAAAGTGAACAGGACTTTCATACAGTTCTGTCTTTCAATACTTTTAGATATAAGTTCCTAGCAAAGGGTTTCCAGATTTTGAAGAAAACATATGACATGAAAGACAAAGACCAAAACAAAAAAGCAAGCATATTGGAAGAAGGAGAAATCCTGCAAGGAAAAGAGAAAAACGAGATTCATCAATTGTCATTAGCCCATATGATGCTGAGCGTCCTTTACCCATTTTTAAATTGAGTTGTTTCTTTCACTGCTGTTAAGTGTTAAGAGCTCTTATTATTATTTTTTGGTATGTTTTTGATGCCAGTCTTATATCAGATATGTGTTTTGCAAATACTTTACCCAGTCTGTGGCTTGTCTTTTTATTCTCTTAGTTCTTTCACAGAGTAGAAGATTCTAATTAAGAATTTTTAAAATGTAGGATAATTATTAATTTGCAAGGAAAACCAAATTTGTAAGAAAAGGAAAAAAAATCATCATAGTACAGCTCTGTCAATGGTGTGTATGCAGCCTAACTAATGCAAACGATGAATATTTATTTAATCAAGATTATCACGTATATTAGGAGAAATGGGAGACAGAAATGTCTGTGGATCTGTGTGGTGCTGTGCCAGTGAAGAAAGTGAAGTCATCCTTCTTCCATTTTTGGAAATGCAGAGACAATGACAAAAATCCATTCATCAAGAAACAACAATATCATATGATTAGGAGGCAAATTCCACAAGAATCCACTGCAAAAGTTGCACATGGTTGCCTGCCCTTAGGGAATGGGGTATAGGGAAAGTGGCAGACTAGAGAATTGAAATAAACACAATAAGAAGACAGCAAAAAAAAGGGAAAGAACATGTTTTTAAACATATTTTTAGACAGTAACAGACCTTATAGAACCATTTTCTTCTTTATATGCATGTAGAATACGTACCAGACATAAACCTAAATGTTAAAAATAAAGATGGATACGTGTTATCCAAAGAGAGAGGAGGGAGGAAAGGATGGTGTTCCTCGCAGGCTGAGTTGCACATGAACAAATATGGAGATAAAACAGGTCTATTGTTTGAAATTTGCGCACATAGTTCGGGGAAGAAGGATGCCTTGTCTCAGTTTGGGTTTTTCCAGAAGCAAACCCTGAGACAAGGCTTTGAGTCTAAACGGTTTACTTGGGAAATGGTGGGAAGACTGGTAAAGATGTGGGGTTACGATACACACGTGTGAATGAACCTGGACAATAAACAGGCCCTATTAAATCAGATACAGTGGATGGTGACAGCTTAATTATGTGTCGGGGGTGGGAATTCTGGGAAACGCTTCAAAACTCTGCAAGATGTGCTGACAGATCAAAGGGACGGGGCCAGGCGCTGACAAGGTCTGCTACAACATGTGTGGGTGTGTGGCTGGGGCACGAAGGGTAGTCGTCATGGCTGATGACTCCACACGAGAAGGCTGGCTCCATGTTTCTGTGAATCTATACCCTTGAAGACACCAGTCAAACCATACACTGTTATTTGAAATAGGCGGCTGTACAATTTTCAATCACTTATCATTGGAGCCATAATAGTTACCTTTTAAGTATTTTAGTGCATGCCCACTGGGGGAGTCCAATCTATCTTGGATGTAAACAATAGCCAATAGTTACTTGTAAAAGCCTATAAGCACCGACATTAAAACCATACTCCATGGCTAATTATAAACTGCAGTTATATTTCCTCATACATTTAAAAAGTTTGGTTAAATACTATTTCCTAGCAAGCATTCCAAGAAGTTGCTTCTGTAAAACCATGATGGCAATGACCTCAGGATGACATCCTCTAGGAAATAAAGTAAAACGAAGATCTGGACTCTCAGAAGAGTTATTTCATATGACAAGATTATCCTGGTCTCTTTATCATTTTGCCCCTTAAAGAGAGGACGTTATCAGAGAGTTAATGTGCTGTTATACCCATATTACTTCAATGTCACTATAGGATTGCTGAGATGACACATTTATTAGACTTTTCAGACAGCTACCAATCAGTTAGCATAGGTTCCAAGTTAAAAAAGAAAAGTATCTGATCATCACAAGAACACAGGCGAAGGGAGATCTTACAATCGAAAATACAAGTTATCACTCTCTTAACATAGTGATCGATCCTGTCATCACTGACAGTGAAACAAACTCTTTGAGGCAATATGAAATATACAGCCCTACCTAGGAAGTATTCAAAATGTTTAAGTTGTATCTAATCAAACCTGTGAGCCTAACTTCAAGTTTATAGAATAGAAGGGACCAGAGAAGTAAAACACACTGAGAAGAAACCAAAAGGCAAATCCAGAAAGTGGGACATTCTACAGGACGACAGCGGATCCAATGTCTTAAACGTGTCAATGTCATGAACAAAGGACAAGAAAACAAGGTGGGAGAGGCAGAGGACCAGTCTAGACCGAAAGAGACATAACAGCAACATGCAGTGCCTGGACACTGGATCGTCCATAAGGGATACTTAGGTACGATTAGGAAGTCACGAACGTGGGCTGTCAGTTGATACAAAGGGCTCCTTGTTAATTTCATGAGCTACGATAATGGACTTGTGATGCTATTATACCACCAAGTATTTCAGAGTAAAATGTCACGATGCCTGTAATCTACACTAAAATGTTTCAGGAAAACAAACAATAGGGATTAAATCTAGTTTATGAGGTATATGGTATTCATTATCCTAACCCAACTAATTTTCTGTATCTTTTAAAGTTAAAAAAAAAAAAAATGACACAGGCCCAGAAAAACTTGGTGGAACTGTTTTTTAAGTCTAAAAACTAGAAGGATACTTAGGATATTTCGTATGTAGAGCAATTGAGGCCCACAAAATTGAAATGATTTGCCTAAAGTGACAAAGCAAGCTATTTGCAGAAACAATAGCAATCTGAATATATGTCCTTTTCTCCTGATGACCAATAATATTTCCTTGAAAACAAGATTCATACCTAATTAATTTCTGTCATCTTTTCAGTGCCCAGCATACATCCACTGGATTTACAATACATCAGTAGTTTGCTTATAGAATAATTTTACCTACTTTCCAAATCATTTTACATAGAAAATATTCGGTTTCCATCAGTGTAGAGAAATAAGATCACATAACTTTCAAAGCAAACATTGTAGTTGGCCAAAGTTATTTAGCAGTTCATAGCTGAAAATAGAGCAGTGAACAGTAGCTCCAAAAACTAGTAAAAAATTGACTACATGATTTATTGGGGTTTTTTTTTGTTTGTTTGTTTAAATTCATGTACATATTACCTTTTCCATCTACTCTTTAGCTTAAAAATACCAACATGTAAGTCTAACGATACGAAGCTGCCAACCCAAACAAAGAGGCTAAACTTCAAGTGTGATTGTTTGGAGGGAAGGTCAACATTCTCATCAATTAATCCTCATTTTTCATAGTAAAGAAATGCGGGCCAGCTGCTGCATCAGGTACTTGGACAAACATCGCTGCCTATTTTGTAAAATCAGCTTTAGGACATTTGTGCACGGAAAGAGTAGCTGATTTTGCAAGATGTGGAAGTATACAAGCTACATATGGGTCAGCGTATTTCCCACTGTATTGTTACTTTCAACCAAGAAAACAGGTTAGGCATTTGTACCATCCCTCCTTGACTACTGTTTTCTTTATGCCGGTTATTGCCCTAAACATATAGCATTTGATATTTATAATGAAAAAAAGGGGGGGGGACTATTTATCTTCAAGATATGTTATATCTTCTTAAAGTCTTAGTGATAAAGAAAAATAAAATTGTTCCAGGGATTATAGTTTTCATTTTACAAAGCAAATATGAGATGGCTGTAAACAAGACACTTTCTACCTATTGATTCCTTTGAAGTATGCCACACTGTCAAGAGGAATCACTGCAAGATAATACCATGTATAGTGTCCTTAATGGGATGTTAGAAAATGAGTTTTTAGTTTTCTAGGAAATTCCATACCCTAAAAGGAAAAAGAAAGAAACGTAACATTAGACTCTCTTTTATTAAAAATGGGAATATAATTTTATCACATTTATCATTGTAATTTCTCCTTTTGAAAAATTTCCTCTGTTCTGTAAAATGCAATCAGAGTCCTTTGTTAAATATTTAGATACTTTAAATTTAGCTTTTCAGACATCTATACTTAATATTTAGACATCTTTTCAATAAGTATGTTATTAAAATGGCTTATTTTTTAGAAAATAGAGGTGATAAAGTTGGAGGCAAGTTTTTGAAAATTCTGATATCATACAGTAGAATAATTTTATAGAGATATATGTCACTACATAAAAATTAAAATATAATACTCCAAAACAAAGAATTTTAAGCTCACCAGATGAAGGGGAGGAATGAATGGATGCATTTAGTGTATAAATATGAATACTGGACAAAAACACAAAGCAAAATTTTCACAAAACAAAATAGTAGTACTGAGAACAAAAGTTCAAAAAGATGGTTACTACAGGATATGAAAGCACTCAAAACATCTTAAGTATATTCTCTGTAAGTGGCAAAACCAAGAACAATATTTTTTTATCTACAATTTAAATGTTTTAACTGATGGAAAAAAATGTTCAAATTGATCACGGTCTTGTACTTTTTTCAGTTATTGATAATTGATAGAAAATAAGAATTAATATAATAAGAAGAAGAAAATATGAAAATCCTCAGGCTGAATCAGAGAATACTCTATTAAAGACCATCCCCACACTTGGAAGAGCCTCATCTTTGCAAAGCTTAGTGCGATATGCCTGGAAGGAACCAAGGTACTGATTGACATATCAGATCTATTGATAGTCTTTGGATTTTAGATAGAACATTCTTGATAAGGTAGAAATGTTTGTATCATATTTAAAAACACATGTATAAAGGTTTATATTTATGTCTATACAGTGGATTTTCCAAACGTGTTTGTTTAATCTAATGTTCTTTCAGGCAACATATTTCCTAAGAAGTCTTGATGTCTATATGTTGTCCATCAGGGTACATTTTGGACACATTTTCAATTTTTACACATGCCCTTTGATGATGTCATGGAAATCAAGCAAAGAAACTAAGATGGACACACTTGTTTTTTAGATGAAGCCCTTTCATTTTTAATGACTTCCTAGAAAGCTCTTAGGAACACTTTCATCTATCCAGATATGCAATAGCCACTTTGCTTGCTACGAGGACATATGTTCAGTGAAAAGGGAAGCATCAATATAAACTTTATTCTTCAAAGAGGCTGGACTATTTCACCTCTTCCCTGAAGTCTTCCCTAGCATGACAGCCCAACCTGATTTCTTCTTTTACTAAGTTTCCCTTTTCTTCTCTTTATTCAAATATTTAGACACTTGGCCTTTATTTTGTTTTAACATCATTGCTAATAGGACATTTAGACATTGTCCAAGTTCAACTTCAATCCAACATCGTCCAAGTCCAATGAAGATTTTACTGAGACCAAGAGAATTTACATTACTTACAGAATCAACAGTAGAGCCAGAACTAGCAACCTCTATCTTCTGACTCCTATTGTTTTAAAATTTTATACTACTTCACGGACAGTCTAAGATTTACTATGTTGCTATTAAACGTTTCCTACATCTATCATTTTTCTCTTCTGACCAGACCACCAGTTACTTGAGAGCAGAAGCCATGTTTTATAATTCCTTCGAATCATATACAGTGACTATGACAGGTTTAATTGAAGTAAGTTGAATGAACTAAAACATCTCCATATTGTAAGGTAAATATACTGTATTATATCCATATCAGGGAAAATATTCTCTCATGAGTCATACCCTGAAGTTTCTAATTTTTTCTCCATTATTCTAGAGTAGTGGCCAAAATTCTCCAATTCTTACACAAACATTTATTCAACATAACTCAAAACTGGACATTAGTAACTATAAATATAAGTAAATATAACTATTGTCAGATGTTGGGAATCAGAATTTAGATGCTGTCCTGGAAATAAATATCACATTGAGGACTACAAAATACTAAGAGTTCTTTAAGCAAGAAAATGGAGTTAACTCTCAAAAGGGTGGTTCTAGGATTCCACTGTTTCCTGGAACAGTTACATCTTTTCCCAACTAACCGTGGAACTGAGGCTTTTTCTTTCTGTTTCAGACGCCGACAATCGGCTGCTTATTACGCATCTCCATCCGCTCCTTTTAGGATGCTTTTACCTTTTTCAAAATCAACTGAAAAACCCCATTGCTTTGGGTTGCGTTCCTGAGACTGAAACAAAGGGAATTACCAAGTCTGAATGCCAGTCTAGAGGCTCTGCTTTTCTTTGTGTTATTATATCTTGTTTAAAATTACAACAGAAATACAGCTCAGGAGGCTCTTTCTCCTTCTAATGGACATAGAAATTATTGTTGGCATTACCTTATGATCACAAATGCTGAATTTTGACTCCTCCAGGCCCGACCACAAATGTGTCACCCCCGCCCCCCCCGGAAACAAGATGTATTTTTACTCTAAAAAATGTAAATGTGGTCATTCGCTTACCATATAAAATAACACCCAAAAATAAGAAGTCTGAAAACAATCCACTCCCACAACTGTCCTGTGTTTGCCAGAACGTTTAGAAACTGCTAGGGCTTTCTTTCTTCTTTTGATTCCGTTTAATGAAAAAAGACAAGAGATTAGAAGCCTCAGAGGACTGGATTTTCTTTTTTCTCTTATTTAGGAGAAGGACCCAAAGCTGACAAGTTCGAAAGCTGACGATATGGACCCCAATTCATTCCCAATAAACTGACCAACCTAAAGCCAGAGGGAGTCTCCCCTGCAGTCTGGGGACTGATCTTGGCTCACGCTGGGGAAAAGTCTTAGGCTGCTCTAAGCATAGGGCTGGAACTCACCCATGTTAGTATTCGCAGTTACCTTACAGCAATGTTCTATGTCGCCTTCAAGCTTGAAGATGAATGAATCATTGTGCTTGTTTTCTGTTTAGGAGGCAAATCCAAATGTCTGGAGACTAGGCTGGAAAAGTTATTTTTGTTGTTGTTATTTGTTAGGTGGCAAAGAAATGAGCACTGCAGCATCATTTTCCGGCAACTAAAATAATGTCCTCACATACTTATGTTAAATACTATGGGCAATAAATATATATTTTGAAGGGAGAGGGAGAGGGCTCAACATGTGTGTTCTTTTGTCCTTCAGCAAATCTTAAGGAGTTTTCTTACAAAGGAGAATAAATGTTTGGTAGTGCTTTGTGCAGACTTAAACATATGGTCGGAGGCCATGTGTGCGTGCACATTTCCATGTCATCTTTACAGATAAATGTACGGGGCTGGCTGGAGACAGGTGCAAACAGTGTGGTAGCATCTGGCCTCCTGCTCTGGCTCCAATCATATAGGTAGCTTTACTTTAGCAAAGCAAATTAGTAAAGGATCACAGGTCTGATGCTCGAAGAAACCAGACAAAACCTAGAGGAAACTAGAAAAAAAAAAAAAAAAGAGAGAGAAAGTCGCACTGAAATGTTGGCCGGTGTAAGGCGTGCGCGGGGTTCCCAGATTCCTCTTGCTCTGCCACTGTTCTCTCTGTCTATCCGTCCAAGGGAAGACCCGCACTTTCCCGTTCTCTGTGATGTGTTTTGTTTTCCTGATTCCTCAGGCAGTTTCTGTCTGTGTCAAAAGGCAAATAGTATGTGTCCGCAGGGCAGTCTTAGCACTGATGGGCGTTTCTTTCCATTTCTGTCCAAATGTTAGTGCTAATGACTTTATGATTCCTCTGACTTTCCAATGAATAGTGAAGTACTCACTGCCTATCAACAAAGTGTCAAGTGCAACTTGAGATGCTGTGGTCTGGGTGCCCTGCATCTTTGGGTTTTGCAGAGCAAGAACCATGCCTACTGTACAGAAGGATAGATGAGGGGACACAATTTTGATGTAGGGAAAAGCTGTTCTAAATTGTTTCCCTTTTTAAATGAAGGTTTTAGATGAAATGAGGAACGTAGGGGAGAAGTTTTAGAATTAGGTTTCCAGAAGGGTCATAGGACTTAGCACCTTACGTGTAGAAATTCCATGGGGATCTGCTCAAACCTCTGGGACAGGAAGCCAGACTGATCACAGTGACTGATAACACCATAGTTGGCCATAAAAGATGAAGAAGTAGAATCAAAGGACATTTATTGTTCCCTACTGTGATTTTTTAGGATGAAGACTTGGACAATTTTGTTGGTTTGAAGGAACTAAGGAGAGAGGAAAGGATGAAAGAAATGCTGGAGCATACAGAGCTGTAAATGTAATTTTCTATGACAAACAGAAACAGCATGGCTTTCATCACTGATGACAAGACCCGGCTGAGCACTTCTGTCATGAAGGACAGTTCAGACAGCCCGTTCAGATGGAGATCAAGGCGAGAGGAAAATGGAGTAGCACCCAGAACCAGCGCTCCACCGAGGACTCAACCTCGCCTGGAACTGACCGTCGACCTTGACGGAAGCTCTCTGAGCAACAGCTGTTAACGATGGTTGAGTGGATGCGGTGTAAGGGCCTTTCGGCTCTAAAATGACCCAAGTTTATGAATTCAGAAGTCAGTGAACTGACTTTGATTGCTCCTGCCTACTAGAGGGAATTCACCGAGAAAAAGGAAGAGAATATTTCACACTCAAAACAACCTTTCACTTAAAAAACCTTGTGTAAGAGACCCACAACATCTAAGTCATTTCCAAAGAACTCTAAATGTTAAGAAGGTAAACAAAGTAATCATTAAATTAACCACGTCATTATGATTAACACAATTTATTTTAAATAGAAAAAAAAAACCCACATGAGTTGGATACATCCAAGTTTGAATTCTGACTCCACTATAACCTTGGACAAGCTATTTAAGCTCCCTGCTCCCAATTCACCCATCTACAAAGAAACACCAATAACATTTGCTTTGCAGGAATTGTTCAAAGATTAAGTAAAACGGCACCTCTAAAGCGGCTAGCCGAGTGGCAAGGGCATTGATTCTTAATCAGTGACAAGCATTTTAATATTATATGTGTAATTTTTAAAAGTTAATTAAAATTGTACATTTATATACCATGTAAGTAACTTGGGGCATTTTTGAAATTATATTCTATATTTCATCACATCTAAGTTATTGTTGATTATAATATTCATTCTTTCATCACTGGGAAAGAGAAAAATAAGTGTTAACTAAATCAGACACAGTACTAAGATGCCATCATTCGTAAGATGAGTCCAAATTTCAAAAATGTTAAAATTTGAGAAACAGGCATCTTAGAATAGTGGCGTAGAGTAATTCCAGAGGTTTTCTGTATTATCTGGTTTCCTAGGGAGTGGAGGCTTTGTCTTTATTATGTTTTTATTGTCCTCCTATCAATGCCTGCTGAATATTTTTAGGGGGTCAATAAATAGTTTTTAATGATACTAGTTGTTGCAATTACATTTTCAGCTTGATGGAAGGAAAACAGTCTTGTAATACGCCAAGTTATTTGTTGTGTTTCAAAGTTATCCTTACCTCCTTACCTATATCTCCCAATGCTAGAAATAAAAACCCGAAATTAAGACCTAATAATATGACAGGAATAACAGGATAACTCAGAGATAAGATGTTTGGTTAGCTGGAGTTACACTTCTTGAGTTTCATTCCTGTTGCCTTCTCACTTTGTGACCTGGACCAAAAGTCACTGGACATGTTGGGACTCAAGTGAGATGCAGATAAAACTGTCAGGAAAGGTGAATGTAAAAATAAAACTCTAAATTTGAAACATAATTAGAAGTAAACTACTCATTTTTCTACTTGCAGGCAAATACAAAAATGATCACTTGAGCCTGGATACAAAACACAAAGTTACCTCTAATTTGGGTTCAAATGTGAATTCTTTAGCCATGGTGAAGCTCTGCGTACGGATTACTATGTCATTGAAGCTTCATGTATAAATACAATTATCCTATGTGCTTTAATAATTTCAGAAGGATAAAGTCTCAGATGATCTTTTCAATATATCATGATGCATGATATTTTTAAAACTCTTGAAAAGGAGAAAAAATTGCCTGAGGAAGTAAGACAGAGTCAGTTTTCATATGGCCATGCTATTTCATGACCATCAGGCGGAAACTTTTCAGGTTTAATGCTTTATAATTCTCCCAGCTGAAGCTTGAAAACTTCAAAGCACTGCAGAACATTTCACATTTCTCTTCTGCCCATGAGAAAACCCTTTGCATTGAAAGTTGCTTTCAACTGGAATCCTACGTTTGGTATTACACAACAGTGACATATTTTTATGGAGATTAAAATTACACGCCAAGAATGTAAAGTTGCCCAAGCAAAACCATTTCTACTATTAAAAATGCTCTCTCTATACACTATGAAGAGCTACGACCTACTCTTGTCCATAAATAACGCTTACTACAATAAATTTAAAAACCGTTTATAAATCCCATATTTGCCTAAGAAATAGTCACGTTCTAACCACCTGCAATTCACAAGAGGAGCTGCTTAAGCATAATTATGTTTCCTTTAACTCGTAAACAATAAATCTATTACTGACTGCAAAGACAGGAGATCAGCGGGTATTAGGAAGAAAATGACATGAAAATCAATATGTAATTCCTGGGAAAAGGGCGTGCTCTTCTTTTAATTTGAAATCTACCAGTGGTAAGTCATGAATATAAAACTTGCCTCTGTAAAAATAATTTGATTGCTGTAAAACTAGGAATCATCCTTGGTTATCTAATATTTCAAGAAACAGCGTATTAGCCCCTCTCAGAATCTGTGTGAAGCTGGCCCTCTTTGGCAACTAAAAGAGCTCTTTGAACCACAGAACAGATGTAATGAAAATTGGTTCCATTAAATGCAGCTGGCAAATTACAAACTGAGAAATTAACGCACCATGACTCTAGGGGCTGAACCCAATCAAGGTGTGGTTGCCAGATGCTCATGTTTCCTCACCACCTCCCACAATACAAACATTTCTCTTTGTGGATTTGTTTACTATACTAGGAATGATTGATACAGGCAATGCAAATTATGAGATCATAATGATGACTGATCAACTAAAGCAATAACTGTATTGTATTCACGTGATAACATTTTTAAAGGACTAAAATCCGAATCACATAATTCTTACATACTCTTCTGGGCTTGGAAAATGCACTGGACTTCCAGAAGTACTCACTATCCTATGATAAACTGCCCCTGAATTCCAAAGGGAAGGGCAAGTTGATGCAATACTTTCCGTAAACAGCATGAGCCTTGATTGATTGCAATTCAGTGTATTCCAACTTGGTGTGCTGCTGAAGCCTCTGCTAGCAGGACCTGACAAAAGTCCATCTAGCGTCTGTTTTTGAGGTTCTCTTCCAGGTTCTGAGTAGTCCTCTCCAGTCATTAGCTAAACATTGTTGCAAAGAGCTACACTCCCAAGGATGCCCCTGTGAAGACTAAAGGGGAGGGATCTGGAAGCACATTTCCAAGTAATTCAGGCAACCCCCCTGGGATATATATGGCTCCCCACCCTCCTCAAAATAAAGAAGAAAGAAATATTGCCAGAGGCTCGGTTTTGTTAGATTTCCATCCAGCAGTAGGTACATAAGCAAAACATTCTGAAATGAAGATGGTTTGACTTTAGTGTAACTGAAAATACTTAGGTTGTGTTTAGCCATTTAATTTATATAATTAGTTGACTGTTTTCAAAGAAAATTAGAGTTAGTCACTTAAAACATGTACTTTTATAATGCCTAATTCAATCCAGTGGTGGAGGGTAGAAGAGGTGACTCAAAAAGGATGAAAAGAAGACTGAATTATTGGCAAAGCTTTATGTCTTAAGTGGAGTGGCGGGTATATGAGTATCACCGCACCTTATTATTTTTTGCTGCATGAATATATTAAAATTAAAAAAATATTTTAATGAGCTTATAGTCCAAAGTTTTATAGAGGAAGAGTATCGGGGGGGAGTTAATCATCGAGTTTCTAATTTGTTCTCTCACTGCAGTTATTTTGCTTTTTCTGGAATTCATACAAAGAACAAAGATTTGCTGGGTTACAGGGTAAATGCTTCAGTGTTCTGTTTTTCTTTGCTAAAATACGTGGGAACACGTATTTTATTTACATTTACGTATTTATTACATAAAACATATGGGTGTTTTATTTACATAATTAAGGAGTCTATTTTCTTTATATCTTCATAATAAAAATCCATCTTATAAATATTTAATTGACAAGGGTGGACTGGACAAGTATTCTGATTTCAGAATTGCAACAATAAATAATGACCTAATTGCAAATGATGTACTCATGTTTTCTTCTTAAAGCTAAAATATATACAAGTGATCTTTTATTGCATGAATGAGTCCCTCTCCTATTCTTTTAAAGCAGTTGTTAGGCGAATAATAGATGACTACCTTTAATTCATATATACAAAGAAAAATACTACAGTAAAATTAATAAGCATATACATTTTAGGCATATGGTATACACATTACACATTCTATAGTAACGAATTACAGTATGTAGGTTGGAGTGGCCTATTTACTTTTCTATCCAATAAAGTACTTTTCTAATTAGAGTACTGCATCATACAGAATTACACTACTTACAGATAAAGGACTTTTGGTAAAGTGCAGAGATATTGCAGTACGCATGTTACATACTTTATAGCTATTATAAGCATGCATCAATGACAGTTTTTTTTTTTTTTTTTTTTTTTTTTTTTTGCGGTATGCGGGCCTCTCACTGCTGTGGCCTCTCCAGCTGCGGAGCACAGGCTCCGGACGCGCAGGCCCAGCGGCCATGGCTCACGGGCCCAGCCGCTCCGCGGCATGTGGGATCTTCCCGGACCGGGGCACGAACCCGCGTCCCCTGCATCGGCAGGCGGACTCTCAACCACTGCGCCACCAGGGAAGCCCAATGACAATTTTCAGTTGTTTTATAGTCGCATTATTTCCACATATGGAGACATATATACTAAATGCATACAACTACCCACATACGCCATATGCTTTTCAACATGTACATTCTACCATTAGCAACTTCTCCTCGGAATCAACGTGAAATTGTTTTCAGTGTACAGATATGTTATTTCCATAATTCTACAAAAGGTCAAGCAAGTTCCTACGTGAATAACAATCAGCTGACTGTGTACTGAAGGCTGTGAAAGGCGGTGGAAGTCTACGCACACCTAGGCACCCTTTCCTCCTTACAGGCATTCATTTGGGAAGTTTTTTAGAAGAGATTTTTGCGGTGTGTGGTAATTAACTGAAATAAATGAAGAATCTGCCTCACACCCAGACTAAATCTGCTTCAACAGCGCCCGTCCTCCGGCTCTGAATGTCAGCCAATTAGTGGAGAAGTTTTCCGTGGCTACTGCCCTAACCAGTTTCCCTGTCTGACAGCTCCATTTTCAAACTCAACCAGGGAGGTAAGACTCAACGGTTATTCCGTTTTTTCATTTTGTCCAGAAGTAAACTCAGCAGATAAAATGCTGAGTTTTTTCCAATGGCTGCTCACCTGAAAAACACAACACAATCCATGACCCTCTCCTCCAAAGTGAATGAATGAACAAATGAGGGTTCTGAGGTTCACTGATTGAATAAATGCCAGTGAACAGACTAATTTTCTCACTGGACACAGTACAGAGAATTTTATTTTTCTACTTTCCTATAATGAATTAAGAAACGGAGACAGGGAAATGTAAAATTAAAGATCTGCAGATTCTGATGTACTTAGTAGTTTCATGTAACCCACTCCAGAATTTCCCCAAAAGTAAGGTAGAAATTCTCCTTTGGACTCTATAGAGCTGTAAATAAAACACATTTTTTTTTAAACAGATAACATTTACCTTTTTCAGATTTTTATTTCTTAAAATCTGATGAAAATTTTGAATTACTGACATATTACCTGCTTTGAACAACCCAACTCACTAAATTTTTATTTTAAACTAATGCCTATACATTGAGGAATAGGGCATGTAGGATGTTACAGATAATGACCACACAACAGTTCATACTGTTGGCAAAAGGCACAGTTAAAAATATTGCTGACTTGCTACCCTTATGTTACACAGGAATAGGTCAGTTCAGGGAATTAAAATAATAGTCAACAAACAAACAGTAAATTTTTCAAGATGCAATCTACTCGTATCTCATGTCCTTATACTGAGAGCAGCCCATTTGTGAATGCATCAGCCCATGTGCAAAATGAGAGGTGAGATGTTGCCACATGGAGAAAGCAAACACGACTCAGAGCACAATGAAGTTAATGGGAAGTAAAATACATAACGTTTATTGGACTTTAAAACAGTGAATTCCAAAATAATTAAGTTAATAAAAGAATCTCACTCTTTTCTGAACTAAATTAAATGGCTCTAAAATTAATTTCATTGTTTTTTTAATTCACTGTTAACTCAATAAAATGAGCTTTTAAAATTAACTTCTTTGTTTTTGAACTCACTGCAGTAAAAGTCCATAAATGAACTTTGGGGAAAAAAAGTCATGAGTTAAAAACTCGTTCCAGATTTAGTCAGTAGTCATCTGATATGTAGATAACAAAGGCACATAGGAGATCTGGGAGATTTTGCTCAGAATATGTAGCCTAGCATTTTAAAGGGTCCATTTACCTACATTATATCTATTATATGGAAATGAGAAAATTCCTCTCTTCTCAGAAAGAGGGGCAAAGTATGACAAAGAGAAATCATTGATTTTAAATAATTATCTAAGAGATAAGGCATATAGAAAACTAAATTGAACTTTCTAACTCTGCTGATCTAAGATGTAAGGTGATAACATAATCTGAACATTCCTGAGATTCTGCTCTTTAAGTCATCTAATTTATAAAAGTTTTCCTGTATCTTTAAAATGGCAAGTAAGTATTTTATAATCTCCAATTCAGCCTGATGTGTATATTAAAACAAAGGCCGAAGGAAAGGCATTTTGCGTGTATTTCACTGGCATATTTGGATAATAAAATCATGGAGAACAATTTCCCTCTTAAGTACTTAAATTTTAATATTGGAGCTCTCAATGCATATTTGGGGCCTATAATTATAATAAGATATCTTTCATATTTGTATTCTACTTTCCCTTCTTATTGCTACCAATTTACCCTAGACTATGATTAGCCCACGCTTGGATAATTATAACAACATCAGGGCTTCCCTGGGGGCGCAGTGGTTGTGAGTCTGCCTGCCGATGCGGGGGACGCGGGTTCGTGCCCCAGTCAGGGAAGATCCCACATGCCGCAGAGCGGCTGGGCCCGTGAGCCATGGCTGCTGAGCATGCGCGTCCGGAGCCTGTGCTCCGCAACAGGAGAGGACATGGCAGTGAGAGGTGTGCGTACCGCAAAAAAAAAAAAAAAATTAGAACAACATCCTAGTTTATCTTCCCAACTCATCTTCCTTACTCTTTGGAAGTTTAGAAGATGCTGGTCCCTCTACCTGGAACATTTCCCCACCAACAATCCTACTCTTAGCACGTACTGTTCCTGACTCATTCCAACTTTCCAATTTCAAAACAAAGGTCACTATTTCCTCAAAGTCCTCTCTGACCCAATCTCCAAGGCTAGGTAGGTCCCACCCACAATATAGTGCCTATCACATCTCACTCTTACTACTGCTAGGCTCTGGTCCTTCATGATGGTGGAAAATGGGTGTTTTCTTGTTCACACGTGAATTTTCAGTGCTTCACAGAGTTCTTGGCATATAATTCGTACTCAGTAACTATTTGTTGAATGAATAAATCCTTCACCAGTCAGCCTACTACTTACTAAATATTGCTTTCATCTTGATACCTTTTTAAGAAACGTCTCTCTTTAATTAGGTCATCAAATCTCAACTCCTTTGTTTCACGTCATGTATAATCTGGTTTATTGCCTCAGAGTTCTCACAGGTGCTTCTAACACCTGACACCCATTTCTCTGCCTAAGGTACTTGCCTCCCTTCTCAGCTCGAAATTCCCATTTTTCTGACATCTCCTCTAATTTTATGTCAATTAACATTGATATTTTCATTGTTCTACATATATTTGCCATCCAGTTTAGTCCTTGATTACCATATTAATTTTGTTCCCTAAGTACACTGTAATTCTTTGGAAGCAGTAACTCCTTGGTGGCCCTTAGAAGATTATAGACTCATAAACCAGGAAACAAGATTATAGGACCATAACAGGTTGAACTAAATATATGACCTGCTTCAGACTCCTACTTAAAAAAAAAAAAGAATATTCATGAAGCTATGGAAAGTGAGTAAACCACATATTAAATCGGATCCCTAGTACGTGGTAAAGACGCCACGCACAGCTCCTCTTTTAAAGTATGTTCCTTCATGCCACTGAGTGATCAGTATAGACCTGTACAGATTCTCCAATTAAAGATATCTTTGATTTAAAACCCTATGTAGGGCTTCCCTGGTGGCGCAGTGTTTGAGAGCCTGCCTGCCGATGCAGGGGACATGGTTCATGCCCCGGTCTGGGAAGATCCCACGTGCCGCGGAGCGGCTGGGCCCGTGAGCCATGGCTGCTAAGCCTGTGCGTCCGGAGCCTGTGCGTCCGGAGCCTGTGCTCCGCAATGGGAGAGACCACAACAGTGAGAGGCCCACGTACCGCAAACAAAGAAACAAACCCTATGTATTGGGCTTCCCTGGTGCTGCAGTGGTTAAGAATATGCCTGCCAATGCAGGGGACACGGGTTCGAGCCCTGGTACGGGAAGATCCCACATGCCGCAGAGCAACTAAGCCCATGCGCCACAACTACCGGGCCTGCGCTCTAGAGCCCGTGAGCCACAACTACTGAGCCCACGAGCCGCAACTACTGAGGCCCACATGCCTAGAACCTGTGCTCCGCAACAAGAGAAGCCACTGTAATGAGAAGCCCGCACACCGCAACGAAGACCCAATGCAGCCAAAAATAAATAAATAAAAATAAATAGATTTATTAAAAAAAAAAACCTATGTATTGTTTTTCCAGATACCCCCTCCTACTTTGTAGTCTTAGGTGAGCTACTATTTCTGATACTTAAAATAAGGGGATAGAACTCAGAATGTTTTTGTAAATCTTGAACAACTTTCTTGAACATCTATTTCCTATTACTTTCGTATGAAATAAGCCTTTAAAGATGGCCTAGCCAACAAATGACTCTTTAGAGCTACGTTAGAGGCTATTAATAGAAAGCATTTGGAATGATGAGACACTGAGGGCACCTCGGGGGGCTGGGGGCTCGAGGAAGACTTCAGCTGGAAGCTGTAGAGAGTTGTGGAGTCGTGTGTCCTGAGGGCCCTGGGGGTATCAGTTTCGGGAAAGCTGTCTCTGATACTCAGCTGGACCCCCTGACTGATAAAAAGTGCTACTGCCAGGCTTGTGGCCACGATGCAGGGGGCCCATAATCTCTGGAATCATCACTATATTAAGAATGATTCTAGAAGTCAGAGTCACTGCTCAGGCAGTTCAAGGCGATAAAAGAGATTGGCCTCGGATGTGTCCTTTTGTGTAAAGTTTAGATAAGACTACAAGAAGAGTGAAATAAGTCCTTTAACCTTCATCCCACACGACCAGGCGGTTTCTACTAGGACTCCGCATCCTGACTGTGTATTTAAAAACGTTTTGTTACACCACCTCTGTGGATCTGACTCACAGTATATGTGGTTATACTTAGGCAGTGAACACGTTAGCCTCTACAATTGCTTTCAGTGAGGTCTGTGTATGATTTGACATTTTCCCCCAGTTAATGTCAGTGTATTTTATGATTTGCCAAGAAAGTTACATAATATCAACTGCACAGACATTTGAACTATTTTGTAAACATTCATTTTTTGCTTAAGCTTTCTCATAATTTCACACTAACTTTTATATATATGTGTGTGTGTGTGTATATATATATGTATATATATGTCATACTGGTAAATTTTTCTTCACTATATTTTTAAAAATTCTGGTCTCAAAGTTCTACATTTTCTAAATTATTAACTTTTTTTACATTTGAAATAAGTCCATGTATTTCTGGCAAACATTTCTCCCTAATTCACATCAGACTCTCTCTAGGAATCTTTCCTAATAACCTAGAGATGAGGACACATTCTCTCTTGATATAAAGCCAACACAAAGACAGTTCTCAATAGAATCCATGTACATCAACCAAATGGTCAACAGACAACTATCTTCCTTGCTTTTTTGGTAGGATATCTCAAAAGAATTAATAGTCACAAAATTTGTGGGTGTTTCATGAGAGTGCACAACATACTTATTATTAATACTTTCTCATCCACAACCTTCAAAATTGCAGAATTTCCATTTTAGTATAAAGTCACACTAAAGTAAGATATTTGTCACTGCATAGATATGGTCAAGCACAGTGATATCTTCTTTAATACTATGCACCTACAAGATATTAGATCAGGTAATTAATACTGCCTTGAAGGTCAGTCACATCAGTGGTCATTGGAGATGTAAACTAAAAAGTCAGTCTAACATTTCTAAATTCAACATAAAGATACCATCAGAAATGCAGGCCTTAACTGTGGGAAAAGGAAACGCCTGTCTTGTGTTTTTTTTATGAGTCATTTTAAATCTTTAATGCTTCAAAAATTCATTACATTAATTACAGCAATAGGCTGTTCATTTCTTTTGTGTGGGATTGCACTGTGCTGTCATGAGAAGAATCTTTAGAGGGGTAGCTCAGGTTTCTTAGCCCCCAGACTCTAACATTAAAACACTTCATTTATTGTATTAAATTACCTGGTTTGGGCAAAATAAGATGTGCATGTAAAAGCACAGAAAAAATTTAGTGTAGGTCTAATTAATTTTTATATTTTCTTGCTCGGGATTTTCTAAGTCAGTGCAGTAATTTCCATGTAAATGTTTGTATCATCTCATGGTTGTACTTTTAGCATGTTTCAGTTTACAGAGAGTGAATATATTTGGTGAATTCCTGGTAGGATATTTCTCTCAAATGGAATTTTTTTTGGCTGCATTGGGTCTTCGTTGCTGTGCGCGGGCTTTCTCCAGTTGCGGTGAGCGGGGACTGCTCTTTTTGCGGTGTGTGGGCTTCTCACTGCGGTGGCTTCTCTTGTTGTGGAGCACGGGCTCTAGGTGTGTGGGCTTCAGTAGTTGCGGCGTGTGGGCTCAGTAGTTGTAGCTCGCGGGCTCTAGAGTGCAGGCTCAGTAGTTGTGGTGCATGGGCTTAGTTGCTCCGCGGCATGTGGGATCTTCCTGGACCAGGGCTTGAACCCGTGTCCCCTGCATTGGCAGGCGGATTCCTAACCACTGCACCACCTAGTAAGTCCCTCAAATGGAGTATTTTTTAAAAACAAATTTTTATCCAAAAACCTCTATTATTTCAGATTTTTATTTAAGAAAAGAATTATTATTTGTATTTGTCCCGTGCCATTAGTCTATCTGTGATAACTCAATATATACTTTGAAGCTTGCCCAACTAACTAAAAATCTTCAGAAAATATGAGACAGAAGCAAACAAAACAAAACACTGTGAACTATAGGGCAGGGACCTAGTCTGTTTTACTCACTCATATCCTCTGACCCTAGAACAGGTTCTGGCAAATAGCTCCTCAGGTTTGAATAAAAGTGACTGCAACTGAGACCTGGCGCAGCCCAAAATACATAAATAAATAAATAATTAATTAAAAAGTGGCTACGGGGGCGACAAGCACTGGGGACAATGTGACAGAGGGATTTTGAGGGTTATTGAAAATCAATATTTAATTGATATCAATTAAACAGATAACACAATATTAAAATATTTAAATACATAATACACGAGAAAATTTAATTGGAGGATTACACTAAAGAAATACTCTTGGGACATCCCTGGTGACGCAGTGGTTAAGAATCCGCCTGCCAATGCAGGGGACATGGGATCGAATCCTGGTCCGGGAAGATCCCCGTGCTGCGGAGCAACTAAGCCTGTGCGCCACAACTACTGAGCCTGCGCTCTACAGCCCTCGAGCCACAACTACTGATCCCACGTGACACAACTACTGAAGCCCAAGCGCCTACAGCCTGTTCTCCGCAACAAGAGAAGCCACCGCAGTGAGATGCCCGCGCACCGCAACGAAGAGCAGCCCCTGCTCGCTGCAACTAGAGAAAGCCTGCACGCAGCAACGAGGACCCAACACAGCCAAAAATAAAATAAATAAATTTATGAAAAGAAAGAAATATATTTGAGTGCCCATTATTTGCCAGACATTAGACATATAGATGTGAACACAATGGTACAGTTTCTGCCCCAGAGAACTTCAATGGTGAACAGAAATAGACAAATCTTTTATAAACACTTAGGATGGTGTTGGTGCAAATGCTGAGAAAAAAAGAAAACCGAGTAAAAGGGATAAGGAGTCTCCAAAATGCATTTGTTTTCACTTGGCTACTTCAAGTGTGGTGGCCAGAGAAAACCTCAGTAAGGTGTCGACATTTGGATTGAGATAAAAGTGAAGAAGCAAAAATATGAGAACATATGAGGAAAGAGACTCCTGGGTTAAGGGAATGTTCATGCAAAGGCCCTGAGGGGGGATGCTTTAGACTCTTCAAGAAACAGCAAAGAGGTCAGAGTGGCCAGAGCAGAGGGCGCAAAAGAAAGGAAGACCCACAGCAGTGTGGGTCTCAGAGGCCACGGCGGTTTGACTTTCATCGTGGAGGAGATGGGAGTTATTAGTGGGCAATGAGTGACGTGGTACGAATTCTCTCTTAACAGCGTCTCCGGCTGCTGTTGAGATCAGTTGCTAGAGGGCAAGGATGGGATTAGGGACACAGGTGCAGGACTCTGTAATCATCGAGGTGGCAGCCACTTGCGGCTCAGGCTACGCTGAGGGTGGCGGGAAGTGGCTGGATTCCGGCTTTATGGTGAAGGCACAGCTGGCGGAGCCTGCTGGTTACTAGGCTATGTGGACTGAGTTGGGGGTGACAAAGGTAACTCCAAAGATTTTAGCTTGAGCAACCACACACACACACACAAAGTAGCTTTCATTTGCTGAATCCTTCTGAAGCAGCAAGGTTGTGAGGTGGAAAATCAATTTATATATTTAATTAAGATACTGAGGATACAGTCTAACGTGGGTTGCCACTACTGCAACTTAAAAAATAGAGATTGCTCCTAATAGGTGGGAATGCTTTTGAATTTCCTTTCTGTGTGACTCCTTTCAGCAGATGACTTTGGTAAGGGTCATCCAGGAGCAATTCATTGAGTCGGGGTGTGGAGGTACGGAGGCACTCAGCACCGTGTGACACCTGATGACAATTAAACCGTAAGTAATAGTGAAAAAAATTTAACTTCAGCAATATGCATCCATGAAGTTAAATTTTCATTAGCTTTATTAATAATGTCCTCAAATTTCCAGCAGAGGAAAGAAAGTAAATATTGCTCTCTTGGACATAAAATGATCCTCCATTTGAAGTAAAGTACCTACTTCCATGTACAAGATGGTCATTTACTATTGAAGGTGCTAAGATGAACCTTAATGAAAGACCCTAATCCATGCGTTCTCCACAGGACCATCGTGCCTGCCCCCCAGGGGGCAAAAACTGGTTAAGTTGTTATGAAAAACTCTTGTATTACAATGGTTTCTGTTCCTCCAAAGGGCACAGTACACAAATAGATACACACTGGTATTAACACCTAGTCACTGTGATTGGATATAATTGGGTGGGTGGTGATTAGGAAAAGAAAAAGTCTAAAAGGCTCCTTAGGGGAATAATAATGAAAAAAAAGTTGGAGAAATACTGATGATACTAGGTTTAGGGGCAAGGTTTACAGAGAGGAGGACTTTTCTTAAGCTATAGATTCAAAGTTTGTGTTTTCATCAAAATCAAACTAAACAATAGTTGGAGAAAGAAAAAATGGCGGACACGATGAGAGGAAACAACTTGAGCTGACTACCATCGTCATCATTGTGGCCCAAAGGGCCAAGCTTGTTTACTCACTTAATCTAATAGACAGAATCACTAACTATTCTCATGTGTGCACAGGGACAGGGAAATCAGTCACTTGGAACCTTCTGGTCCACAGAGAGCCTGAGTCAGGTCTGAAAGGGACAACCACAGATGCGTATCACACGGACCAGTTTGCTGTACTGTCAGGTTACCCTACATTCTCACTGTCCGCATACCTGGAGCCAAACAAAGGGCTCAGGATAAGTGAAAAGGTATGGAATCCATATACCGTTCTAAGTTAACAGGCAATGAAAAACCACTGGGTAAAGAAGACAGAAATGAAATGTTGCTGTGATTCTCCCCATTAGCACGACACAGACCTGCTTTCTGGTAATGTTAAGAAGTAGGCCATCTATATTTGGCAGCTTCCTGCATTCACTTTTCCTCTGTTGTATCTCCTGGATTCACCTCCTGTGTCTTCCAGGCACCTAACACGAAACCTTATTTCTTTATTTCTTTTCTTTTTTTTTTTTAATATGTATGATTAATCTGTTTGTCTTTGTACCAACACAGTTGTAAAATATGTTTTGATATTTTTTTTCTCAGCACTGCTGGTGTAATTTGAAATGTGGTCATTTTTTTTTAAACATCTTTTTTGGAGTATAATTGCTTTACAATGTTGTCTTAGTTTCTGCTGATGATACCTTACTTCTGACTGCTGCAAACCCAGCTCTCCTCTTCAGTCGACAGCTCCTTGTCTACCTATTTATCAAATGAAAGCAAAGGGAGCCCAGAGGCATTCTCTCTCTGACCTCCTTCTAATCCCACTGTGGTTGTTTTAGCCAAACCAAAACGCTCCCATGACCACAGCTTCTATGCTGAGGAGTTCCAAAAATCAGTATTTCCAGTACTGGCCTCTTTTCTTGAGTTCCCAGCTAAGAGTCTGAACCTACTCCCAGGCATAACCAGTAGGTCCGCAATGAAATGCATCACTTCCTCTATTCTTCTCTCCGCTTTTCTCTCTTTCTCTATTCCTTACTTCAGTCAATAGCCCAACTTCTAATCCACAGTCTAGAAACTGAAGGAACATTTCATATTCCATGTACCCTTAGAGTTGGGTAAATAGTACCCCTCCAAAAAAAAAGTTATGTCTACGTTCTAATTCCCAGAACCCGTGAATGAGATTTCATTTGGAAAAAGTGTCTTTGCAGATATAAATTAAGGATATCAACATGAGATCATTCTGGATTATCAGAGTATATCCTAAACCTAATGATAAATGTCCTTATAAAAGAAGAATATGTGAAAACAGAGGTAGAAATGAAAGTTATGTAGCCACAAGCCAAGGAATTCCTGGAGCCACTAGAAACTTCACGAGACAAAGAAGGATTCTCCCCTAGAGTCTTAGGAGAGAGTGTGGCCTTGCCAATACCTTGCTTTCATACTTCTGGCCTCTAGAACTGTGAGAGCATAAATTTCTGTTGTTTCAAGCCACCTAGTGTGTGATAATTTGTTACGGCAGCCCTAGGAAATGAACACACTGTTCCACTTCTTATAGCCAATCAGTAAATAAATCTGGTTTACAAGGAGATTATATTTATTCATTCCCTAGTTCAGGGTTTTATTTTCAGACAGGCTCCTGTCTAATAATAAATAAAAATAGCTCACTAGCTAATTTACCAAATTACTTGATGCAAATACCAACCACCTAGTGAATATCATTTTTCCTGACTGAATAAAAATACGTCTCTACTTTTATTTCACGTACTAAGGGGGAAAAATTGGGAGATTTCTTAGGTCTTACTATAGTGAGTGGCAACATAAAAATTAGCTTCTGCATGCATTGGTGGCTCTAAGGATATTCTGATCAAAATAGCTTAGAGGTTAAGACATGGCTTCTGAATTTGAATTGACCAGGACTGTATTCTGGGGTAATAGCTCCCATGTGACTTTGAACAAGCTATTTACCTCTCTAGACCTCAGTTTCCTCACTGACAGAACAGGAATATTAATAATGTTTCTTTCCTATGGTTGTCGAGAGGATTAACTGAAGTACATAGCGCAGAGCTTGACACATGTTAGGCTTTCAATGAACAGGAGCACTTATGACCACGGCCACTAAGAGTGGCGTCCACAGCTCGATCTGATGTCAATGTCAGTGAGAGGCTCTGATGACTAAGGAAGGCTCCAAAATCCATGGAGATTACAAGTAATCTCTGCTTGTTATTGCCTGGGATGGGGGGTGAGGGTCACATCCCATGGCTCTGGGCAAAGATTCTAAATTTCAAGACACTCAGAAACTGAACATATGGGCTGTTTTTCTTAATAATTTCTTTTTAGATAATGTTGATACTTTTATATAATCTTTCAAATAAGTCTCCAGGTTCTAATATTTACAGTGACAAATAAAGTGCCTGGCATCTCGCCTCTCTCCTGTGCTCCTCAGTTAAGATGAGGCAAATGGAGAAAAACACAAAGCTCGCCACCTGCCCTCTAAGATTACCTGCAAAACTGAAACTTAAGAATTTTGTTAAATGCGGGACACAGTTCGTGAAATACCTGCCAATACTTAGTTTCCAGTAATAATGCCTAAATGGGCACTTGAACATTTTCAATATTTATGTACTTTTAGATGTCTAAAAGCAAGAAAGAGATACAGGCAATCTTTTATATCTGTAGAAGCCTTGTGCGAGATAACCCTCCACCAGAAGAGAACAGATTCTGTTTCAATGGCGTTAAAAGAGAAAAACACATCAGAATGAAGTGTGTCTCAGTACAATTCCTCTGTAAACAGCTTGTAGGAAAAAAATGTGCTGCTAGAAACGTATCACTGATTACAATTACTAAAAGTTAAAAGGTTCTCCAAGACTTTTAATTATATTTCTTTCCAGGAGCAGTTTTCTATAATGTTCAAATTCATAGAATGTCACAAATAATAACCTGAGATCAAGTTTTTCACAAAAGTTAATATGATTTAGATAGTTGAGTTTCGATTTATGAAAAACAAAAAAACCTAACTAGGTTTATAATGTGTCCTTACGTTAGCAGGCTTCAATACTTCATTCTGGCTGATTAGCTAAGGGTCACAACTGTGACCCTTCCAAGCTTGTGGGACTCTAAGGCAATTCTGGACATGTGGCTAAAATGGGGTACCAGAGAGAGGAAACGAGCAATCAACTTCGTGGACTGGAAGGAAGAGTTAGGTGATGGAGAGAGAGCTGTCTCTGAGTGTGTGACACCGTTCCTGGCCTCAGCACTGCTGGGATATTTAAAACAAACAAAAACAGTAACTCCAAACATCCCAAACCATGGATCAGACCTTCCAATTTTCACCGTAATGAAACCTAATTTTATAAACTGCTCTTCTTTTTTACGGTATAAGTGTAAACAAGCAGGTCCATGTAATATTTAGAAGCAGAGACTCTGAAGCCAAAGGTCTCCATTTGAATCTGGGCTCTACCCTAACCTCACAAGACCTTGGGCGGGTGCTCCGATTCTCTGTGCCTCAGTTTCTTTGCGTAATGAGGTTTCTAACAGTACTGCCTATGAAAAGATTAAAACAAGTTAATACACGTACAGATTTTACAACAGTACCTGGAATATAGGAAATGCTGTGTGAATATTTGCTATTATTATTTTATTTCATATAATTGAGATTTTGCTTCCCAAATCATTAATTAATAAGGAAAGCAGGAATAAATTACATGCATGATAAACTGGAAGTTGGTATAACTACAGCACAGGAAACAACCAAAAGCTCTAATTCTACCACGTAAATTGAATATTCCGGAAAGGAGTAAAGGAAGTAAAGTTTTGGAGAAAAGAGCCATGGTTCAGAAAATAAGCTATAGGCCACCTGAATAAGGACTTTATTTGATCCACATAAAATATATCTAAGGGAAGTACTGTTAGTCTCATTTTAAACATACGAAAGGCAAAATGGTAAGTGATTTCTGTAATCAATGCTCAAAAACATGTAGTTTAATGTCAAGGCTTCACTGCAAATCCTTCCCCCACAAAGTGCGGATGACAGCAATAACTACCTTAAAAGTTATTTTCACTGAGAAATGAGTTTACCTAGGAAATGATGCTCAGAACGCTGCCTGGTCGTTGATAAACACCCTGTAAATGTCACTGAACAGACAAACACCAGTTTTAGGTATCTATCCATACATGGTCTTCCCTGTTTTTGTTTGGAACAACAATTAAATCTTTCTACCCAAGCCGTTTCCTATTTGGTTGCTCTTTGTGGGTTAATAGCAAGAAAGCAAGTTGTTCAAATTTGGGGCTCATTTGCTCATGATATCATGGACTCCCAGCTCTCAGCCGTGTCCTTTGCTATGCACCAAAGGACCGAACTGTCAAAAAGAATGCATGCCATTCTTACATGACCCCAAGCGCGAGAGAGGGAGTTAGCATCTCAGTCATATATCCCTACAGAGCCGTGAAATTGATCCCTTGGGTAGTACACTTGTGTATGTGAGAGGAGAGGAGTTTCAGCCAGGAGCATGAGAAGGCAACCGTACCTTCAGAGTACAGAGGCCTCTGCCTTCAGGTTAAGGAAAGAGACAGAGCTGCCCTCCACTCTGTCCTCAACACACTGCGTCCTCTTTACCTTATTTTCTCTTTTCCGTAGAACTGTTTCACCATATAAAATACTCCCCCTCCTTCCCTTCCTTCCTCCCTCCCTCCCTCTCTCTCTCTCTATACACACATATATATAAATAATTATTATAAATATATTATATAATTATTACACATTGCTAGCAATGTAAGCCTCATAAAGGCATACATCGTTGTTTCTTTTGTTCACAGGAAACTCCTAATGTCCAAGAAGAGTGTCTAGCACACACAGTAGTAAGTAATCAACGTGTGTGCAATGAATGAATGGAGATTATCTTTCTTCTCGTACAAGTGTGATCTGTGAACACTTAGGTTATACCGAAGCAGCGTTGTGTCACTTTGAGAACGAATTTGTCTAAAGTAGACGATGTATTCTGGGGATATACAAGAGCAGTGATCTGTGCCCCAGTGGGAAACTACCCGCCCTCTTGCCCAGGAAGGACAGCATGGAGCTCTTCAGTACCGTTGGATAATTTAAAGCAATTTGTCCCAAATACCTCAAGGGAGATCAAAGAGTTCCCAATGCCAAATGGCAAAACTCTCCAGACATTCTATCTCAAGATGGAATAGGCATAATATAATAACAAGAATGCAACTGAAGCCAAAAGGGAGAAGGAGAAATTACAAGGAGGGAGAGTGAAGCGAGAGGGTCCTAGCGAAGACACTGGTGCTAGCGTCTGGCTAATGAAATCATTCATCATGAGAAGTACTGGTCGACCCAACCTAAGAAAACAAGTACAGCTGACCCTTAAACATGGGTTTGAACTGCACAGGTCCACTGATTCGTGGATTGTTTTCAATAGTAAATACTACAGAACTACACGGTTTGCAGTTGATTGAATCCCTGGGTGTGGAACCACAGATACCGAGGAAATGTGTATATGGAAGATCAACTATCAAAGTTATTTGGATATTTGTGTTTTGTGCAGAGGGTCAGTGCCTCTAACCCCTGTGTTGTTCAAGGGTCAACTGTCCTAACAAGATCCTTTAGGCCAGCACTAATGTGGCTAATACGGTCTTAGCTACAAATCCTCTTTTATGGCCACAGAACTTGGTGTTTCCCTTCATCTAATTTAGTCAAAATTATGAGAGAGAATCTTCATTGGTAGAGAGAACCCTCTGCTCCAGTGTCCTTTGTTCCTTTTTCTGATAGAAAGAAGAATGAACACAAAAATAATTACAATTTGAATCAAATTTAAAATACATGCAGCGCCTGATTTGGAAATAAATTCACTGGCTAAACCCAGTAAACTCAAATAAAAAAATGGAATGGGAGGTACCCATGAGAGTATCAAGTTCTGTTCCCAAATGACACACAGACCATTTCAAGTATTTCTTTCCTTTCTAAAGGCCTTGATGCTCTGCTAGATAAACAGACCACCTCTGTGGCACCTGCTGCCAGCAAAGCCCATTGTCACTGTCCCCTCAGAACCAGCACATAGAAGATGATCTGGGAAGTGGCCGCAAGGCCAGCAGAATCCCAGGCTGCCCAGTGTCTACCGTCATGCTTGTGGTGCTCTGCCCAGTGTCTACCGTCATGCTTGTGGTGCTCTGACCAGTGTCTACCATCATGCTTGTGGTGCTCTGCCCAGTGTCTACCGTCATGCTTGTGGTGCTCTGACCAGTGTCTACCGTCATGCTTGTGGTGCTCTGACCAGGCTTCCTTCTGCAGCAAAAAAGCAGAGGACACCCTGAATGAAAACAGTAGAACATACTTCTTCACTATGCCAGTCCCCCTCTTTCTCTCATTGCTTCTTTGTTTTACTTGGCTTTAAGGAAGCTCACACTATCCCGTAACAAAAGGCAGTGGTGGCGGCAGGAAGGTAGGGTAGGGCCACGCAGGAGAATCAATATTTGTAAATGAAACAGTGTGGTCATCTTGGTTCTCTGAGTAATCAAATCCCCCTGTTCACCTCAAGCTCCTGGGCAAATAGAAGATCACCTGAGCGTGGTTTTCATATATCTCTAAACCCTTTACTTGGCTTGCTAATGCGGGCTCAGATTCTCCAGCGTCATCTATTTTATAAGGATTTGGTTTCCTATCGTAGATCTAGGGAATGGTATAATATGATAGTTCAAGGGAATGGAAGCTATTCTGCTTTCACAAAAGAAAAGAGAGATGCCACAATTTAGAAACCCTGGAAAGTGTAAAAAAAAAAAAAAAAAGTGGGGGGAGCACGATAGAGTGAAATGCACACAGAAAAGGCACATCCTGTGATGTTAGTTCAAAGGAGTTACACCCCTACAGAAAGAAGTCCATTTATATGATTCTCATTCTGTGTTCAGACATTTACAAGTAAACTACTAAATATACTAGATTACAAGTTCGCTGAATCAGAAGAATCCCAGCTTCTGGTCTGATTAAGTTTTAATTGTATTTCTCCTTCGGGATCACTAGTAGCTAATAAGCCCATGAAAACAGGTCTTTAAATAGCGGGAGAAGGAAAAGTCTCTCTGTGCACTATATTTTGATATGCTTGGTTGCCTAAGGCATTCTGCTGCCTGCAGACTCAAGTGTTTAGTTTTCATATCAATGAAATATCTAAATAATACTCAAAAAATCCTCAACTTTGAAATGAGGTGATATCAGACAGGTAGTGCATATCAGACAGGTAGCGCATATCAGACAGTTAGCGCATATCAGACAGGTAGCGCATGAGATTTTTGTTCTTGTTAAACTAATCAATAGTCTTTTTAAAAATACTACTAAATCTTATTTATGAGAAAAGCCAATTTATAAGAGACATACCCAAAGGCACATGTTTCATAGCTTTAAATAAATATATTAGACTAAAAATTTCTTCTTTCCTGCTGTGTCTTTGAATGCTACAAGATAGATACCATGTGTACGCACCTTTGTCTATAATAAGTCTAACTTTCTAGGTTGCTCAGTGTACTCTGATAATACACTAGTTAGTATCTTTTCATGTCATAAAGGTATCATCGAATAAACTGTAAATATCCACTATTTTAAAAATAAGTAAATAAGAGTAGAGTAAGAAATATGCAAACTCTTCCACGATTGCATTTTTAATACAGTGGGCGTGTGTAGGGGGCATTTACGTAATTTGTCAAATTTGCTCACATTTTCTAAAAACACAGGAGTATCACTACAAGGAAGATTATTATTAATATTTTAGTTTCCTTAGGAGTACACCAGTTCTCAGAGCTATTCCAAGTTCACTTTTGGGCAAACTGGCACAGATAGAAATATACAATAAGTGCTAACTTTTTTTTGGCTGGAAGTACACTCAGATCAGCTTGCCTATCAGTCTAGCTCTGCCTTTCTCCTTTGGCTAAAATCCTTCAGTGTTGGGCCACTGCCTGCAGGTACGTCAAGTTCCTTAGCATGTTTTACACCATTCATGAGCTTACTTGGGCCCAGTTTACTCTAATTTCTCTCTACTTTCTCATTTTCTCAAGCCATCCTATATGAACTAGGATTACTAAGCTCCCTATGGTAAAATTGTTAAGAGATTTCTTTTTGTTGGTTCTTTGCATAGGTATGGCCTTTACCTTTTTTTAAAAAAATTATTTATTTTATTTATTATTTTTGGCTACGTTGGGTCTTCATCGCTCTGCGCGGCCTTTCTCTAGTTGCGGCGAGCGGGGGCTACTCTTCATGGCGGTGCGCGGGCTTCAGTAGTTGCGGCATGTGGGCTCAGTAGTTGTGGCTCGCAGGCTCTAGAGTGCAGGCTCAGTAGTTGTGGCACACGGGCTTAGCTGCTCCACGGCATGTGGGATCTTCCCGGACCAGGGCTCGAACCCATGTCCCCTGCATTGGCAGGCGGATTCTTAACCACTGCGCCACCAGGGAAGCCCTGCCTTTACCTTTGATCTGACAAATTTCTATTCCCATTTTCATACTCATCTCAGACAGTACTTCTTTAAGAAGCTTTCTTAATGGCCTTCTTCACATATATAAAATTGTTCTCCCTCTTCTTAAATGGATTGCCCTTCTTTGGACTGACACATCACAGTGTGGTATGTGCGCATAAACAGATGAAGGGATATCTTAATGGAAAGAATTGTATGTAAATCATTACAGTCCAATCCTCAGCACCTAGCAAGGTACCTCCGTAACACAGTAACATGTCAGTATCTGCTTGTTGAATGAAATCGTTCTAAGAATTCTGAATGTAAAACACAGTAAAAGGCTTCCCTGGTGGTGCAGTGGTTGGGAGTCCGCCTGCCGATGCAGGGGACACGGGTTCGTGCCCCGGTCCGGGAAGATCCCGCATGCCGCGGAGCGGCTGGGCCTGTGAGCCATGGCCGCTGAGCCTGCGTGTCCAGAGCCTGTGCTCCGCAACGGGAGAGGCCACGACAGTGAGGCCTGCGTACCGCAAAAAAAAAAAAAAGCACACAGTAAAGAATTATATGAGCATAAAATGAGCACTGTAAAAATTTACTGTAGATATAGATGCAATATATTTGCCAACAGTATATTTCTACAGTAGAGGAAGTTGCACTTTGGGACGGCCACATTTATGCCTAGAAATTAATAAGAAATTTGATTCTTTCATAGAACAAGTGTTTGAAGTTAAGAAATTTCTATGCCACCTCTCTCCATTATATAATAAACAAAAGTTTATTTTATTTTTCTTAACAGTGCCCGTTAAGAGTTTACAGCCCCTTGGCTAAAAAACAGTGGAAAAGATGTTCTTATGGTATTTTTGACCTGACATGACATATATGTCAACAGAATTGTTGCAAAAAGCAGCTCCCCCAGGATTACCTCCCAATTTTGAGAAGGCAAGAGGTCTGGATATGCATTTCAAAGCTAAGCCTTTTGAGGTTAGCTCATTATTACGATATTTCCTGCCCCAATCATTTTTAGGCTGCAACTGTCACTTCATTGATCATGTCCCTTTGCCCACAAAATCAGTATCATTGAGTACCCAGAGAAAACAGTTGTAATAGACATGTAAGACAGACCTCCTGACCACAACTGAACAAAATATATCAAAGCACATTAACCATGGAATGATCTCTGAAGTTTATTTTGGTTAACAGGGATAATTTAAAGTAGAGAGGTGGCCCAAGAGAGAGATTTTCCAGAGTTTTATAGATTTACCAACTTCTCTCTACTTAGGAACCCTAATTTCCCACATGTTCACAGCTCTCCCTGGTGACTGTCTGTGGTTTAATAACATATGTTGCCTTGAGGGCTATGGAAGAGCAGAGGCATCCGATTCGATGTTCCACTGTAGGAACTGGGAAAGGAAATACTCCAGCTTACAGTACTGAAAATAATTTCAGGTAAAATTCTAACACTTCTCAGATACACAATAGTTCTTAAGATTATTAAAACATGGAGTGTTAGCAGAATTTATCTGAAGAAAACTTTTCCTTATTAAAAAAAAAAAAACACTTATTTAACGTAAAACTTTACTCTAAAAACTTCTTACATGACTTACAAATATTCATGCTAATGAAATAGCTATTTCTCTCAAAGAGATGAAGGGCTTGCAAAATGTTCTGACTTCCCACCAAAGAGCAATCTATTTGTTTCCTGATTACTAATGAAAATCCAATTTTATAATAAATTCCAGCAAGTGACTATTTTAACGTAACAGTAAAGATAAAATGAGCTATTAGCCGTGAATTCAAAAAGGACCCAGACCTACTCATTTCTTAGCATCTCATGAAGAAATTGGCTTTTCTCTGTATAAAACTCAAGATGATTTTTAAAAAATTCCATACAGGTTTGGTAACAAAATTGTTGAAAATGAATTGCCAAGGGTTAGGGAAAAAAAGGAAGGCCTTAAGAGATGTGAAGGGAGGTTAACAGATTTTAATACAAATGGCTAGTGGGAAAGCATGCCCTTGGCTACAAACTTTTTTTTTTTCTTTTAACATCTTTATTGGAGTATAATTGCTTTACAATGGTGTGTTAGTTTCTGATGTATAACAAAGTGAAACAGCACTATGTATACATATATCCCCAAATCCCCTCCCTCTTGAGTCTCCCTCCCACCCTCCCTATCCCACCCCTCCAGGTGGTCACAAAGCACTGAGCTGATCTCCCCATGCTATGTGGCTGCTACCCACTAGCTATCTATTTTACATTTGGTAGTGTATATATGTCCATGCCACTCTCTCACCTCGTCCCAGCTTACCCTTCCCTGTCCCCGTGTCCTCAAGTCCATTCTCTACATCTGCGTCTTTATTCCTGTCCTGCCCCTAGGTTCTTCAGAACCATTTTTTTTTCTTTTAGATTCCATATATGAGTTAGCATATGGTATCTGTTTTCTCTTTCTGACTAACTTCACTCTGTACGACAGTCTCTAGGTCCATCCACTTCACTGCAAATAATTTCATTTCTTTTTATGGCTGAGTAATATTCCATTGTATATATGTGCCACATCTTCTTTATGCATTCATCTGTCGATGGACACTTAGGTTGTTGCCATGTCCTGGGTGTTGTAAATAGTGCTGCAATGAACATTGGGGTGCATGTGTCTTTTTGAATGATGGTTTTCTCAGGGTATATGCCCAGTAGTGGGATTGCTGGCTCGTATGGTAGTTCTATTTTTAGTTTTTTAAGGAACCTCCATACCATTCTCCATAGAGACTGTATCAATTTACATTGCCAGCAACAGTGCAAGACGGTTCTCTTTTCTCCACACCCTCTCCAGTATTTATTGTTTCTAGATTTTTTGATGATGGCCATTCTGACTGGTGTGAGATGATACCTCACTGTAATTTTGATTTGCATTTCTCTAATGATTAGTGATGTTGAGCATTCTTTCATGTGTTTGTTGGTAATCTGTATATCTTCTTTGGAGAAATGTCTATTTAGATCTTCTGCCCATTTTTGGATTGGGTTGTTTGATTTTTGATATTGAGCTGCATGAGCTGCTTGTATATTTTGGAAATTAATCCACTGTCAGTTGCTTCATTTGCAAATATTTTCTCCCATTCTGAGGGTTGTCTTTTCGTCTTGTTTATGGTTTCCTTTGAGGTGCAAAAGCTTTGAAGTTTCATTAGGTCCCATTTGTTTATTTTTTTTTTTTTAATTTCCATTTCTCTAGCAGGTGCATCAAAAAGGATCTTGCTGTGATTTATGTCATAGAGTGTTCTGCCTATGTTTTCCTCTAGGAGTTTTACAGTGTCTGGCCTTACATTTAGGTCTTTAATCCATTTTGAGTTTATTTTTGTGTATGGGGTTAGAGAGTGTTCTAATTTCATTCTTTTACGTGTAGGTGTCCAGTTTTCCCAGCACCACTTATTGAAGAGGCTGTCTTTTCTCCACTGTATATTCTTGCCTCCTTTGTCATAGCTTAGTTGACCACAGGTGCATGGGTTTATCTCTGTGCTTTCTATCCTGTTCCATTGATCTATATTCCTGTTTTTGTGCCAGTACCATATTGTCTTGATTACTGTAGCCTTGTAGTATACTCTGAAGTCAGGGAGCCTGATTCCTCCAGCTCCGTTTTTCGTTCTCAAGATTGCTTTAGCTATTCGGGGTCTTTTGTGTTTCCATACAAACTGTGAAATTTTTTGTTGTAGTTCTGTGAAAAATGCCAGTGGTAGTTTGATAGGGATTGCATTGAATCTGTAGATTGCTTTGGGTACTAGAGTCATTTTTACAACGTTGATTCTTCCAATCCAAGAACATGGTATATCTCCCCATCTGTTCGTATCATCTTTAATTTCTTTTGTCAGTGTCTTATAGTTTTCTGCATACAGGTTTTTGTCTCCTTAGGTAGGTTTATTCCTAGATATTTTATTCTTTTTGTTGCAATGGTAAATGGGAGTGTTTCCTTAATTTCTCTTTCAGATTATTCATCATTAGTGTATAGGAATGCAAGTGATTTCTGTGCATTAATTTTGTTTCCTGCTACTTTACCAAATTCATTGATCAGCTCTAGTAGTTTACTGGTAGCATCATTAGGATTCTCTATGTATAGTATCATGACATCTGCAAACAGTGAGAGTTTTACTTCTTTTCCAGTTTGGATTCCTTTTATTTTTTTTCTTCTCTTAATTCTATGGCTAAAACTTCCAAAACTATGTTGAATAATAGTGGTGAGAGTAGGCAGCCTTGTCTTGTTCCTGATCTTAGTGGAAATGGTTTCAGTTTTTCACCATTGACAGTGATGCTGGCTGTGGGTTTGTCATATATGGCCTTTATTATGGTAACGTAAGTTCCCTCTGTGCCTACTTTCTAGAGGGTTTTTATCATAACCCTCTAGATGGGTGTTGAATTTTGTCAAAAGCTTTTTCTGCATCTATTGAGATGATCATATGGTTTTTATCCTTCAGTTTGTTAATATGGTGTATCACATTGATTGATTTGTGTATATTGAAGAATCCTTGGGTTACTGGGATAAACCCCACTTGATCATGGTGCATGATCTGTTTAACGTGCTGTTGGATTCTGTTTGCTAGTATTTTGTAGAGGATCTTTGCATCTATGTTCATCAGTGATATTGGCCTGTAGTTTTCTTTTTTTGTGATATCTGAGTCTGGTTATGGTATCAGGGTGATGGTGGCCTCATAGAATGAGTTTGGGAGTGTCCCTCCCTCTGCTATATTTTGGAAGAGTTTGAGAAGGATAGGTTTGATAAAATTCGCCTGTGAAGCTATCTGATCTTGGGTTTTTGTTTGCTGGAGGATTTTTAATAGCAGTTTCAATTTCAGTGCTTGTGATTGGGCTGTTTATATTTTCTATTTCTTCCTGGTTACTCTCAGAAGGTTGTGCTTTTATAAGGATTTGCCCAGTTCTTCCAGGTTTCCATTTTATTGGCATATAGTTTCTTGCAGTAATCTCTCATGATGCTTTGTATTTCTGCAGTGTCAATTGTTACTTCTCCTTTTTCATTCCTAATTCTATTGATTTGAATCTTCTCCCTTTTTTTCTTGATGAGTCTGGCTAATGGTTTATCAATTTTGTTTACCTTCTCAAAGAATCAGCTTTTAGTTTTATTGACCTTTGCTATCATTTCCTTCATTTATTTCTGATCTGATATTTATGATTTCTTTCCTTCTGCTAACTTTCGGTTATTTTTGCTCTTCTTTCTCTAATTGCTTTAGGTGTAAGGTTAGGTTGTTTATTTGAGATGTTTCTTGTTTCCTGAGGTAGGATTGTATTGCTAAAAACTTCCCTCTCAGAACTGCTTTTGCTGCATCCCATAGGTTTTGGGTTCTCGTGTTTTCATTGTCATTTGTTTCCAGGTATTTTTTGATTTCCTCTTTGATTTCTTCAGTGATTTCTTGGTAATTCAGTAGTGTATTGTTTAGCCTCCATGAGTTTGTATTTTTTTCAGATTTTTTTCCTGTAATTGATACCTAGTCTCATAGCATTGTGGTCTGAAAAGATATTTCATATGATTTCAATTTTCTTAAATTTACCAAGGCTTGATTTGTGACCCAAGATATGGTGTATCCTGGAGAATGTTCCATGAGCACTAGAGAAGGTGTCCAGCAGTGTAGCTTGCTGGCCATTGGGTGGAGCTGGGTCTTAGCGTTGAGATGGAGATCTCTGTGAGAGCCATCGCTGTTTGATATTACATGGAGCTGGGAGGTCTCTGGTGGTCTAATGTCCTGAACTTGTCTCTCCCACCTCAGAGACTCAGGCCTGACACCTGACCGGAGCACCAAGACCCTGTCGGCCACTCCGCTCAGAAGAAAAGTTTGAAAAAAAAAAAGGAAGGAAAGAAAGAAAAGAAAAAAATAAAATAAAGTTATTAAATTAAAAAAAATATTAAAAATAAAAAATTATAAAGTAATAAAGAAAGAAGAGAACCACCAAACCAAAAAAGAAACCCACCAATTATTACAAGCACCTAAACTATACAAAAAAACAAAAACAAAAACGGACAGACAGAACCCTAGGACAAATGTTAAAAGCAAAGCTATAGACAAAATCACACAAAGAAACAAACATACACACAAAAAGCGTAAAAGGAAAAAATATATATTAAAAAAAAGGAAGAGCGCAACCAAATCAATAAACAAATCTACCAGTGATAATAAACTCTAAATGCTAAACTAAGGTAAACAGAAAACCAGAGCAAATTAGATGCAGAAAGCAAACCCCAAGGCTACAGTTGCTCCCAACGTCCACCTCCTGAATTTGGGATGATTCGTTGTTTATTCAGGTATTCCACGGATGCAGGTACATCAAGTTGATGGTGGAGCTTTAATCCGCTGCTCCTGAGGCTGCTGGGAGAGATTTCCCTTTCTCTTCTTTGTTCTCACAGCTCACAGGGGGCTCAGCTTTGGATTTGACCCCGCCTCTGCGCGTAGGTCGCCTGAGGGCGTCTGTTCCCGCTTAGACAGGACGGGGTTAAAGGAGCCGCTGATTCGGGGGCTCTGGCTCACTCAGGCCGGGGGGAGGGAGGGGCACGGAGTGCGGGGCGGGCCTGCGGCGGCAGAGGCCAGCGTGACGTTGCACGAGCCTGAGGGCGCCGTGCGTTCTCCCGGGTAAGTTGTCCCTGGATCCCGGGACCCTGGCAGTGGCGGGCTGCACAGCCTCCCCGGAAGTGGGTGTGGAGAGTGACCTGTGCTCGCACACAGGCTTCTCGGTGGCGGCAGCAGCAGCCTTAGCGTCTCGTGCCCGTCTCTGGGGTCCGCGCTTTTAGCCGCGGCTCGCGCCCCTCTCTGGAGCTCATTTAGGCGGCGCTCTGAATCCCCTCTCCTCGTGCACCCCGAAACAATGGTCTCTTGTCTCTTAGGTAGTTCTAGACTTTTTCCCGGATTCCCTCCTTGCCGGCTGCGGTGCACTAGCGCCCTTCCGGCTGTGGTCACGCCGCCAACCCCCGTCCTCTCCCTCTTGGCTACAAACTTGAAGAGTGTGCACATTCCCACACAAAAGCAAAACTGAAGATTCATGGAATTTTTGAACAGACTCAGCAACTCAGCAAATAAACCCCATACATAGACACACATGTGCACAAACACATAGACAAATCTCAAATCTCAAATTTAGGGGAAAGGTTGCACATCACTCTTTTTCTACTGACTAGCTGAGGATGACACCAGCAACTTGCCGTGTTAGTGCCCCCAGCATGCAACCCAGGTAGTGACCATAACACTCATCTGGGGAAGCGCATCTTTCTAACTATGAAGAGCCAAGTCAGACCTTTTGCTTAGCTCAGATCGGGTCTCTTCTCAGCAGGGAGCACCAATTGTGCCAAATGGTGCTGAATTAATTGGGGCTGCTTGGCTCTGCCTCCAGTTGTGCGTGTGTGTAATTGAGATTCTGGAATATATATATATATATATATATATATATATATGAAGGAAAAATCACCTTGATATTTTTTATCCTTTGTATCACATGTCCAGCCACCTTGAGTTCCGCCCAGATGTTTAATAAACTGACCACTCTAGAGCTTGAGAACTCTAACACAATACAGAAAAGAGTTCTTGTTTATTATGATTTATCACTACTCTACCCACTAAGTATCATTTTGGATATAAATCCTGTTGGAATGGCTAATTCAGCATATTTTCAATTAATAACAATATTCACTCCATATAGAAATAAATTATAACATGATATTAATATTGCTATTATGGGGGGGGGCTCTTTTTAAAAAACAAATGCTCATATGTACTGTGAAAAATAGGTGGTAATCACCCATTCGAACATTTTGAACAATGTTGCCCATAGAAAATAGGTGCTATAGTTTGAGATAGACCACTTAAACAAGTTTTCTTGGAGTTTCTACACCCAAAGAAATTCCATTTGACTGGGAAGTCCCACTGGGTTAAGAATTCTTAACATATGAAAGTACTTTCATATACATACTCCAGAATCTCAGCTCGGTCCCATTCTAACTGTGCAACTTGAGGTTCACATTTTTGCTGACATAGAAACCTGTTTTTAGTCAATATGCTTGATACTTCCTACTGTATTTTCTGGATTAATTCTGACTCCCTGAATTTTCTTCCCATAGAAAAAGCCTTCCTTCAAGGCTTGCCACAAGTCTACCTCCTTCATGAAGCCTCTGGCTCTGGCCCATGTGGGCCTACCCTTCTCTTTTGAATTCTCACTATGCTTAGTGTTTTACAGAAGGTGTAGCCTCTGGTTACATCTGTGTACTGATGTCTTCTATTTCCTCCATGTGTGTTAACCTTGTCTCCTCAAACAGATGGTAAGAAACTTGAAAATACAGGTAAGATTTTAAAATTCTTCTGTATCCCTTGGAGGATGCTATTAGGTACATAGGAGATGCTATCTTAAAATTAAATAGCTGTTCCTGAGGAGGGTGTGAGTCCCTTCTCCCTGGAAGTATCTTGGCCTTAGATAATACAGCCACGTTAAGGTGCCATGTGAGAGGGGAACCTTGCACCAGGTGCACAGTTGTGCTACAAAATATGGGATTTAAATTTTATGTAGTTCCTACTACTACAAGTACTTTCTTAGGTACTGTAATTATATAGTTTCATTTTAGTCTGCTTCCATGTGTTAACTATAATAAACCTATTTATAACTGGAAAACCTGAAACTCAGAACAGGTGATTTCCTGAATACACGTAGAAAATACATATAGGAAATGCATGAAACAGGGTGTTTATCTTCTGGTTCTTCTGTTTGTAAGAGACCCATTTTTTATCTGTTAAGTATTTTGAAGCAAATTTGTCATTATCTTACGTTCCTAATCTGTTATTCAGTATTCACTTTCTAATTGAATGGTGGCGAGTGGGGCTATTATCTTGCATGCATTTTGTATCAGCACGTTAATTATGTCTATAATTGTCCTCAAACTCTAAAGTGAAAGGCAGACATTTCCAAGAAATGTAAATGAAGACATGGGAGCTACTGTAAAATCCATCAGCAAATTTATACAGAAGGTTATTCATATCTTCATCCTTAGAATCAGGAGTGAACAGCATAAATCCAGTATCAGAGAAGATGGATTACTCGGTATGTTCTGATGAACAGATTTTGCATATATTGTTCTCCTTACCAGTTCCAAGTAACTAAAAGAAGGTAAAACACCTTTAAGTTTGCTGGAAGACAATATTCAGTCTATAGAAATAATGCTGAGAAGTTTATGCTGTAATTTCTGCTTCACTTTGTTAACTCAAAACCCGAAAATATAAAATTATGCATGGTTCAACTCAGTTATTCATTTGTGCATCTTTTTACTTGGAGCATGTGTTTACCACAAAGCTGTATCTATTTAAATCTCTTTTTTTTCATAATGAGATAATATAGAGTCCACTAAAAAGAATGAATTTGATTTAAATTAAAAAATAAAATAAAATCTATAAAAATTTTAAATTGCATCATACAGGTGAAAGGATGCTCTTATCCTGCAAACAGTGCAGAAGGTAAGAGAGGTTAAATGATTGGCCAGCATCTTTGTCCAGTGATGGAGAAACAGACTCCTGATAAGTTATGTCACTGAATCAAAAGCCACACAGTCAAAGAAAAATGATTAGAATCCAAGCTCTTTGTTTCTGGTGCTCACCTTGTGTTGGAAAGAGATCTGAAATTCTGATTGGATGAAAAATGCCCTGCCTAAACTAATTTAATCCTTCACTGGAAAGAGTATTAGGAAGATATTTTCATTTAAGCCAAAGCAACGTGAAGTTTGGAGTTATACAAATTCCTTTCTCTTCCCTTTTAAAGGACTGTAACAGGTTTCAGGTATGGATGGACTACGTTTCAAAGTGTAAAAGGCACTCCCTCGGTTGGAAAATAACCGTCTGAAAAGGTTGACAGTGATAACTTGTTATCCAGTACCTATGCATATACCTTGGTCCACATACTGATATATAAGAGCGTCAGCTGGGTATGAAAAATGAGAGATAACCGCTTTGGAAAATTGTTGACAGTTTCTTATGAAGTTAAATGTGTACTTATCATATGACCAAGCAATTCCACATCTAGGTATTCATTCCAGGGGAATAAAAACATATGTCCACAAACAGATTTGTTACAGGATATTTGTAATAGCCCAAAACCGGAAACAACGAAAATGTCCAGCAGCAGACAAATGAATAAACAAATTGTACTATACAATAGGACATCACCCAACAATAAAAAGGAATGAACTATATGTAGCAACAAGGATAAAGGTTGGACTCAATAAATACTTTCATCCTGTTAAAAGGTAAATTAGAATATGATGATTTATTTTTTACCTTGTTCTAATAACTTGTATAAAGATATATTTACTTATTTTAATTGCATTCTTAAGCAATGGTGAGGTCTATTTAGTCCTGCTAGAATTATTTTTTTCAAAACAAAATGTGTGAGATATCACCTCACACCTGTTAGAATGGATATTATCAAAAATCAAGAATAAAAAGTGTTGGTGAGGATGTGAAGAAAAGAGAACCCTTGTGCACTGTTGGTGGGAATGTTAATTGGTGCAGCCACTATGGAGAACAGTATGGAGGTTTCTCAAAAAAATAAAAAATAGAACTACTCTATGATCCAGCAATTCCGCTTCTAGGTATTTATCCAAAGAAACTGAAAATACTAACTAAAAAGATACCTGCACCCCATGTCCACTGAAGCCTTATTTACAATAGCTAAAAAAAGGAAACAACCTAAGTGTCCATCAATAGATGAATGGATAAAGCAAATACGGCACAACACATACACACACACTATGGATTATTATTCAGCCACAGAAAAGAATGAAATGTTGCCATTTATGACAACATGGGTGACGCTTGAGGGCATTAGGTTAAGTTAAATAAGTCAAACAGAGAAAGAGAAATACCATGTGCTCTCACTTCATGTGGAATCACAAAACAAACAAACAAGCAAAGAAGCTCACAGATACAGAGAACAGACTGGTGTTACCAGAGGCAGGGGAGAGTGGCGGGTGAACAAGATGGATAAAGGGGGTCAAAAGGTACAAACTTCCAGTTAAGAAATAAGTAAGTCATGGGATGTCATGTACAGCATGGTGACTACAGTTAATAATACTGTATTGCGTATTTAACAGTTGCTAAGAGAGTAGACCCGTGAAGTTCTCAGCACAAGAAAAAAAAATTTTTGTAACTCTATATGGCGATGGATGTTAGCTAGGCTATTACAGCAATCATTTCCAAGTATATATAAATACCAAATCATTATGTTATACACTTGAAACTAAATAATGTTATATGTCAATTATACTTCAATTAAAAATACATAAAAATTTAGCTGGTATTTATAAGATGCTCTTTGCAGAATTAGCTAGAGTGAAAACATTAGGAATCATCTAATCACCCAACATTGGTTAAATACATTCTGCAGTCAGTAAGAGTTAATAGCAAACATTCAAGAATGTGTGATACCCTTGGAAAATTCTCAAAACATATTAAATATACCTACTATACGTATACACCTAGAGAAAGATTCTTAAAAAGTCACCAAAGGTTCACAATTGTTATCTCTGGTGGTAAAATTGAAGTGATTTGAAATTTTTCCTTTTCTGTATTTTCTAAATCATGTATAACCAATGTCATTGGTTTTATAATCAGAATATAAAACACATGTCAGTCAATTTGTTTGGGCTCTAAACATACAGAGATGACAGATAATGTGTATTTCGCATATTCTATTTTTTAAACCCAATTAATGATGCTCTTGAGGTTTTCCTTCCTAAGCGTAAAAAGCAGATGAAAGGACGATGAGAAATGCAAACTAAACGTCAATAAAAATAACCGCAGAATTGATTTAAATTAATCATAATTAAACATGTCTGACAGAAACATGCTCTTTCTCATCTCTTTCCCTTCATGCAAAGAACAAAAGCAGTCAATAATCATCCTTCCAATAACCTTGGCACACTTGATTTTGTCCGATTCCTCAATGCCACTTATTTTCTGCATTACTTCTGCTGGCGTGATTACCAAAGGCACATACTATGAAATTCAAAACTTCCAGATCCTGGAAACCTTCAGGTGGTTACATGCAGGATACTTCAGTTAGATTCCAGTCACTGACACAGCAGGTTAGCACTAAGCATTAAGGGGGTCAGGGAGGGGATTTCTGTAACTTTGATCTTTTTGCTAAATTAATTGTTGTTGGTTACTATCTTCATTCCACATCTCTGCTATTTTCTTTCCCTTTTTAATAGTCCTTTACTTATCTAGGGTTACTTTGTGGCTTCATCAGTTATTTAGAATTTTTGAGAGATGTCAGTTCTGCATGTTATCTTCTACCCTAGGATGATATATTTGGTTTCTAAGACACAATATTTGAGGAATTTGGGGTGGCATTTATTACTTTTTAAACTTCATCCAAAATTTTTAGTTTTGAAGCTACCTGCTGTTTTGGAAGATTGCTTAAAATGATTCCCTTTTTCTTAGGATATTTTGAAATTAATACACATACCTAAGTAAAGAGAAGCAACTGATAGCCCAAATGGAAGTCAAAGAATTGAAGAAGATACTTAAGTTTCAGTGGTAAGTATAAAGCCCTCCCAGTGTCTAACATCTATTTTACAATGCATTATATTTCTCAGAAGTATTTATTTGGGCTATAAAGAAAAAAAATATGCATAAACTCATATCCTGTCTTCTAGTACATTTCACTGAGTTTAATAACTATGTTTCCTCATCTATATTTTACCTATACATATAAATAAGTTATATATATATATATATTTTATTTAGCCAGGGTATCATTAGAAGAAAGTATTTGAGACAGATAACAAAGGTGAGCAAAACATTTCAAACAACATTCTATGGAATGTCTCTGATGCGCTGTAACCGTTCTACACGCATTGTGCCTGCAGCTGTCTGTACAAACCAATGTTTTGGGTATAATGAATACTAATGCTTCCTGGAGGTAACTGTCCTATTATATTCAGAGTTCAGCAGTTAGGTTTATTAATATTAGGTGGTACAATGTTTTTAGCTAGGCAATCAAGTTTGCTTCAAAGCGAGCTACTTCAGGTTACAGTGTTCACTGACTCTCCGAAATGCAATTATGAAAATATCATTGAATTTTCTGTGTTCCTGTGGTTAAAATATTCACTTACCGCAGGGTTGAGCTTCTACTATAAAAAGCTTAAAGCTACTGACCCTCATTTAGCAAAGTTCGATCTGGAGAACGCATATTCTTTCCCACAGCTTCTGCAATTATCAAAGCAAAACATGCTATTAGGTTCTTCAATCAATGTTTGTTTTCTACTTGCAGAAGCGGCTGCCCCGATAGGATATTTAGCACCTGTAAGGCTAATTTTAGGCTGTGTTTGACTCTTAGGGTTCCTGGGGTCTTTTATGGCAAGAGCTGTACTAATTTTCTAGCTCTCCCTGGGAATACTTGACCCTGAGAGCTTAACCCAGAGAGCAGTGGAAATGAGAGATGAAGAGAATAAAAGGATAGCCCAGCTCATCCTCCTGACAATGTAATGCTGATCCCTGCACCACAGGGATTGGCTGCACCAGGTTCAAAGCCGTGAGGCTTCTGCAAATGACTCCATCTACTTTCAATCTCATCCTCCTCCCTCTGTTTTCCTCCCTCCCTCCCTTCCTTCCTTTCTTATTTACAATTGTGACAATGTCAATTACTGCTGGTGAAAAAAATCACGTCTCCAAGTCAAGCCTTAGTAGTTTAGAATCCACCTATTTAGTTGTAAAAATTTCCAGCTAGTTTCAAATTACTGACAATAAAAATTTAAATGGTTGTTATTTTTGTATTTTGTTGTGGTGCTTTGGGTTGGCCTTTGATTCTTTGGATTAGGCTTCTCTGTGCCAGTGAGGAAGAATTCTAAACATGGATTCCCTCTCTTCATTCTTGGAAAAAGTGAGGATGAAGAAAGGATTGATGAGTTCAGCTGGCTTTACAGAATAAGTGTTTAGTGGCCATGGACAGGACACTTGCAGATACCCACCTTAATGGCTGTATAGTCTGTTCTAAGTCTTTGCTTTCAAGAAAAGCAATATCAAAATATCATTTTAAATATTTCAGAAAAATCTTGAACCATAGTCCTTGTGGTTTTTCAGTGAGCTTTTCATGAAAAGATTAAAAAAAAAAAGAAAAGAAGGGCTTCCCTGGTGGCGCAGTGGTTGAGAATCTGCCTGACAATGCAGGGGACACGGGTTCGAGCCCTGGTCTGGGAAGATCCCACATGCCGCGGAGCAACTGGGCCCGTGAGCCACAATTACTGAGCCTGCGCGTCTGGAGCTTGTGCTCCGCAGAGAACAAGAGAGGCAGCGATAGTGAGAGGCCCACGCACCGCGATGAAGAGTGGCCCCCGCTTGCCACAGCTAGAGACAGCCCTCGCACAGAAACGAAGACCCAACACAGCCATAAATAAATAAATAAATTAAAAAAAAAAAAAAAAAGAAAAGAAAAGGTAACCACTACCATCTTGAGATAGAAGAGAGCAAGTGAGTAAAATGGTAAATATAGTTGAGACTGTCAACAAAAGCATCTATAAAAACATTTTAGAAGTCCGAAGAAGAATAATTTTGTTATGTGATCTCATGCATCTTTCCATGGATTGTTTGCTTCCCAGTTTATGGAAGAGCCAGTCTTTGTCATCACTTGATACAGAAGACGAAGTACGCAGCAAAACTGTCTAATAAAACTTTCTGCAATGATGTAAGTTTCTATAAACCTGTACTTTCCAACAGGGTGGCCACTGGCCTCATGTGGCTACTGAACAGCCGCAATATGGCTGTTACATCTGAGGAAATGAATTCCACATTTTAATTAATTTAAATTTAAGTAGTAGCATACTGGCTAGTGGCTACCACATTGGACAATGCGGGTGTAAAAGGTCTGATAGCTACAGAATATTGCAAGCAGTGAACAGATTCTCAGAGAGGCAGCATGTTGCTTTTGTTTTATTTTAATTAGACTTTGAGGGGTGGAGTGTCGTACTCAACTGGTAATCACTGGTAACCAGTAACCAGCCTCGTTGGTAGGAAGAGGCTAGGCCTGTGATTCTGAGACCTTTAGTGTGTTTCAGAAGCTCCTGCATAAGGGATGTAGGAGGTTTATCCCCTGTTTATGCACTGGTTGAAAATCCTGGGCCTGGAGACAGTTAAGACAAGGTAGCACATACTGGGATCCTTACACAGTACAAGAGTGTTTCCTGTCTTTAATCAGTGCCAGTGAATACCAGAAAGTTTCCTTTTCAGGAATTCAAAATTTAAGTATGAGTATGCATGTAGGTACTTTGTTAGATCTGATGAAACATAATCTTCTTAAAATTATAGATCTTACGTGGAGTAAAGTTCTGATAGAAAATTTTCAATGAAAATGCTGATTACTTTGCCATTTTTAAGAAATTGGCCCTTTTAATTTGTTTGCATTCTTTTATTCAACTGATATTTTTTAAAAAAAATTTAGCTTCACTTACATAGTTTCAGGATTTTAAACAATATATTTATTTTAGGGTAAAACACATTATCTCATCTAAATCAAAATAATCAAGAAGTGTGCAGATTTGGAATACGATTATTTTCCTCTTGATTGGAAGAGATCTCATCTCCATAAACTACAAGGAAATAGGTAGCGTCAGTATTCCCCAAGCTCCAAACATGTAGGAGGCATTTCCTGTAATAATATAGTTAACTTTGATTCACTGACCATTGAACCTACTGATCTGGAATTGTTTTTAATTGTAGGGGTTTAATGTCCTAGGAGGGAAATGATGGCTAACAGAGGGAACCAGTTTGTAGAATAAGATCCTAAAGTAAGCCAGAAAGAGAGCATACAAGGTCATAAAAAGAAGGGGCCAGACAGAGGGCCAATTTTACAGGGTGGGGGAGAGGAGAGGAGGGGAAGGGAGAAGAAATAGGAAGAAGGGGGATGAAAATACAGATAATTTTGAAAAGGCACATATATTACTGGAGAAGAAAATTGAAGGGTCTCATTTTGACCAGTCTAAATCTTTCAAGTAGGAGACCAAGTTATCTGTCATACATGAAGAGGCCAAGAGAAGAGCTGGGGGCCTGAGATCAATAATGGTAAGGCTAACATATTAATTAGAGAATATATTTTATAGAATACTTCTCAAAAAAGTCCAATGGATTAAAAATATTTAAAGGACCAATTTTAGTATATTTTAAATGCAAAGAATGAAATAGTATATCTACTACATACTATCTGGTATTTATACACGTTGTGGGAACTCCTCCAAACCAGACAGAAATAGTTGAGCTCAAGAAAAATGATCTGCATTCAAAGGGAATAGGTCTAAAATTCTATCCGGCACTTTGTGCAAAGACCAGGTGGGAATGCAGGCAACCTACCCCTAATCTTTGTTTGTCAACTTGAGCTCAGTCAATGATGACTGGAAATATTGTTTTCGCTTTCTCCACTGAAATCATTTTGGAAACCAAGTTGAGGTAGGAAAATGTGTATAGTAAATTCGTATATACTATTGGAGTAATATTTGTGTCCAACCTAATTCAGCAGTTGCTCACATTTCTAGATTCACTCAGATATACGTCTCAAATATACCTCAGATAATTAATACAGAGATCACAATATCTGTAAACATTTTGAAACATCTGATATGCATACTTAGCTCCTGGTTCAGGCAGTAAAGGTATAAAGTGTAATGCAAAGGTGTTCAGAGTTTTAAAATATTCCACAGATTTAATATAAATTAATATACATCAAATTAATGAATCTATTAGATAGCACTATAGTAATCTGATAAAGAAACAGATGTAGAGACCACACTTGAATTACTTTGGACTATGAACTGAACTTTAAATAAATTATCAGAATGGTATAAAGTCTCAGATACATAAAGAGAAATTTTCTAAAAAATGTCGATTTTTCAAAATGTGGTTTGAGGCACAACTTTAAAGAAGTATGTATATTGATGTGAAAAGTACATTAATATAGGAGACAATTACAGGCATATTTCACTGCTTTTTGATCTATTTCTAAGTAAATTTCACAGGATTTTAAAATTGATAACTAAATTTATTCATTTAGAATTATTAATCTGTTCAACTGAGCAGTTTGCATAAAGGGAATTGATATGTTGATATAGATATAGAACACATGCCTATATACTAAAATATGAACTTTAAAATGCTAAATACCCAACATTTGTATCATACTCATAATTGCAAAGATTAACTTGGTATTTTTTCCTATTTAAATATGCTTTAATTTCATTGATGATTTTGAAGGTATTTGGAGATCCTATCTTGTGACAGTCATCTTCTATACTGTAACGACACCCTGAATTACAAACCTTTATTTTAGTAACAGAACTCTTTCCACAAACAAAATATTATAAGGAAGCCAATCATGTAACACACACACACACACACACACACACACACACACACACACACACACACACACACACACACACACACAAACCCAGCAGAGTTCAGAGTGAGGCAGGGTGAGGAACCTGGGTGCCCCAGGTCCTGCCTCTCTTCGGAGTCCCTGGGAATTTCTGGACAACACCCTGAAACTACCATCTAGAGGAGCCAGCACAAATTTTTCTCCAAGTTGTTTTTTATCAAATCGACACCATTATCTTAGTGACTAGTTTATCTTTACAAGATGGGATATTAAGAGGGTAAGATGGTGGGATTTTAAATAACCATGGCTTTTACTTTCCTTTCCTGTGATTAAAATTCAAAAGTAAACCTTCCCAATCAATCTAAAAATCTAAGTTTCTATTGGTAGATTTACAATTAGGAGTAAATGTAGATTCAGAAAAAGTGAAGATTTTTATAAGTTCATTCTAAATAGTAAGGCCTTTAAAAAAATAACTTGAACTAATGTTTTAAAAGATCCTATCAAAGTTGCTGGTTTATTTATCACTGAGATGGAGTGTGTGATTTTTCTGCCATTATTGCATTGTGTATTGGAGATACTGTGGTGAAATGGCCTATCTGTGAACCGAGGGCTGCTTAGACCGTTGGAGTCTTGCGAGTACACTTCTGGCAAAGTCTTCAGAATCTGTGCTAGAAATTCAACGTGTTGATACTAACTGTGCAATCATCTGTTTCCATTTGTCCCTGTGGTTGGCAGGGATTAACAGGCAGAGGCAGGAGATGGGCACAGCACAAATTGAAAATAATGGAGCATTTTGCACCAAAGGAGTCAGAGGAAAAGAACTACAGTGGGCGAGGCCAGAGGAGGTGAGCAGGCTGGAGGCGGTGGCATGTGTCAGCGAGAGGCTGCGGCAGTTGGGGACAGACGCGGTTCAGCACATCCGCCCCTAATGAAGCCAGGGCCCCCCTGCAGTATGTCACTTTACAGTGTTGTTCTGCAGGACAGTCTACAGGCGCTTCTACAGGGTAGCCTAATTATGGATTCCCTGGGAAACTCGTGAGCAAAATCTATTTGGGTTACACTTGTTAGCATTTCAGTGGAAATGATGTCAATGGACCCAACTGTACAGAAAAATGTTGTAATTATCATCCAAAATGTGGACTCATTATAAACAATAGATAAGTCATTTAGGTTCACAGGAGACACCCCACAGAGAAGCAGTTATCTCTTCTGTGCCTTCAGTCAGGCGTCAGGATAGACACATGCCCATCAGTCACTCATCAAATAGGTGTTCAGTATCTGCTGATGTGGGCTGTGGAGTGGACTCTGGTGAGCCTCAGATGCTTCCAGGTTCCTAATGAAGTGGCTAGTAGAGTCCAAGAAAAGTTGAACAGAAAAAAAAATGACGTAAAGAAAGCTATACCCATTTAAGGAGGATATATGTCTTGGGTAACTGTTTTGTTCTAACAAAACCAACATGGGTAGGAATAAAATCGGGGAGGAAAAAAAAAAAAAGAGTCAAAACCCACAAGTCTATTAGTTTGCCATCATTGCTCCCAAGGGGAGTGAATGGCCAGCCTAAGTACTGTGGATCACCTCGGCTGCAGTTTCGCTCTAGTGAGGAGTATGGTAGACCAGCCTGTCCTTTAGGAGCTCTGATTTCATGCCCTTCTAAACTGTAAACCTTATGAGAGTGTGGACTGGGTTTATGGAGTATCTGTAGTACGTATCTACTACTATTTCTTGTAGATATTCAAGAAATATTTGTTGAATGAAAAAACAATGACTTATCAAAAAAGATGTGTACTGTAAATATGATAGATATTTTAGATGAAAGAAAATGAAAAATATTGAGATCACTGGTACTTAGCACCTCTAGTATAATTATAATGAGAAAACAAAAGTAAACTTGGGATATGCCTCTTTACTAAGATGGGAGTGATTCTTCACAGGGAATATGAGTGCAGGCATGGATGAGTTCTCAGGCCCCTTCCACTCTATGAATTTGTAGTTCAATAATTTTGCAAAAGTTGCAAAGTGAAGAATGTCCAGCTGACCTTCATTCCCACTTCATCACCTCTACTACCAGTGTGATTGCCCTGAGCGCATCTGTGCCTCCACGTGGGACAAGAGAGATGGGTCTTAAAGGAATAAAAACTTTCTGTTCAACTTAAAAAAAAAAAAAAAATTACTGAGATCAAAGAATATCAACGTTGGAGTGGATCTCTTGATCAGGGATACAACTATTTAGAAAATCCTTTGTGTGACCAATTAAAGGAAAACCTTTCAAAACTGTAAAATACATATTTTAAAAAATGGAAATATTTTATCCTTATACTTTAAATGGGTTTTCATAAACATTTGGTATTATGAATCCATAATGTGGAGCTGTTTTTTGTTAATTTTGTGCAAATTCACAGCTAATGCCATTAAAGCTCTAAATGAGCATTTCTAGTGAGCAAATGCCTGCTAAGATTAATACACAACATCCTGATATCTCTCAACTGTCTCATTAACATGATAACAGGCCCAAAGGAGTTTCAAATCCCTTAACACACAAAAGACATATTTTCTCCCATTTTTCGTTCACACCACCATAAAAATGGAAATGAAACCACATAAAAAATCTTCCCAAAACATCAAGGGGCCAATCCAAATACATAAAATACTGTTTTTTTGTGTGTTTTTTTTTTATATTAAACTACAAAAGCCTTGTTGAAATGCTACTAAGGAACTGACTTATTACACAAAAACCAAGGCGATGGACAATTAGTTTATATTTTATCCCAAAGCCCAAATATTTAAGGCTATGGAAGAAACTGGGAAATAGTGAATGATCCAGTATATTAAGCTATTTGTTCTCCATAGATACTAAGCACCACGTGTGAGTTAAAGATGGACTTTCAGAAATCTAATTGTGCACGTGCTTTCCAGGGTTTAAATCAAAACCGTAATGTTATTGCACCAAATCCCTTTGTGGTCTAATAAGGAACAACATAAAAACAAACGATTCCCTTTGTTACGGAGGATGTGCTTTACAATATCGCTGCACGGTGACAACTCCGTGTCCTCTTGTCACTTCCTGTCCTTTAGACCATACTGCAGAAAAGCAATTTTCTGCCTCAAAAGCACTCTATTTTTTTAAAGTTTGTCTCTGGGCAATTTTCAGGTCTACTAAAGCTGTACAACTGTATACAGGTGAGAAAGACCCCAAACAGGGCAATTTATTTGATTCCTCCTTCTTCAAAACATTCAGCTGAGACTGCATATCCAACAGAGAAAGCCCAAAAAGAAAATTCAGGAGCAACCCACAGTGACATATATCCTTTTTGTAAATTTGCATTAAACACAGTTTCCAAATAACGTAGACATCCCGGAGTTGTTTTTCGTTTAATGTAAACCTTTAATGTAAAATTTCTCTAGGATATTAAAATCGAGTTCTACTAAATAAAAAGGGCAAATCCCTAGAAATAGGTAGTTAAATACAGCATATGGAGTTTTCAGATGAAGAATCACTTAATTTTAAGTGGTCTGCTCATTTGAATCAGCAGTTTGGTTTTCTGGTTGAGGAGTAAAGGGCACCTTTGATGCAAAAATGTATTCCTGAAATGTTCAGTGGCTGATAATTTCACACTTACCAATGCCTGGTGCTGGCATGACCATAATCGCCTCCGGATGTAACTCTGCCCTCACACAGTATGGAATGTTCCACACTGGTCTCTTACCCCAGTCGGAAAACAAGTTTACCTATAATAGTGTCTGCACAGATGAATGATTTAAAAGTCGGATTTTTAGATGTAACACTCGCTGACACATTTTAAAAGCATGTAGTCTTTTTTTAATCATTAACTCTCTCAATGCTGAATTATTACTCTCTATTCATCATTAATTTTTCCTGTGACGATAAATGTTTGCTTCGATCGAATATGGTATTGTACGATACATTAGAAAGTGAGCGAGATTAAACACGCTTCTGCTGACTAGCTAGCAAATCCCCACATCCCAAACTTAGGGCTTTTAATTAGAAAAGAGTCAGGAATATAAACACAGTTTACAGAAAAGCCAACTCAGTGGTTCTATTATGCTCTGCCTTTCTTCCTACTGGTATGAGTGTGTGTGTGTGTGTGTGTGCGTGCGCGCACTCGTGTGTGTGGTCGGGTGCACCTGTGTGTGCACACGTGCACATCTGTTTACTTATCAGTCTCCCTCTCTTTTTCTTTCTCTCTTCTTTGTTCTGTCACTCTCTCTTTAATTTCTCTCTGCTTTGATGTACCTAGAGGCAGTTACGTGCTCTTAGCTTAATGCTAAACAGACAAGTAAGGAATTTTTTTAAAGAGCAATGGAAATTCTATATCAGGTATAGCTCTCGTACAAATGAAGTAATTTCAAGTCCAGTGATTTTTTTAGCATAATCTAAAAGCCTTGTTAACTCTTCACAAGCACCATAAAATTATGTGACCAGTCGATTCGTGACCTTAATTCCTTCTCACACAGTGGTTCCTAAACTATGTTTTCTTATACTGCCCCCGATTCTTCTCACAAAACTCCCTTTTCAAGTTCGAATCCAGCTTGTGCCCTTGTCACTGGGGAGAAACTGACCTTCAGTGAGGTCTCTGATGACCTCATTACAACTAAGCCCAAGGGCCAGTCCAGTTTCCACCCTCATCTTTCCTCACCCTCTTTGCAGAATTTGTCACATTCAACCATCTCCTGTTTCTCAAAATACTTTCCGATCTCAGCTCCTGATTTCTACTTAGCTGTCTCATTTTCTTCATCGTCTGCAATGTATTTCCTTTAGTCATTCTTCTTAGTAATGCAAAGTAAAAGTAGCAAAGTTGACAACTCTCTGCAGTTCTCACCTGAGTCTAGGTGCTTAAACGTGAACCTGAAAGGTGTTCATCATTTGCATCATCTTCACTGTGTTAGGCTAAGATTTGCCATATCTCAGTAGACAATCCATCATCACTGCCTTTGGCCCTTGTCATTTCACGTGCCACCCCAGAGATGTACCACTTTGGCAGGATTTCAAGGACATAGCCCTAAAATCACTTATTTCCAACAAGTTACAAAGTCCTTTAATTTTAGACAAACTTAGTAAGTTATCTATACACACATCTCTTCCACGTTTAGCTTGATGCACTCTCCTTGCTAGGACAGGTATTCCTCATTCTTCTATAGCTATGCATCCCTCTAACACCTAAAATATGACATTTTTCTTCAATCAACGTTGGCTCAAGAAAAACCAGAACTCTTAGTCTCAATGAGTCTCAATAAACTTTAATCCATGCCATCTAAGAATACAGCAGCTCAAAATTATATTTACATGCATTGCAAAGAAGACTCATCCTTAAGTTTCATCTTTTCTTTGTAGAGTTCTGGGATTTGGGAATGCATTTTTTTTAACATCTTTATTGCAGTATAATTGCTTTACAATGGTGTGTTAGTTTCTGCTGTATAACAAAGGGAATCAGCTATATGTATACATATATCCCCATAACCTCTCCCTCTGCGTCTCCCTCCCACCCTCCCTATCCCACCCCTCTAGGTGGTCCCAAAGCACCGAGCTGATCTCCCTATGATATGCGGCTGCTTCCCACTAGCTATCTATATTACGTTTGGTAGTGTAGATATGTCCACGCCACTCTCTCACTTCGTCCCAGCTTACCCTTCCCCTCCCTATGTCCTCACGTCCATTCTCTACGTCTGCGTCTTTATTCCTGTCCTGCCCCTAGGTTCTTCAGAACCTTTTTGGTTTTTTTTTAGATTTCATATATATGTGTTAGCACACGGTATTTGTCTTTCTCTTTCTGACTTACTTCACTCTGTAAGTAAGGTGGATCTACGTCCACCCACCTCACCACAAATAACTCAATTTCATTTCTTTTCACAGCTGAGTAATATTCCATTGTCTATATGTGTCACATCTTCTTTATCCATTCATCTGTCGATGGACATTTAGGTTGCTTCCATGACCTGGCTATTGTAAATAGTGCTGCAATGAACATTGCTGTGCATGTGTCTTTTGGAATTATGGTTTTCTCTGGGTATATGCCCAGTAGTGGGATTGCTGGGTCGTAAGGTAATTCTATTTTTAGTTAAGAACCCTCCATACTGTTCTCCATAGTGGCTGTATCAATTTACATTCCCACCAACAGTGCCAGAGGGTTCCCTTTTTCCACACCCGCTCCAGCATTTATTGTTTGTAGATTTTTTGATGATGCCCATTCTGACCGGTGTGAGATGGTATCTCATTGTAGTTTTGATTTTTTGATTTGCATTTCTCTAGTGATTAGTGATGTTGAGCATTATTTCATGTTTGTTGGCAATCTGTATATCTTCTTTGGAGAAATGTCTATTTAGGTCTTCTGCCCATTTTTGGATTGGGCTGTTTGTTTTTTTGATATTGAGCTGCATGAGCTGCTTGTAAATTTTGGAGATTAATCCTTTGTCAGTTGCTTCATTTGCAAGATATTTTCTCCCATTCTGAGGGTTGTCTTTTGGTCTTGTTTATGGTTTCCTTTGCGGTGCAAGAGCTTTGAAGTTTCATTAGGTCCCATTTGTTTATTTTTGTTTTTATTCCCATTTCTCTAGCAGGTGAGTCAAGAAGGACCTTGCTGTGATTTATGCCATAGAGTGTTCTGCCTATGTTTTCCTGTAGGAGTTTTATAGCGTCTGGCCTTACATTTAGGTCTTTAATCCATTTTAAGTTTATTTTTGTATGGTGTTAGGGAGCGCTCTAATTTCATTCTTTTACATGTACCTGTCCAGTTTTCCCAGCACCACTTACTGAGGAGGCTCTCTTTTCTCCACTGTATATCCTTGCCTCCTTTATCAAAGATAAGGTGACCATATTTTCATGGGTTTATCTCTGGGCTTTCTATCCTGTTCCATTGATCTATCTTTCTGTTTTTGTGCCAGTACCATACGGTCTTGATTACTGTCGCTTTGTAGTATAGTCTGAAGTCAGGGAGCCTGATTCCTCCAGCTCTGTTTTTCTTTCTCAAGACTGCTTTGGCTATTCAGGGTCTTTTGTGTTTCCATACAAATTGTGAAATTTTTTGTTCTAGTTCTGTGAAAAATGACATTGGTAGTTTGAGAGGGATTTCACTGAATCCTTAGATTCTTTTGGGTAGTACAATCATTTTCACAATGTTGATTCTTCCAATCCAAGAACATGGTATGTCTCTCCATCTGTTTGTATCATCTTTAATTTCTTTCATCAGTGTCTTATAGTTTTCTGCATACAGGTCTTTTGTCTCCCTAGGTAGGTTTATTCCTAGGTGTTTTATTCTTTTTGTTGCAGTGGTAAATGCGAGTGTTTCCTTAATTTCTCTTTCAGATTTTTCATCATTAGTGTATAGGACTGCAAGAGATTTCTGTGCATTAATTTTGTATCCTGCTACTTTACCAAATTCTTTGATTAGTAGCTTTCTGGTAGCATCTTTAAGATTCTCTACGTATAGTAACATGTCAAATGCAAAGAGTGACAGCTTTACTTCTTCTTTTCCAATCTGGATTCCTTTTATTTCTTTTTCTTCTGTGATTGCTGTGGCTAAAACTTCCAGAACTATGTTGAATAATAATGGTGAGAGTGGGCATCCTTGTCTTGTTCCTGATCTTAGAGGGAATGGTTTTAGTTTTTCACCATTGAGAACGATGTTGGATGGCCTTTATTATGTTAAGGTAAGTTCCCTCTATGCCTACTTTCTAGAGGGTTTTTATCATAAATGGGTGCTGAATTCTGTCAAAAGCTTTTTCTGCATCTATTGAGATGATCATATGTTTTTTCTCCTTCAATTTGTTAATATGGTGTATCACGTTGATTGATTTGCGTATATTGAAGAATCCTTACATTGTTGGGGTAAACCCCACTTGATCATGGTGTGTGATCCTTTTAATGTGCTGTTGGATTCTGTTTGCTATTATTTTGTTGCGGATTTTTGCATCTATGTTCATCAGTGATATTGGCCTGTAGTTTTCTTTCTTTGTGACATCTGGTTTTGGTATCAGGGTGATGGTGGCCTTGTAGAATGAGTTTGGAAGTGTTCCTCCCTTTGCTGTATTTTGAAAGGGTTTGAGAAGGATAGGTGTTAGCTCTTGTCTAAATGTTTGATAGAAATCACCTGTGAAGCCATCTGGTCCTGGGCTTTTGTTTGTTCGAACATTTTAAATTACAGTTTCAATTACAGTGCTTGTGACTGATCTGTTTATATTTTCTCTTTCTTCCTGGTTCAGTATTGGAAGGCTGTGCTTTTGTAAGAATTTGTCCAATTCTTCCAGGTTGTCCATTTATTGGCCTATAGTTGCTTGTAGTAAACTCTCATGATTCTCTGTATTTCTGCAGTGTCAGTTGTTACTTCTCCTTTTTCATTTCTAATTCTATTGATTTGAGTCTTCTCCCTTTTTTTCTTAATGAGTCTGGCTAATGGTTTTTCAACATTGTTTATCTTCTCAAAGAACCAGCTTTTCATTTTATTGATCTTTGCTCTTGTTTCCTTCATTTCTTCTTCATTTATTTCTGATCTGATTGTTATGATTTCTATCCTTCTGCTAACTTTGAGTGTTTTGTTCTTCTTTCTCTAAGTGCTTTAGGTGTAAGGTTAGGTTATCTATTTGAGATTTTTCTTGTTTCTTGAGGTAGGATTGTATTGCCATAAAATTCCCTCTTAGAACTGCTTTTGCTGCATCCCATAGGCTTTGGGTCTTCATGTTTTCATTGTCATTTGTTTTTAGGTATGCTCTGATTTCCTCTTTGATTTCTTCCATGATCTCTTGGTTATTTAGTACTGTATTGTTTAGCCTCCATATTTTTGTACTTTGTACAGTTTTCTTTCCTGTAATTGATATCTAGTCTCATAGTGTTGTGGTTGGAAAAGATACTTTATACGATTTCAATTTTCTTAAATTTACCATGGCTTGATTTGTGACCCAAGATATGATCTATCCTGGAGAATGTTCCATGAGCACTTGAGAAGAAAGTGTATTCTGCTGTTTTTGGATGGAATGTCCTATGAAAATCAGTTAAGTCCATCTTGTTTAATGTGTCATTTAAAGCTTGTGTTTCCTTATTTATTTTCATTTTGGATGATCTGTCCATTGGTGAAAGTGGGGTGTTAAAGTCCCCTACTATGATTGTGTTACTATCAATTTCCCCTTTTATGGTTGCTAGCATTTGCCTTATGTATTGAGGTGCTCCTATGTTGGGTGCATAAATATTTAGAATTGTTATATCTTCTTGGATTGATCCCTTGATCATTATGTTGTGTCCTTCTTTGTCTCCTGTAATAGTCTTTTTTTAAGTCTATTTTGTCTGATATGAGAATTGTTCCTCCAGCTCTCTTTTGATTTCCATTTGCATGGAATATCTTTTTCCATCCCCTCACTTTCATTCTGTATGTGTCCTTAGGTCTGAAGTGGGTCTCTTGTAGAAAGCATATACATGGGTCTTGTATTTTTATCCATTCAGCCAGTCTATGTCTTTTGGTTGGAGCATTTAATCCATTTACATTTAAGGTAATTATTGATATGTATGTTTCTATTACCATTTTCTTAATTGTTTTGGATTTGTTTTTGTTGGTCTTTTCCTTCTCTTGTGTTTGCTGCCTAGAGAAGTTCCTTTAGCATTTGTTGTTTGGTGGTGCTGAATTCTCTCAACTTTTGCTCGTCTGTAAAGGTTTTAATTTCTCCATCAAAACTGAATGAGATCCTTGCTGGGTAGAGTAATCTTGATTGTAGGTTTTTCCCTTTCATCACTTTAAATATGTCCTGCCACTCCATTCTGGCTGGCAGAGTTTCTGCTGAAAGATCAGCTGTTAACATTATGGGGATTCCCTTGTATGTTATTTGTTGCTTTTCCCTTGCTGCTTTTAATATTTTTTCTTGTTTTTAATTTTTGATAGTTTGATTAATATGTGTCTTGGCGTGTTTCTCCTTGGATTTATCATGTATGGGACTCTCTGTGCCTCTTGGACTTGACTATTTCCTTTACTATGTTAGGGAAGTTTTCAATTCTAATCTTTCAAATATTTTCTCAGTCTCTTTCTTTTTCTCTTCTTCTTCTGGGACCCCTGTAATTCGAATGTTGGTGCATTTAATGTTGTCCCAGAGGTCTCTGAGACTGTCCGCAATTCTTTTCGTTCTTTTTTCTTTATTCTGCTCTGTGGTAGTTATTTCCACTATTTTACCTTCCAGGTCACTTTTCTGTTCTTCGGCCTCAGTTATTCTGCTGTTGATTCCTTCTAGAGAATTTTTAATTTCATTTATTTTGCTGTTCATCATTGTTCGTTTGCTCTTTAGGTCTTCTAGGTCCTTGTTAAATGTTTCTTGTATTTTCTCCATTCCATTTCCAGTATTTTGGATCATCTTTACCATCATTGCTCTGAATTCTTTTTCAGGTAGACTGCCTATTTCCTCTCCATTTGTTTGGTCTGGTGGGTTTTTACCTTGCTCCTTCATCTGCTGCATATTTCACTGTCTTCTCATTTTGCTTAACTTACTGTGTTTGGGGTCTCCTTTTCGCAGGCTTCAGGTTCGTAGTTCCTGTTGTATTTGGTGTCTTCCCCCAGTGGGTAAGGTTGGTTCAGTGGGTTGTGTAGGCTTCCTGGTGGAGGGGACTGGTGCCTGTGTTCTGGTGGGTGGAATTGGATCTCGTCTTTCTGGTGGGCAGGGCTGCGTCCGGTGGTGTGTTTTGGGGTGTCCATGAACTGAGTATGATTTTAGGCATCCTGTCTGCTAATGGGTGGGATTGTGTTCCTGTCTTGCTAGTTGTTTGGCATAGGGTGTCCAGCAGTGTAGCTTGCTGGCCATTGGGTGGAGCTGGGTCTTAGTGTTGAGATGGAGATCTCTAGGAGATCTGATTGATATTACACCGGGCTGTGAGGGGATATCTCTGGTGGTCCAGTGCCCTGAACTCAGCTCTCCCACCTCAGAGGCTCAGGTCTGACACCAAGACAGAGCACCAAGACCCTGTCAGCCACATGGCCAGCTACATGGGGATTTTGTTGCCTTTTGGGAAGTCTGAGGTCTCCTGCCAGCGTTCAGTAGGTGTCCTGTAGGAGTTGTTCCACATGTCGATGTATTTCTGATGTATTTTTGGGCAGGAAGGTGATCTCCACGTCTTATTCCTCTGCCATCTTGACGGTCTGGGCATCCATTTATGTGTTACCAAATACTTAAAATTCACGTGGTAACATTAATTTATAATATAATAACATTAAAAGGAAAGTATATAATATGTGTATTTATATAAATCACTCTTCAGCGCTCCATGATCAAGAGAGAAGAGAAAGCATCAATCATTTGAATCTACATAGATTTAGGGCCTCATGATAACCAGTAGCTTCTATCTTTTTCACCTATACCTGCCTTTGAACAGAATTAGTGATTTTTATTTAACATGGTAAAGTTGACTACAGTGTTACTTGTCTCTCCATTTCTATCCATCCTTTGAAAGGCAGTCAAGTGGGCGTAAGTGAACAGAACAATGAAGAAGAATGAAATGTTTTAGATAAATCACAACTTGAATAATTGAGGGTTGCTTACTAATTGATACAGAATCACAATATTTGGCCTCAAGTAAAGAAGAAGAAAGTCAGGCATAACCCATTTTCGTTAGGATAATCTCTTTATAAATAGGCCAAAAGAGGGAGCTAGAAAATGTATTTAGAACTAGCTTACCTTCTGCTTTTCCTTCACAATATCTAATTATGCAAGTTAAAAGTACCACAGTATGGGTCTTCTAGGTGACAGGTAACATTTCATGCCGGCTGGTGGCATCAGTCAGGCCTCAGTGGACATAACGCACAGACAGTTTAAGGCCCGACCACATGAGGCTGTGGGGTTCACTGTGGTTTCTTTAAAAGTAATGCTGTAGGGGTGTCAATCTGACGTTATCAGGAGGAAATGGAAGAAAGGCACTGATGCATAAATGTACCTAGCCTGAAATCCTTTCTTTTCAGGAAAAAAAAAAAGAAAGAAAGAAGGAAAGAAAAGAAAGGTTGAGCTTTGCCTTACATTTGCATTGCATTGGTGGTTTACTTTTGTTGTACGATAAATATTTCATTTTAGCATATGTATGCATGGGAAAACAGTGAGACAAAGGTGACTGAAATCAAAACCCCTCATAACTGTGTGGGGCATAGAATGTAATCACCTTGCCTTCACACAAAAACAGGAATTTAGAATGTTTTGGGTTGTTGTCAGTGTGCATGTCAGACACATATTCAAATGATTTTCCTCCAAAACTGTTTTAAAAGATATTTAAATATTATATTTTGTGAAGAGATCAGAGAGCTAGCCTATTAAAAACTTTCTGTGGTTCAGTTTCACAGAGCAGAAATGTTTTTGTATTGAAAGCACTTGTCCAGCAGAATGTTTTCAATAAATGTAGAGCATCAAAGTAAATAAATGGTATTAGTTTAGACATTTCTAGAAGCCACGTGACCGCTCAGGTGTTGTTCAGCCTCAAGTTATACACAATGAGATCGGTCCTTAAATCTGCCGCTTTCTGCCCTCCACTGTGATCTTGTTTAGGCCGGGAGTCCCGCTGCTGCCCCTATAATGCGGCACCACATTTGAGGACGGGAGTTCCGTTGCTGCCCCTATAATGCGGCATCACATTTGAGGTCGGGAGTCCCGCTGCTGCCCCTATAATGCGGCACCACACTTGAGGTCGGGAGTTCCGCTGCTGCCCCTATAATGCGGCCCCACATTTGAGGTCGGGAGTCCCGCTGCTGCCCCTATAATGCGGCCCCACATCTGACGCGTCGTCTTTCTTGAACGCATCCTTTGCAGCTACCACTTCCTTTCCACTTCTTTGATGATTATTAAAACTTAACCTTTAATTCTGCTACTGAGTTCATCGTTTGAAGCAATATCCATGCTCTGCCATAACTGTAGAGTAGAAAACATACAGTTTTCACCTTAGTAGCTAAAGGTCCCTACAAACCTGATTGAACCTCGTCTCTCACAATTGCTGTACAAAAACCTTTAATCCAGGCAATCCAATTCCAAACAACCTTTTCTCCTTCCTGTCCCTGGAACTAGCTTACATGATTCTCCCCACCTGAAATACTCTCCTCCCTTCCCTCTACCTAGCCAAATTCTCCATGTTATTCAAAGCTCATCTTAAGCTCCAAATTCACTGAGAAATCATTTCCCATAACTCCAGCCTTGGCCATCTTCTTATCCTCAAAATGCAATAGCAAGTCTACGTATCATTCAATCAACACTTCATCAGTTATTCATTGCGCTTTACCGTTAGGATTGGCTACGTAATTGCAGGACTTAGTACACAAAGAAAACGGGGGAACTCTAACTCAAATTTTTCAAAACATTTCAAGACAGCAACAACAGAACAATAAAGCAAGCATGGGACCCTTCTAGGTGCATGGCCCCGTGAGACTGCATAGGTGGTGTACCCATGAAGGTGGCCCTGTGTGCCTGTTATATTGTCATCAGACATTTGAGATATATAATATGCATTAGCTTCCCTATCTGGATCATAAATTGTTTCCGGAAAGAGTCGGGTACTTTGTTATTTTCCATAGTACCAATCATTATATCAACATTATAACGCTACAATAACTCGTTTATTGTATATTTAGATCATGCCTTGCTAATAAACATTATTATCATAGGTATTATAGTAAATCAAGCTTTGAAACACATCTTGTTGAATAAAATTTACTTCAATAGGAATTTCCTACCCTGTCCCTCACAAGAATGACAATTATGCAAGATGTACACATAATGCAGTGTAATTAAGCAGTGATTATGCCATTTTACACTTTTTAAAATCTAAATATATTTGAAATACACCAATGTGTAAATTTAAGGTGTGAAACATGTTGAGTTGATACATTTATATATTGTAATACGATTTTCATTGCAGGGATACTCAGCGCCTCTATCGTATCACATCATTATCATTTCTTTTTTGTGGTTGGAATAATTAAGGTCTAGTCTCTTAGCAAGTCAGATGATGATAATAGAATATTGTTGTCTATGTTCACTCTACAGCACATCAGATCTCTAGGACTAGTTCTAAGAGATTATGCCACTTTAACTTTAAGGACATGTCAAAATCTTCTAGGCTTCATGTTATTTTTTGGTGGTCTAACTTTTACTAGGTTCCAACACAATATGATGTGCCTTTAAAGGCTGATACTAGGTGTCTTACTTCAGTTACTTAAACTACAGCCTACTTATCCACCAGTCACTTTAGCTTTTAGAGAGTGATAGGAAACACCAAGGGAAGACAGGAGGAACCAGTAGGTTGGGGGGGGGGGAGGGGGAGCAGAAGGAACACTCTCAGTTGGTCGGAACCTTCTGAAGCTTCCAAAAGAGACCAGAGATGCCACATTCCCCTTGCCTCTTCTCTTCTCGAGCACTTTCCCAGTGGAGGATGGAAGTGGATGAAGGATGATTTGCAAAGCATAGGAGAGACTCTCACTGGACACTGTTCAACCTATGACACAACATGGTATCACTCTTAAAACTAATAAAAAAATAAACAGAACGACTTTCCCCCAAAGAGACTGACTGTTCATCTTCATTCAGCCTTTCAAAGTGCTTCACTTCAAGGTGACAGTGCTAAGCATGGCCCATAAATCCATCTCTGGCTTGCCTTCAGACAGTTATAGGGTATGTTAGATTTCTTTGCTCTGAGCAGTGCTCTAGACTAACCCTTGTTAAAAGTGTTACTGTAGATATTTCAGTACCTCCAACAAAAAATGTCCTCTTTGAAGTTATTTTCCTGCAAAATTCAAACTACATTAATCTTACTTCCATAGGTATTTGAAGTTTGGGCTTCCCCGAGTTGAAACCATTTCTCATGATACTAAAATAAAAATCAAGCTCTGTAACTTAAATGCCTCAGTAGCAGTAGGAAACAGACCAAAAATAGCCTTAAAAATCACTTTTAAGCAGAGAAATGGCAATTGAGGAAGGAAAATCAAGGGGAAATATCCACCTCCACATCAGAAACGATACAAGAGTGTCTAAGTGGAGTTCTTGGTAATTCATGAGAAAGTTTAATTGTATCATATATTCTTTAGATATTGCTGAATTATCAGCTGATTTTATTTTGCAAGTGTTTTGAAAAAGCTCCTTTTAGTATAATGACTTACAAAATGTTTCATTGTAGAAAAATTTGCATAAAACTCATTTTAGATTCCCTTTGGTAATCAGGCACAGGAACCCATCACGTATTGTCTTGGATGACAGAGGAGCTACTTCTCGTGATTTGAAACGTTGAACTTGATGTTTTTTTCTCTATTTTGCTTCCGAGATGACCGCATAGTTATGAAGCTTTATAATGACATTTTTTCCCCACATGTTCAGGTATTGTAAAAGCTACCTTTCTCTTGAGAAATCATTTTAATAATTATTTATCAAAAATGAGATACAGTAAAAATTTCTTCTCTGAATGCCATGAGAAATTGTAGGTAATCATGGGCGTTCAGAATGCAAGCTGCTCTTCTCGGGACATGAGACAATGAAATGTTAGATAAAGAGAGAGTTCTGAAAGTACAAGCATGTCGCTTTTATTGTAACAATGAAAACAGAAACAAAACAACCATTTTCATATGTATTGGGGGAAAACTGACTAGAAAGTCGACGCGGCAATTCAGGAATCGGCGCAGTGGAATTCAGTACAGACTAACTGTACTCAGATACTTTCCTGAGTTCAGATCAATATGGAATATAAAAATGGAAGTAAAGTCGAAGTCAAACATGAAATTGAAATAACAGAAATTTGAAAATTAAAGGAACGTGAGATGGAATACAGTAAAATGTAAATTATGTTGTAACTTACTAAATAGTAATAGTCGTTAATTTTACAAAGGAAATATCTGTATTAACAACTATTTGGGGAAAAGGGAAGGGACAACAGAATTGTCCCTTCAGAATTTTTGTTTATAAACAGAAAACTGCCTTCCTTATGAGTTGGGCAACTGATTCTAACCTCTAATTCTTCAATAACTACATTTAACAAAGGCCAGTCCAGTAACTGCTCCCTTATGTCTTTACATCAGCTCCTAACCCATGGAAATATGCATAAGATATATACATATTTTCAAAATTTATACCAAAAGACTGCCATCAGGCTAGAGATACCCATATAGATGAGTGGCAGCAGGAGGTCCTGGCCATCCCTCCACAGAGCCAGCAGCCCACAGTATAATTTCCCTGGACACAGAAAGTAAGCATCATGTCGCTCCGTTATCCTTTTCCACCGTTATCCTGATGAGTAATCTTGCCAGTTAACACACAGCAAGTGTGCAGTTATTCTAACTGGTTCTAGATATTTTAAACAAAAGCTTCTTCGCCATAAATATCTTTGCCATGAGCGCTTTCACCGCAAATATTTTTTGCTGCCTAACTAATTGGCTGTAAGGCAATTTTGCCGTAAAAGGTAAAATAACTGGTTGACAGTTTGGCTTTCTCAAGCTGACAGATGCTAATGATTTGCCCCCCGAGTTGGTTTCTTATTTTGAAGCACACTACATTGGAGGCGAAAGACACCGAGGGCCTCGAAGGTGCAGAGTCGCACCCACACTTCCCATAAAACTTCAGAACGGCCGTCAATAGACGTGTGACAACGCGCCAAGAAACAACAGTGCAGAGGATTTCACAACACAACGCGAGGCTCAGTTACAAACGTGCATCCTACTATTCGCACACTGATACCTCTTAAAAAAGGAAGACATTTTAGTGAAAAAGAAAAAGTGCAATGCTAAACGAGGAGAGAAGTCAACAAGCAAAAACAATGTACGATACTATGAAGAAAAGACCTGGAAGACGAGTTCTTAGACACAGCTCACAAAATAAAGTCTGAGGTCTGCAAAGTATTGCCATGAATCTACATACATTTTAAATGTATTCAAACATTTTGTATTTCACAATAAAAGACTTTTTAATTTCGCTATTTACTTTTCATGTTTTGCTATGCCCTTTTAAATGTCCCTCTTTTGCTTTTTATTATTTTATCATTTACAGCAAAATTGCCTTATAGCCAATTAGTTATGTGGCAAAAATGTTTGCGGCAAAGATGTTTACAGCCACAGAAGCTTATGGTGAAAATACTGAACGTGATTCTGGCCCCAAATGGTGATCCATTTTGGTTTGTAGCCACATCTAAAGGCTTAAGGGCCCACTGGAAATGCCACCTTGAGCTCACTTGGGTAGAATATACTAGCTCCCTTACTATACAGTATCTAGGCACTGCACTCGGTGCTTTTCCTCACGACAAATCTATGAGGTTTGAATCATTATCTCAGTCTTGCAGTGGAGGAAACTGAGGCCAAGCCTCTGGGAAATGGTAAAGTTACCATTTAAACCTCAGTTTATTGACTTCAATGAGAAATAATGCTATATATAAGGGTTACTATTCTGGTTCCACTATACTTGGTATAAACTCACAGACTAGCCTATGGACTTGAACCCCATTTCTAACAAACTGTTCATGGAAAATAAAATGCAGCCTCCAAAATAAGTTGAAATTTATTTTCATAATCATTTTTAGAATTTAAAAGCCATTGTCCAACGCATGGATGTGTAATATACAAAAAGTTTTGTTTCCAAGTTAATTTCTGGAATGTGGGTTGCAGGTAAATGCCATGGTCTCTTTTTCCTGTCTGTGTGTGTGTGTGTATATATATATATATATATATTCATTTCACATTTTTTTTCTACTGTACTCTGGCCAGGAAAATTAAGCTTCCATTTTCTGGGCTTTCAATTATACACCAATATCCCCACATGAGATGCTGAATTTTAAGAACCCAAGGATTTCCATATTGGTCAGATTCATGGTTCATTCAATCTAGTTAAAGAACTATCTCCCTGTTACGTGAAGCACCACCCTTGACCTGGCACAGCCTACCTTTCTTTCTCTCTTGGGAACCTTCTCTTTGCTACTCTACATTTTTTTTAGTTAAAAAAAAAAAAAAAAAAAAAGAGTGGGAGGGTAGAAAAAGAGAAATCAAAATGCAGAGAAAGTAAAAGGACCAAGTTTGTGAAGACAAACAAAGGAACAGTGAGAAAAGGTAAAAGAGGAAAATACTTAAGAAATGAGAAAAATGGATTCATCAAGTGTGGGGGAAAATTACTACAGTCAATGACTTATTTTCTGCTTTCATTCATTCCAGAAATATTTCCTGGTTTTCCTCTTTAACCACTTTTCTTACATATGATATGTATTTAAGACAAAGATAAACAGTCCTTTTTCTAAAGAACTTCATACATACAGTAGAAAACCTCAAGAAGGTTCTCAGGCTTCCATTAATCCTGAGGGAACTTTTAAGTGTTTGCACTCTCATCATTTCTTCTACAGGCTTAGCAATAACTAATAAGTCTTACAATATTTATCTAAGAAACATGCTGTCTTTGAAATCTCAAACACTGCACTGCATATACCACCCTCCTCAAACCCTGAAGTTTGAGGCTCCTCATTAAAAGGGCAGGTGATTGTAGTGTCATTGGTGGGGAGATGTGGGTAGTGGAGGATGGTAAGGTATAAGTTACTTATTGGTAAGAATTAAATTCTCAAATGCCATCCTACTTAAACTCCACCCTCTTTTCTAGAGGATTCTACAGCACTTTAACTGGGAGCTTCATTTTTTTATGATTACCAGACTTCACTTGCTTGCATTCTGCACAAACCCGTGATTCTATCCAAATCAATCCTCCTACTTCTTTTTCTGTAACTCGAAGACTATCCTGACCCCCTCTCCCATCATATTCCTTCCTGCTTTCTTAGGGTGGCCCCGTGTTGGTTTCTCTTCTCGCTTTGCCAGAGACATCATTTGTAACCCTCTTCTCCTACTGTCAATTAAAAAAAAAAAATGGGTGTCTTTACTCTTCATCTTAGATTTCTCTCTACCGCATGGGGTTCTATTATTTTGGTCAGCGGCACCATCTCGGCGTCCGGAGAGACGCGAATGCCGCAACAGTTAAGGAGCAGTAAATGGTGTTTTTGGCTTCTGCCACGACTTTAAAAAGCCAGGTTGAGGTTGAATGACACGCCTCTCTGGCCAGGAGTGCAGTTCTGGTCCTCGGAGTCACTTTATCTGAAACAACTGCTCAAGCAATGCCTCTACATGATGACTCATAATGCAAATGCAAAACGTGACCTTTATAAAATGGTCACCGTATGGTCCATTTGCAAAGAAACACAATGCAATAATCAAATGTGGTTCCGAAGCGCTTCACCTGCCCTTTCTCAAAGTAATGGAGACGGCTAAGTCGCAGGAATACTTCTGACAACCCCTCTTTCTCTCCCATCCCATTTGCTCCTGTGATATCCTCCTCAATACCTTAAGGAATTCAACTCCCTGAGTAGTTCCCCTTTTCCTCTAGATTCTGCAATCTGAATGGTCCCCCAAGGGATGTAGCAAGTACCTCCTTAGGATAAGGAAGTAGAAAACACTGACGAAACAAGGATAGGTCCTCTTTTGCAAACAGAGAAGAGCCAACCTAGGAAAAGGCTTCATTGGCACTCTGGTCCCATCATACAAATCACTGCTAACTGTACTTGTAGTCTATAATACAGATACAAATACAGACCAGATACATCCAAGGTGTCCAGTGGCTGTGCTTTACCCCATTATATATTGAGTTTTCCATTTTGTTACATGAAACAAAATACTTCTCCCCAAAATGTTGTCTTTCAAACAACCTAGGTAATTGCAAGTTGGTTTTTCCCTCAGCTATAGAAGTTAAGCAGATTTACTTTATTTGCAACGCTAGGGTTGTTCACATATATATGTTATTTTACTGTATTGGCATAGAGACTATTTGCATGTTCCTACACAGGTTATCTGATTCAAAATAACACCACTAGTGTAGATGCCTTGGGAAGGGCTAGATCAATCACGCATAAGTATATTCGTCTATTAAATTACGAGAAGCTTCAAATACAAACATATCAAATCAGATCAATCAAAGTTTAAATAAAATCTGTTCCCCACCAACAAAAAATGTGCTGATTTCAGTGCTCAAGTCACCACTTGTCATTATTATGAAGAGAAAAAGTATGCTTTCAATATAATCACTCAGGAATTTTTTTTTCCATATCTAACAAGGACCAAACAATTTTCACATGCATATGATAAAAACAAAATGAAAAAAATAATATAAATATCCACTGAGCTCAGAAGTTTGATGTAAGATTTCTTAATGATTTGAAATATTTTTCAATTTAACTGTTTTAATCCAGTCATCTGCTGGTCTTGTGGACGATCTGCTTGCCGTCATGTAGCTTTAAAGACATTGAAGTATAAATGAGTGAGTCACATAACCTGGGGTCTGAGTGCACTACACACATAGCTACAGACCCTATTTTCCATCAGTCGTGGGGGAGGATGAATAATTGGACAGAATCGAACATGAATTTCCCTATGTATCCTTTTATGGGACCACCGTCGTAAGTGGAAAACCCGTGGCAATCCAGGAAATTCTTATTACGGAAGAAAAGGCAGTAAGCTTTTCTTAAACATGAGAGGTAAATGTGCTTTTAAGACTCATGTTTGAGATTACTCATCCTTCCGTAATGCACCCGAATATTTTCCTGCCCACCTCTGTAGTTGATTGAATTTTAAATAGAGATTGCTTAAACATGCACAGCTCATAATAAATCTTTGCAGGTATTTCCTTGAGAAATAAATATGAAATAAAGGTATGGTAAATCATAAACTATATAGCAAATTTATTTTACTTTTAAGTTTACCAATAGAGTTTATTCACATGATAACTAGTCAGCTTGAAAGGGTGCCTATGTTCATTTTGCACATGGAGACACTCAAGTGACTAGCTCTCCAATCCCAGGATGGTTTGAGAGACTGAAACCTACTAACAGCCAAAAGAAAAGAATTCGGCGGTATCCCCGTGGTGCCCTGGGCTGTGGTGGCAATGATAGTTTTATGGTGACAGTGGTGGCCGAAGCAAGTTCCCCAGAACTTCCTGTGCCAGGCGTAAATAGTGAAGATCGCGTTATTTGCTTTAAAGTGCACAAACCTTTCTACAAAATACAAACCATCCCACCCCGCGGCCCCGCAAACTGATAATGAATGATTATTCTCCTCTCCGTGTGTAGAAATAATCAAGGACCAACCCTACAGTTTGAAACCCTAAGGTTAAGTTTGTGTTTGTAAAGTGCCTTGTGCCTCGCTTCACACTCTATGGAAGTTCAATTAATATTAACGGAGGGACTTCCCTGGTGGTGCAATGGTTAACAATCCGCCTGCCAATGCATGGGACGCGGGTTCGAGACCCGGTCCGGGAAGATCCCACATGCCGCGGAGCAACGAAGCCCGTGCGCCACAACTACTGAGCCTGTGCTCTAGAGCCCGTGAGCCACAACTACTGAGCCCACGTGCCGCAACTACTGAAGCCCTCGCGCCTAGAGCCTGCACTCTGCAACAAAGAGAAGCCAACACAATGAGAAGCCCGCGCACCGCATCAGAGTAGCCCCCGCTCGCCGCAACTAGAGAAAGCCTGCACGCAGCAACGAAGACCCAACGCAGCCAAAAAATAAATAAATGAATAAAAATTTAAAAAAAATATATTAATGGATGTCCTGAATATTTGCTGATGCTACTCTATGGGTATTTTGTTAGTGAACTGGTTACTTGGCCTGGTGATTTCCTCTCACACTTTTGATATTTAAATACAATCTTCAACCTGCTTTGTGTTTGTAAAGTGAAATGTACTAACGGAAGCCCAAACACGATGAGGTACTGAATTTTTTCCAAGTTTCCTTTGCGTGCATAGTTTTCCTTCACTGATTCCATTAAAAAAAAAAAAAACAAAAAAAAAAACAGAAAACCCCTGCAATTGTAAGCACAGCACTGTTCTTAAGTCCCAATAGTTTAAAAATTATTTTTTAAACTTTCTCTTACATGGTGACTGCTTTCCCTGTGGTAACACCGATATTTGAAAGGCAAGGTCACTTTTAATGCCATAGAAGATGGAAGAAAAAAAACAAAAAAAACAAAACCCAAAAAACATGGGGGCTTTTTTTGTCTTCACTGATTCTGCCAAACCGAGAGCAGACATTGATGTTACGAGAGAGAAACGTTGTCACAGTCCCTTATTCCCAGCCCTGTCCTAGAAACAGCGAAAGAGAAACATTTTTTTCCTGCCATGTATACAAAATATAATACAAAATATTAAAATATGTATATCCTTCCAGAGAGCAACACGATTGTTAACATTTGCTTTGAAAACAGCTTTCTGAAACATATGTAAAATTCCAAGAGTCAAAAAGAGCCTGAGAAACGGAATATACTTCTATGAAATTAATTAATCACTTTGAGGATTTAGCAGGAGGACATGCCATAAACATTTTATATGCTCAGCTGGTGGCAGAAGGAGGCTGAAATGACAATTTTGTTTAAAAAAATGGAAAGAGAGGGGAAGAGACTGAGATTTGGGATAAAGATATATATGTTTGGGAGAAGCAGAAAGAACATTTTATACCTACATGGGGCCTATAGAGAAGAAGGAGAAGGTTAATGAGGGGGATTTATTTATTTTTTTGCATTTTCTATCGTCTATGTGAATTATTACCTAGATGCCTGATACGTCCTAAAAGAGAAACTGTGATGAATAAATAAACAGCTCTCGAAATCTTCAATAGGGTGCTTTACCTTGCAGGGAATATTATCATGGGCTTTTGATACAATTTCTGCTGCAGGGAAAGGCTTTCAAAGCTCAGAACGCTGAAGCATCGCCTGGTGCTCAAAGACCCCCTGCAGAGCGCGTCAAACTAAGAAATCTCTCTGAACTTGTCGAATTAAAAGTCATCTCCCTGTCTCTGCAACCCCTGCATGAGCTGGGAAGCTCTGTCCTCATTTCTTTCGGCCCCACCATGATAAACAAATGGAGCCTAGAGCATCTTTATTCTTTACAGCCATGCAATTAAAATTCTTTTAAAAAATGTAATTGAAGGCAATGAATTTCAAAAGGAACTTCCAATTAACAATGAGGGCGAACAGTCGGAGTGGGCCATATTCAATTGTGTTTCAAAGGTAAACGCAAAACACAGCTTGTTAAGAACCAGAGAAGTGTCCTTTTTCTATTTTTAATATTTTGATTGTACATCAAGAGTTTGTTCTAAACTTAAAACATCTCAGCAGGACTTATGGTTTCTGGAATGCCAAAAGACTTAATTAGTCAGACCGAAAAGAGGAGTACACTATTAACATGCGAACAAAGCCCTAAGAGATCCCTGTTTGCTACAAATCATTATTTACCTATTGCCACACAAATGAAAGAAGTTTAATTTGTGTTTGCCTTTTTAGGCACCACACTGCACATTCTCTTTCTTCCCCCTAAGGTGTGTTCATAGCACCAACACCATTGTGACAATTTGGTACTCTGCCTGGTACTGAATTGATGGGTCATTACGATTACAAACAAATGCGGCAGCAAAGAGTTCCCAAATCTTCTACTGATAAGCAAAAACGAGGAAAGCATTTTAAATGCTTTCAGGAAACCAGAACGGGAGTGAATAACCAGTTTCAGTGTCAAAGATAAAAAGTATTATTTTTAGAAAGGCTGAGAGTGCTACATGAACTCTTTGGGCAAGAATTTCTAAGGATCATGTGTTCCTTGGTCCATATCTTTATAACAGAGTACTTATACTGGTCTTATTAATTGCCCTCTAGGGTCTGAAATACAATCTTTGACGGTAGGTATGAGAAGCGAGGGGAGTAATGTTGAACCATCTGTCGTTACCCGATGAATCAGGGAGTGAAGACGTGTGTGTGTGTAATTTTTTTAAAGCCTGCTTTGTTTGTAGGACTCACCCTCCTTCCAAGTGAGCGCTGTTGGTCAAGGCAATGGGGCAAAGCCCATGGTTCAAGCCTGAGTATTTCACAGTACGTTGTTACCAGGAACAGAAATAACACGTTCAGGTCAACGAACACACTGCGTAGCACGATTTTTAGTTACTTTGAATGCAAGGTGACGTTAAAGGAAGAAAATATTCAAACAGAGAGGAATGGGGCCTGGGAGAGATGTTATAAAAGGCGATGGGTCATCAGCATGGGGTCCCTGAAATCACAGGAAGTTGGTGAAGAAGAAGGAGCATCGATAGCACGAGATACCGAAGAGCAGCTGAAGAGAATGAGACCAAGGAAAGGTGGTGGAAACTACTGCTTAGCAGCTTACCCCTTAAAGAAGAAAACGGTTCACTGCAAGGGGTTAAAGAAAATATGTTTTACAAAATGCAGACGATGAGGAAATTATACTCATTGGTTTGGTATTTCTCAGTAAAGGGAAGAACAATCATTTGGTTGATAGAGAGGATGATGGAATCTAGTGGGAAGATTTTGCTTTTGATTCTGTTTTTAAACGTAGTCAACAAGGGAAGGAGATAAATGAGGACACCAGGTTACAAAATAAGAAAGTGAGTGAAGATGAAGGGCCTGGAGAGGGAGCCAGTCGATTCAGGACCCAGGGCGGGTAGAGACCCAGGACCCAAAGCTAGCTTTGTAAAGAGGGGAGGTGTCTGTTGGTTTCACGCCAGCCTAATGTGAAAACAGTACATTAAACCAGAAAGAATACACATAGCTGATTCGCTTCGTTGTAGAGCAGAAACTGACACAACGCTGTAAAACAATTCTACCCCAGTAAGAAAAGAAAACACTGACTTACACAACTTCAGCAGTATCTCAAGTAAATTGTTCCATAAATGTGTCATAAATAAAATCGGTTTTAACTATAAATGAAATTTTGTTATTTTAATTGAGTTTTAAATAAAATCATTTGGTGAATTGGACCAAGGTAAATATTCAAGATAGGCAAGGAGATTTTCTTAACACACCAAAAAAATAAATATTGTCACATCATTCGAAGTCAATCATTGGCAGCGGTCGGAATATTCCAATAATAGAACATAAATAGTTTAAAATTTTCTTTCTTAGTGTTTGGGTTATTCCTTGTCCTTCATTTTATTTAAGCTTTTGTCTTCGTGACATGGAACTAAACATTTAAAGTGTTATGAAAAATTGTTTTAACTAAAAAAATTCTCTTAGAGAACAAAGTGTTGTGAGTTTCTCTTTCATTTTACAGAATCCAAACATGTTCAAACCACAACAAACTTATTTTTCTGCTTGGAAAAAATCAAATAAGAAACATAACATTCAGATATGTATTTAAAGGAAGACTGTAATCTATTCAGAAGTCCTCGCTGATACACCACACATCTCAACCCGTTTCAGAAGACTTCCCCAGAAGCTTTCCTCTAGACACGTGTGTTCTTCAATCAGAACAAAGAGGGATCTCATTTTCTGATATTGCAGTAAAATGTAAGAGCAGCCCTCTAGGTTAAATTATGTGAAAATCGTTTCTTTGAAAAAGGATTCGGGGAGAATCAAGCAGAATTAGAATTGACTCGGATATCTGAGTCACAGTTCCAACACCCAGTGGATTATAAACAATTATCTCACTTGATTTTATTTACCTCCCTCCTCGGCCCCTTTTATTTTGTTTTATTTTATTTCTTTTGATGTCTGGGTTTGGAACGAGTTTGATTAGAACAAGTAACCGTTATGACAGGCTCTGCTATAAATCAAGGACGAGGAGGTAGCTATCACAGAAGCGATTGCAGCACAGTCTGTAGCTCATTTTGCATTGAAGTTCTCAAATTATGTGCTTCAGTCATACTGCTGACACAGAAGCGCTTGTCGTCTAAACGTGCTGTTGTCTTTGTCAAGGTGTACACGTGTGCTGGGGGTGGCCAAGCGCAGATGAACTGCTTCATTACTAGAGCAGTAAGTTACTTTTTCTTAACAGTTTCACCCCCTCCAGGATGGAGCAGAAATCACTATTATCTTTCATTTCAACAAAAGAGTATGAAGCAACTATAAGCTGCTAAAAGCTCTGTGAAGCACAGGAAATGCACAGACGGTTTCTCTTCTTAAATAACCTACCGTTTAGCCTCGGACTAATTTTCTCTCTATTTCAATTTTTATGTCTGGGGTTGTGTGGTGGACGTTCATCATTACCCTCGGGCACCTAGGCTTTGAACCACTTTCCACGTTTGAGAAAATTTCTATTTTACAAGTTTCGATGGAAGACACTCTCTACTACCCGCCCACGGCAGCCATGGAGGAGGCAGCACTCAGGTCTCCACTCAAGAGCGGTCCCACCGCAGGACGTAGTGTAGCTAAGCGTCAGCTGCTGCAGCCACGGGAGTCTCACGGCGCCGACGCTCAGGCCATGCTTTCCCGGGGCTGCTCACATCTGAGGCCTGACCACCAGCCAAAGCGGAACGCGATATCCTGCTTCTTTCTACCCATCGGGGGATGCTTCAGACGAGGGCCCTGTGCCCTGAAGCTCTCCATCAGCCTGGCCGGGACGGACTCAGAGCCACGCTGTGGCCGGGGACCACTGCATGAAGCCCTTCTCCTACGACTCTTCTTTCCCCTTGCAGGTGTCTGAATGCCCTCCCTGCTCACTCCTGCCTTCTCCCGCCTTTATTCTTCACAGACATCTTCCTCAATCAGTCTTTTGTACATGGAAGTCCATTCTGCCATCTGTTTCCCGGAAGACCCAGACTGAGAGAATGCCAGTCCTCCAGCTTGTGCTACATACATAGGATTTTTCTCCCTCACGGAAGGTCCGTGCACTTCATCAGCTTGGCCCTCCCCAAGATGTCGACAGACAGAAGTAGGTCTAGCCTCACGTACCTCCCATGATAAGATATTATGAAGAGCCACAATCAATATGTCTGTTTCAAATGCAAATAGTTGGTTGTAGCCCAGGCGAGATATCAGATGCCAGTGCGGTCTCTGGAGTGTTTCCCTGACTGAAGCAGCCATTCTTTTCGCAGAAATGCAAGAAGGAAAAGTGTAAAAATGCCAGTACTGTAACTCAAGGAATAACAAGTCACGGCTCGTGGAGCCTTTTGCTTGTCTTTCACGTCACAGGTAGTTGAACTATTCTATCATGTTACTCACTTGCTCAAATGTACTGGACTCCATGTGAAGAGAAGACAGAAACTGGAATGTTGACAGGCCCTTTTATTTCTCAACTTTGGCTGCATGTTTGTGTTCACTCGGGAGCGTCAAATATTGATCTTTGTAGACAGGGTCATGAACACAATAACCACACTAGTCTACCAGTTTAACAGAGCAACAGTAGTTCACAAATCTCATAGGTATTGTCTGGGCACTGGAAAGATTAAACAGCATTAATCTATACTCAACATCCCCATAGCAAGTTTTTAAGGCAGCCTTCCATTTGTCTATCCATTTATGCATTTGTGGGCAGCGGACCACATAAGAACCAACAGAACAGGTAATAGCCTTCAAGGTGAGCCTGCGGGTACCGGAGGGGCCAGATGAACCGGCGTCGGAGGGTCTTGAACAGGAACTCTCTTAACGTCTGCTAAGAAATGGTTAGAATCAGCGTTCCGAAGAATGATGAGACGTGAGCACTGCACTAGGCAGCTCCTGCACTCGACTCCGTGCACACTGTATGTGCAGATACACAGGTCAGAGTCTAGGGCCTCCTCCCGCAGTCTGCGGTTACTCTCTAGCCCCACAAGACGAGGGCGGCCCCACGGGGTGGCCGAGGGCTCTGCACTCAGGAGGCCAGCTTCCGGACCGCAGCGTTGCAGGTTTGGTCTGCTCTGCTCCAGCTGAGTGGCCTGGGTGTGAAGGTCCCAACGTGACTCCACTGACCAGTTCATCTACAAGAGACCAACCCCTCTGTGAGCTTTAAAGACACGTGGCCTGTGGCTCTCCCACTCAGGGCATCGCGGCAGGTGCGTAACACTTAGCCAGAGGCAGTAACCCTAGGAACACAGGACTGCCCAGTACTGCTTCCGAAATACTGTAAACCCGCTGCCCCAACTTAGCAACCTAGATTTCAGTGTCCACTGAAACCACTACTCTAACACTTCACTTTCTGTCTCACCAGCTCTAGCTCAAAGGCCCCTTAATTCACATTTCTAAATGCCCTTCAGAGATTGGTGTACTCAGAAATTGAGATAAAGGATTTCTTGGTGATCCTTGATATCGCGAGGATCTACCAGCAGGCCAACCCAAATCCCAGACCAGAAGGAAGTAATTTGGACTCGTGAGACTTCTACACACGGGTTTTTATTCCGTATCACTATCTAGGAAAGGAAGTGAAACATAAAGGTGCGCCTTGGGCAATTGCTTTCTTGTTATCCAGGGCAAAGCTGTGGGAATGTAGGTATGGGGCTGCCTTTCCATCTTTTTGTGTGCTCTACAAGTCAATCAGTTGGCCACAAGGCCCGGCAGCATCTTTGGGATTTGGGGACTCCATGGCCTTCATATAGCAACACCATCAGGAGTCTGGGAATCTCTCACATTTGATTACCAGCCATACAGGAACCAAAAGAAACCAAAACCACCCCCTGCTAAGGTAGCTTGTGTGGACAAGGTTTGGAGCACAGGGTAGTGGGCTCATTGGCTAGGTGCTGCGGGTACCATCAAGCCAGGTTATTGAACAGAGCATGGACGTTTTGAATCTACACCATGAAAAGAAACCATTAATACACCTGCTGTACCCTCAGAAGACACACATGAGCTGCTTGAATACTGTCAGACCCCTGGTATCTGTTTCATACGGCTGACGTGAGGACTAAATGAGTTAATATAAATCATGAACCTAGAACAATGCATACCCTGTGATCAGGACTACGTGTCGGTGTTCTTCTTGACAGATTTTTGCCAAATTTATATCGGGGCTTTCAAGGCTATTCCAAGGAAGCAGAGAGATGCCAGCGCTTCTGAGCTAAGAGATCAGATTATAGAGGGAGGCAAAAATAGGAAAGCAGATAAGCAAAGGCGGACCGGAAGAGACGCTGTGAGGGTTCCTCTGCCCTTCATGTGGTTGAAGGGGAAGAGGGGCGGGAGGGAATTAGAGGAAGATTTGTGGAGCTAGGGTAATTCTTAGAAAATTCATTCCCCAAGGACACTCGAAGGTCAAATCAAATTTGCAAGGTAAGGGAAACCTACAGGCATTTCAGGGCAGTAGTGGTTCATACAGTCAAACGATTCTGAATTGTGGGGAAAGGTGATGGGGTTTGAATCCAACACTAGTCAGTGTGTGGTGATCAGGGAAAGGGTCCAGGCTTCTAGGGACTGAAGTCTAGCAAGGACTTGCAGTTTGTCAGAATACCAAGCAAATGGGGCAGGGCCCTGCCTTAGACCGAAAGCTTTTCTCTCTCCATGAATTCTTAAGATAATTAGAATGCTCAGTGTTTCACAGAGAGCCTCCTCTAATAAGGACTGGTTCAAAGAGACAGATAGTTTTTCTTCTGGAGCTGACCCAAATGTCTTCTCATTGCTTCTGTGTGTGAACATACACATGCATATGAGTATTGGCATGATATCATGTTTCGATTTTAACCTCAAAATTCTGGTGATTATAGGACATCAGGCAGGAAATGTTACAGAAATGAATGTATCATAAGACACGTTGCAGCAATAATATATATGGAATCAGATAAACATAGGTTTGAATCCTATCATTTACTCCCTGAGTGAACTTAGAGAAGCTTATATCACTTCTCCAGAGTTTCTTCATCTGCGATACAGAGATGATAATATCTACTTCACGGCTCGTTGGAAAGATAAATTAAAATAAGGTACGCAAATTACTTATCGCAGTGCAGTGGTCTAGTGACTTTTCTTCTTAATCTTGGTTTTATGACAATGTTCAATAATCAATTAATTTACCCCCAAATTAAGGAATATTTACTATAGAATCCTGTTAGCCTTTCTACAGTATATGTGGATTCAGCAGGTATGGTGGAAATCATAAGGACTGCTATTAAGATATTTCTGCTAGACCAGGGTCAACATACTGTGGCCCACGGGCCACATCCAGCCTGCCTCGCACTTTGGAAATAAAGCTTTGCTGGGCACCATTATACTCATTTGTTAACATGTTTTCTACGGCTGCATTTGCATGAAGCCGTACAGTTGAGTGGTTATGAAAACTACAGTATGGCTACAGCAAAGCCAAGAATATTTACAATCTTACTCTTTACAGAAAAGCCTGTTGACCCCTCTTTTCGACTGTCAGTCCTAGATTTGAACAAAAATCCACTGGCTGACAAAAATGATAAAAATTTATAATACAAACTTTATGGCATAAATGCGGTTTCAATAACACTGGATGGATAATCCATTAAAGAAAATAGTAAGCATTATATGAAGATGTACGATTTATCAGTTAAACATAATGTCATCCAATTATCAGGCTCAGCGTAACCACTGATACAGTATTTAGAGGTACGGCCTGCAATGCGATTGTCCAACTCATCATAGTAACTCAATACTTCATCAGAAAATACTACTATTGGAAAACTATAATCAGAGGCAAAGGGATTTTGCAGCGTTACAAGGACATATTCTTCACTAGTCGTTATTTACTCTCAAGGCTGCTACAGAAGTAGCAGTTGCAGCACCATCAACATCAGCTTCAGGAACTCATGCAGGGAGTCGGATCCACGTTCCTGATCAGTAGCAGGGGTCACGACTCCAGCAGAAGCAACAGGAGCGGCAACGGCCTCACCAGCGATGTCAGTGCAGAGTGTGGGCTCACGGGCTCGGAGCAATGCCACCTTCTCTCATTTCCTCGCCAGCCTGGAGAATGAGGGGAGCTGCCTCCTGCAATTTCTTCTCTCTAGCTAACACCACATCGCGCCTTTTCTCCCCTAGCTTCTCTAACAAACACTCTGAAACAACAAACATTTATTTCTCACAGTTCTGGAGGTTGAGAAATCCAAGATCTATGCACCAGCAGACCACACTTGGTGTCTGGTAAGAAATCCACATCTATGCACCACACTTGGTGTCTGGTAAGAGCCTATTTCTTGGTCTGTAGACAGCTGTCTTCTCACTGTGTCCTCATATGGTGGAAGGGATGAGGTGCGGGGTCTCTTTTATAAGGTCACTAATCCCATTCACGAGGGCTCCACCTCCATGACCCACTCACCTCCCAAAGGACCCACTTGCTTTTACCATCACCATGAGGATTAGGTTTCAGCATGTGCAGTTGGGGTCACGCAGACACAAACCATCAGTCTACAGCAGACACTAACTAATGTACGCTTTATTTTTCAAATAGCCTATAACTACGATAAATACTTTACAATACAATCAAAGTGAAACTATATTCCCACCAGGCTAACATATACTAAATCTGTGTGTTATTCCATTGTTTTCCACATACATAGTGGCAAAGGGCATGGCCTCTGGAGCCAAGCTGCCTTGTCTTTTTTTCTGTATGTATGTATGTACTTATTTATTTATGGCTGCGTCAGGTCTTAGTTGCAGCCCGTGGGATCTTTCGTTGCAGCCCACAGGCTCTTTAGTTGTGGCGCGCAGGCTGAGTTGCCCCACGGCATGTGGGATCTTAGTTCCCCGACCAGGGATCGAACCCACACCCCCTGCATTGGAAGGTGGATTCTCAACCATTGGACCACCAGGGAAGTCCCAAGCTGCCTTGTCTTAAGCCCAGGTCCTCATCTAGCTACCTGGGTAACCACCATATGCTTCTTTTTCTTATCTGTATAATGGGGGAAATAAGAGCATCTACAGAGTAGCTGTGAAGGTTAAATGGCTTAAATAAGCATAAAGTGCTAGTTGCGCCAGCTTACTGTCTAATTGTCCAATCTTACTATCTACATGGTTTTTAAATTGACACAGACCTACTTTAAATTACATAATATACATTGATTTACTATAATTAGCACCATACTAAACATCTTCACATATTTCTACAACAGGTTTACCAAAGAATGATCAGAAACCGATACCATCCTGAAATCACAAACCCTGAACAGGATTACTGTAAAAATTTCAAAACTCAATGAAACATGGTTCTATGTTACGCTTTCAGACTTCTTTTATCGAATCTTCACTTCATTCAAAGCTATGAGGTTTAATGTGATTTGAGGACTTTATAAACTTCCTGCATATTATCAATTCTGTTCACATTTGAGCCATTCTGGAGGGGGAGAAAAACACTTCTGCTCCATTATTATAAATGTTAAAATGTATTATCTTTAAAATTGCAATTATCTGCCAAAAACAGTTTTTCACTACAATCAAGTCTGAGTGTTATTGGGCAAAACAACTATATAAACGATCTCTGTGGGGTTAAATAATTAGGGGCGAGTCATGTCCCTTATTCAAGTTAGGTTTTTGAAGTGCTAAGCTGAAAAAAAGAAAAAGAGAAAAAAAAACAACAACAACAGATGAGCTCCACTTTCTAAAGGCACAAGTGAGAGGATGAGAATGAACGGGTGACTGAAACCTCAGGTCCCCATAGAAGGCCTGAGAAAGCTAGTGATTCAGTGATCATTTTGACAGAACTGAATAAACTGCCCAGAATCCTCTGTAATCCGTGACTGAGAAACGCAAGTTTTCTCTCCTTTTTTTTTTTTTTCTAGCTGCATTCATACTGTAGTCTCTAAGGTTCGAGTTCAACCCAGCCGGCCAGAAGGTGAATGCCATGTTTTCACAAAGATCAGAAATGTGTTCTCCATGAACTTTTCTCTGTTTTGATGAGCTGACCAAGAGCATATACGAACACAGAAGTGACTTCCTTGCCGAGTCCAACGTTACATCCCCCTTAGCCTTTAGAAAACAGCCCCTCTGTTCACCGCCATTAGCATTGCCACGGGACCACTGGCGATGTAAGTGGCCGCTAGGAGAATCTTGCTTAGAACAGCTGAAATCACATCTCTGTGGCAATCAGGGTTATTAAACCACTGTGAGGCCAAATGCCTCCAGTCCTGACCTGGTGTTTCGTATGGGAAACTAGTCAATGTTGTTAAACCATTTGAATCCCGACATTCAAAATTATAGATACAGACTCACTCTACTCTGACTCCAATAAAGAGCAGAATTCAATCAGCCACATGACTTGCTTTTTGTGAGCAAATACTTTCTATTCCCTATAAGCCCTAGGCTTTCCCTGGCATCAATGCTACCATTAATTCGGTCATTATTTTAGTGACTACACCCCTAGGATACCTGGGGTATCCTGGAAACAGTATCAAACTAGGAGGCGCGATACCTGAACGCTTAGTGCTTAGTCCTGCCCTGGGTGGCCTTGGGTAAGTCCTCCAGGCCCTCTGGGTCTTTGTTCATCTAGACACGAGAAATCCAGACCACCTGGCTTCAAACATCTGTACCATGTACAATATTTTATGAGTTTGTACAGAACACCTCTAACCATTTTATTCAGCAATTTCCCAATGTTTTTGTAATCCATTTTCACCCATAAGGTTGCCTTAAGAGTTAAAGGTATTACTGAATGAGGAATTAACAGAAGAGAGGAAACAGAGAACAGCTAAAGACTGTATTTAAAAGAAGTTGTAGCCCCACTTAAAACAAGCAAAGCTTAAATGACCAGTCAAGAAGATGGTGAGCGAGCTTGCAACAGTAGAGATGAGGTAGGCTCCAAGAGCAAAGGGACAGGGAAATCCAACTTTCATGGAACAGACAAGAGGGAGAATTGTACCTGGTGAGATCCAAGAATGAGAAGAAGACAATTTAAAGAGGGGGTGGTAAACTTTAAAAAGACAACCCAATGAGTAATGAAAACTGTACTTCCAGATGGTACCTTTTCCAATTATATATAGGAAGCCTCACATTTGAGAAAGTCAGATGCAGTGTAGTCACAGCAGTAAGGGAAACAGGGCTGTTTGATTTCGATTTGCTCCTGAAAATATATCAAAGATAAAAAGGCAGAACAGGTGAGAATATTATTTCGTGCTTCCATTCCGTAAGTGTCCCTGAGAAGGTTCTTCTTATTTTTAAGCTAAGTGAAATGCCACTTTACATATTACTTCTCATTCTCCAGCATCTTCTGTAGAGAATCCTGGCACCAGTGAACAATGGTCTATCATAGAACTGGTCTCAACAGTGAATCTGCCCTAACATAATAATTTTTTATTGCTACTTCACCTCACATGAGACACAGTTTATAACGGTATTTGATGAACAACAGTACAAGCACTAGAAAATGATTTGCAAATAATACTGGAGAAGGGCTAGGAAGATCAGCGTTCTGTCAATTGTTATTTAGTAATCACGCAGTCTGGCAAGTCACTGTGAATCATTTTCATTATATGCAAAATCTGCATTGCTTAATTCACAGAATTGCTGCTGCAATGAAGTGAGCTATTTATGCACAACCCTAGATTAAAAATTAACTTTCAGAATGTCTGTAGGCTGATAGGAAGGAATCAAGTCACCAGGGAGAAAGAAGCAGTGAAGACACAAAACCTAGAGGATCTGGGCACCACACTTACGGTTCCTGACGAGGCTAGAAGGAATGACACTCAGAGTACAAGATGCAGTGACTCATTTTCTCTTGGCTGAAAAGGTCTGGGGGAAGGAGACCAGAAGAGGTTCAGGGAAATTAGTAGATTTAGTGGCACGTCTTTTGTTTCCACCAGAAAATGACTCTAATTGTAGGAGGTCAGGCTGCTGGCTACCTGTGAGAGGTGTAGTACTCTGCAGATACAGAGGAGGACTTGAAAGGGAGGTCCAGATTCATATGCAACTTTAATTAATGTCAATAAAATGCTTATTAAAGGAGACAAGAGTTTGAGGTATGTCTCCGAACACATCCCTCAGTTCTTTCCTGGAATCTATCACTACTTTGTCACTTGAAGCTTGAAAAGTTCTCTCACACACAATGCATATTCCTCTTCCTTTTAACCATGAAATGGAAACAATTCTAATTGATTCCTGCTTATTATATAATGTTATGATTGAAAGAAATAACTGAGAAGTTTTCTTGCAAGAAGAAGAAGGAGGTTCTGGAAATTTAAGACTTTTAAAATTATATTCACAATCCTGTAGAACTAAGAGTATCAGGTTAGGACTTGTAGAGGGGATTCAAGAAGGCTCTGATGTGAGACCTGCCTCCCCTGCCTGGTAATAGGCTTCCTAGGGGAGGATTTCCAGGAAGCCACGTCATGGTGAGGCAGATGTGCGAGGGAACGGGATTCTTCAGAGTAGAGAACAGTATGAAATAATTCAAAGGGGTAAAACACGGAAGTGATGGAAAAGGATGCATCCAAAAACCATCGAGAGCTATGCACCACGTGGAGAGCATAAGCGGATCTGTGCCTAAACCACTGGAGGTCGGTTTGCACCTCTCTGGAACTCTTCCTTTTTGAGAGGCAGTAAACAGTCCTGCACACAGATTTCTTAATATATTCCTTCTGAGGAATATTTACAATGGAGGGAAGTTTTCCTTGGTTATATTCAAGTCCCTGAATAGTGACAGTTTAAAAAAAGTAATAAACATGCTATTCCAAAAAAACAACCTCTGAAAACAGAAATAAACCTTGTAATAACTTGGAAATGATTTCAAACCAGCCTTAAAAGGTAAAGGTAATGCTCCTTCTGCTGTCACACAAATCCTTCTTGGCCATACTCACATCTGAGTGGCGTCTACCTTTAAAATTATCCTATTTTCAATATAAAATATAAACTTCGAACTGTTTTCTTAACACTCAGGTTGGGCTGTATTAATCTATTACGGAGAGCATACACCAGTCACTATGGGAACGAAGTTTCCTCTGCATATATTTATTCCTCCAAAATTCTGAAGACATGAATATTAAATAAGATTAGAACTTTGAGAAAAACGCAAAGCAATCCCAACAGTCCAAGTGAATGTAAATAATGAATTAAAGCATCTTAGAAAACTGCTTTCTGCCTCAGTTAAACAGGAGAGGCCAAATACCTTCAACAATATGGAGGCATCTTGAAATTTTTATCATCATGCCTCATTGTTCTTCTAAGCACAGATGGGAAACTTTTCTGAAATTATGGAATAAAAGTGATGCCAAGAACCAGGCCACCTTGCTGCTAACTTTCCATTGCTCTGGTCTACAGCTGATTTCTCTGGGAAGAACACTTTTCTCTTACTTTTTTACTGCATCAATTCTGAGTATTTTGAGGGGCCGATTAGTGAAGAGGCGCCTGTCAACCTAGAGGAGAGAATTACTTGCTGGCAAATTACCCCCCGAATCTTTTAAGTTGATATAAATATCAAATGTTTAAGGAACAGTTTGTACAGTGAGCAATAAACTTATGTATTTTTGCCAAAAGCTGATGAAGTTAGGTGAAGAAAGAGGGGCACAGGTTTAGGGACAGGTAGTTATTGACTAACCTCTTAAAGTTTTTATTTTTCATCCTTTTTCACCAAACATTTCTTGGAAGGGTGTTTACCAGATATTTAGAATATATAGCTCGATAGTTGAGTGTCTAAATTTTTATTTAAAACATAACCTATGCTATAATTAAGGCGTTAGATGTCTTGTGGATAGAAACATATTTAAAATAATAACAAAATTTGTTCAATATGGTATTATTTAAAAGCAATACATGTGCATTAATTACCTATAAAAAGGTTTAAGATACTTCTGAATCTCTCACCCAAAGTCCTAATTTAAATATATTTAGTAATGCTAAATATATGTCTATATACACATAAATGTCTAAATATATTTAGTAATGCTATTGGTAATAAACAACCTAAGTAGTACCGACTTTTACTAAATAAATCCCTTTAAAAATAATCATGTCTTCAGCTAATGTTGAACACAGGGTTGTTATTTATTAATATGGGAAAATATAAGATGATGTTTTTTAGGAAAACATAAGGAAAATGATAATGATTTTTTTCCAACCCACTACTTGGCTCTTTTCACCATATCCCAAATTATAACCAGTTTTCTTTCTGTCTGTAGTGACTGGAAAATTCAGATCACTTTAGATCACAGGAAGTTAATAAAGAGCTTCATAAACACATACTGAGCTCCCAATACCAGGGTCTGCCAGGTGCTGGGGTACAGAAGGAAAAAGATACGGTTTCTGCTCTCAGTGGTGATAAACCAGCTGCTGGTAAACAACTGAAGTGTGTTACGTAAGAGCCATAAGAGAGGAAAGTATAGAACCATGTCCAAGTAGGAGGAGTGCCTTCTGCTTGGGGATGGAGGGAGAGGAGTGGGTATGTGAAAACCAAAGTCACACTGGCCTTGCAGGATGAAAAGGGCTTTGCCAAGTGGACAGGGCAGTTAGGGTCCCAAAAGTAGAACCTAGGTATACAGAATTAGTTAATACATATACGATTATTAGTAAGGTACCTGGACTATATCAGAAAGGAAAAAGCAGAAATCTCAAACAGGAGGATTCTCTGGCTATAAAGACATGAAATCATGCACATCACATGCGTAACAAACCATATAAAAATGAAGAAGGTAAAAGGGGGGAGACAGGGAAACTGAAGGAGAGTCTGGGAGGTGGCGTTCCCACTTTTGCATTCAACTGCAATCCTGAGAAATTTTCATGTTGAGTTACAGAACACAAATCAATATTAGACCAGAAGTAACAGAAGTGTAAATAAAAAAAAGCACTCACTCAAAGCACTTCCACTGCAACAGATACAACTGTCTTCCCTTTTCATAATGTTTTCCAGTTCTTAATCATATAGACACAATTTCTGGATGATTATATAAAAACATACAAACAATATATTCTTTCTCAGTTAAGGAGAGAATGATCATATATTAGCCTTATGTCTGCCATATATTCCTGAAAATATTCTTTTAATCTGTGGATATGCTATAAAGGTTTTAAATATTTTTAGAGGTTGTACATTGTTTGAGTAGATTTGCCAAAATTTACTTGGAGTTTGCCTGTTTAAGTTAAAGGCAATATTTTGTTCTCATAAACAATGTGGCAATAAACCTGCTTATGCATTTTCCCTTTTGAATTAGTTCCTTATGAGTCCTTCTTGGAAAAGAATGAATAGGTCAAAATATGTAAATATTTTAGTAGCTATTGATAAATATTTTTGTATTGTCTCTATAAACCATGCATGTTTAAGCATCTCTCTCCCAGCTAGTGTCCAAATTATTTGAGGCAAGGGACCATGCCTTTTTATTCACGGAATCCAGGACATAGCACGTTGCTTGGCACACCAAAGAGAAGCTCAATACTATTTGTTAAACTATTTAACAAATAATACTTGTTAAAATATTTGTGTCTGATTGGTATTCGCCACCAACTATGTATTTAAGGATCATAATTTGGATGTTAGCTGGTGTGTCATGAACCCACCTTGAAGGTAACCTCTCTTAATTTACCAAGCAAGCTATGTGTAGCTAATGTGAAATTAAATCCTGGCCGACGAGTACTGTACAAGATTTCCAGGGAAGTTGCTTAAAGGATGACAACCTAGCTGGCAGATTGCCCTTTTGTCTTTCCTATAATCATCTTTCCTGATGCCTGGAATGTAGAGGTGGTAGCTAGAGCTCCAGCAGCCATTTTAGAAAAGGAGTTAACATTGAGGATAGAATCCAAGTACTAGGCTAACAAAACAAAAAATAGAAGGAGCCTAGATCCCTGATAACCATGGAGTTGCCACACCTTCCCTTGAATCCCTGTCTTACGACTTATGTTACATAAAAAGAATAAACATCTACCTTACTTAAGCCCATTTTACTTCAAGAATTGGTTGCTAAACAACTGAACTAAATAGCTAATGATAAAATAATATTAAATGAACTAAATGACTGATAAAAATAATGTCAATGGAAAGTATATCATTTGACCTCAACCTTGACTAGATATATATATATATATATATATATATATATATATATATGTGTGTGTGTGTGTTGGGGGTAGGAGTTTAGTAATTTATTTACTTATTTTTGCTGTGTTGGGTCTTTGTTTCTGTGCGAGGGCTTTCTCTAGTTGTGGCAAGCAGGGGCCACGCTTCATCGCGGTGTGCGGGCCTCTCACTAGAGCGGCCTCTCTTGTTGCAGAGCACAGGCTCCAGACGCGCAGGCTCAGTAGTTGTGGCTCACGGGCCTAGTTGCTCCGCGGCTCCGCGGCAGACCAGGGCTCGAACCCGTGTCCCCTGCATTAGCAGGCAGATTCTCAACCACTGCGCCACCAGGGAAGCCCGACTATGTATATTTTTTAATTTTAGAATTTATTCACTGTATACATTGGAAATATCAACTCAGATTTTTAAATTTACATTTAATTTATTATTAGGAATGCTTATTTTACTAACTGTACTTAATATTTTTGTGAATTGACTATCCATCACTTGACAATGTACTTATTTGAATCAGAACTCTGTCATCTGTTTTTATGAACTTTTCATATGGGATACAAAATACAGCAAAACATAATCCATGCCACCACGTTAACTCTTCTCATCTGTCTTTGTCTATATCTGAGCTATTTATTGCTTTTATAACAATGCACATTAGTATATAATGTATTACTAATTTTTCTTTGTAACTCTTCACAGAAGATAAATTTATGACCCTACAGAGAATGACAAATATTCACATCTATTTATACTAGTTTTCCTAAAATTCGTTTTGAAATCCAAATCCACCTGAAATTGAATTTAGAGAATTGTGTCTTGGAATCAATTTTATTTACATTTAATTTTAACATGTCCTTGTATATTAAACATAGCAAATCACAGGAATGTGAATCCTGGTTCTAAATGATGCATTTCTTAACCTCATTATATGTCAATTTCCTCATGTGCAAAATTGACAAAATTTTAAGGAAAAACTGGGGTTAGAAATATAAAGTGTTGGAAATTGGTTCAAGATGGCAGAGTAGAAGGACATGTGCTCACTCCCTCTTGGGAGGGCACCAGAATCACAACTAGCTGCTGAACAGTCATCGACAGGGAGACACTGGAACTCATGAAAAAAAAAAAAAAAAAAAAACATATCCAAAGATAAAGGAGAAGACGCAGTGGGACAGTACGAGGGGTGCAATCACAATGAAATCAAATCCCATAACCTCTGGGTAGCTGACTCACAAACTGGAGAACATTTATACTACAGAAGTCCAGCCACTGGATGAAGGTTCTGAGCCCTACATCAGGCTTCCCAACCTGGGGGTCCAGTGATGGGAGGAGGAATTCTTAGAGAATCAGACTTTGAAGGCTAGCGGGATTTGACTGCAGGACTTAGACAGGACTGGGGAAACAGAGACTCCACTCTTGGAGGGCACATACAAAGTACTGTGCGCATCGGGACCCAGGGGAAGGAGCAGTGATCCCATAGGAAACTGAACCAGACCTACCTGCTAGTGTTGGAGGGTCTCCTGCAGAGGCGGGGGTGGCTGTGGCTCACAGTGGGGACAAGGACACTGGCAGCAGAAGTTCTGGGAAGTACTCCTTGGCGAGAGCCCTCCCAGAGTCTGCCATTAGCCCCACGAAAGAGCCCCAAAGAGTAGGCTGCAGTGCTGGGTCACCTGAGGTCAAACAACCAACAGGAGGGAGCTCAGCCCCATCCACCAGCAGGCAAGTGTATTAAAGTTTTACTGAGCTCTGCCCACCAGAGCAACATCCAGCTCTACCCACCACCAGTCCCTCCCATCAGGAAGCCTGCACAAGCCTCTTAGATAGCCTCATCCACCAGAGGACAGACAGCAGAAGCAAGAAGAACTACAGTCCTGCAGCCTGTGGAACAAAAACCACATTCACAGAAAGATAGACAAGATGAAAAGGCAGAGCACTATGTACCAAAAGAAGGAACAACATAAAACCCCAGAAAAACAACTAAATGAAGCGGAGATAGGCAACCTTCCAGAAAAAGAATTCAGAATAATGATAGTGAAGATGATCCAGGACCTCGGAAAAAGAATGGAGGCAAAGATCGAGAAGATGCAAAAAATGTTTAACAAAGACCTAGAAGGATTAAAAAACAAACAAACAGAAATGAACAATACAGTAACTGAAGTGAAAACTACACTAGAAGCAATCAACAGCAGAATAACTGAGGCAGAAGAACGGATAAGTGACCTGGAAGACAGAATGGTGGAATTCACTGCTGCGGAAGAGAATAAAGAAAAAAGAATGAAAAGAAATGAAGACAGCCTAGGAGACCTCTGGGACAACATTAAATGCAACAACATTCGCATTATAGGGCTCCCAGAAGGAGAAGGGAGAGAGAAAGGATCCAAGAAAATATTTGAAGAGATTATAGTCAAAAACTTCCCTAACATGGGAAAGGAAATAGCCACCCAAGTCCAGGAAGTGCAGAGAGTCCCAGGCAAGACAAACCCAAGGAGAAAGACGCCTAGACACATAGTACTCAAATTGACAAAAATTAAAGACAAAGAAAAATTATTAAAAGCAACAAGGGAAAAATGACACACAACATACAAGGGAACTCCAATGAGGTTAAGAGCTGATTTCTCAGCAGAAACTCTACAAGCCAGAAGGGAGTGGCACAATAAAGTGATGAAAGGGAAAAACCTACAGCCAACGTTACTCTACCCTGCAAGGATCTCATTCAGATTTGAAAGAGAAATCAAAAGCTTTACAGACAAGTAAAAGCTAAGAGAATTCAGCACCACCAAACCAGCTCTACAACAAATGCTAAAGGAACTTCTCTAAGTGGGAAACACAAGAGAAGAAAACGACCTACAATAACAAACTCAAAACAATTAAGCAAATGGTAATAGGAACATACTTATCACCAATTACCTTAAATGTAAATGGATTAAATGCTCCAACCAAAAGACACAGGCTTGCTGAATGGATACAAAAACAAGACCCATATATATGCTGTCTACAAGAGACCCACTTCAGACCTAGGGACACATACAGACTTAAAGTGAGGGGATGGAAAAAGATATTCCATGCAAATGGAAATCAAAAGAAAGCTAGCTGGAGTAGCAATCCTCATATCAGATAAAATAGACTTTAAAATAAAGAATGTTACAAGAGACAAGGAAGGACACTACATAATGATCTAGGGATTAATCCAAGAAGAAGATATAACAATTATAAATATATATGCACCCAACATAGGAGCACCTCAGTACATAAGGCAAATGCTAACAGGTATAAAAGAGGAAATCGACAGTAACACAATAATAGCGGGGGACTTTAACACCTCACTTACACCGATGGACAGATCATCCAGACAGAAAATTAATTAGGAAACACAAGCTTTAAATGACACAACAGACCAGATAGACTTAATTGATATCTACAGGACATTCCATACAAAAACAGCAGATTACATTTTTTTCTCAAGTGCACACAGAACGTTCTCCAGGATAGATCACATCTTGGGTCACAAATCAAGCTCAGTAAATTTAAGAAAACTGAAAGCATATCAAGCAACTTTTCTGACTACAATGCTATGAGATTAGCAATAAATTACAGGGAAAAAAACATAAAAAACACAAACACATGGAGGCTAAACGATATGTTACTAAATAACCAAGAGATCACTGAAGAAATCAAAAAATACCTAGAGGAAAATGACAACAAAAATACGATGATCCATAACCCATGGGATGCAGCAAAAGCAGTTCGAAGAGGTTAAGTTTGTAGCAATACAGTCCTACCTCAAGAAACAAGAAAAATCTCAAATAAACAATCTAACCTTACACCTAAAGGAGCTAGAGAAAGAAGAACAAACAAAACCCAAAGTAGGTAGAAGGAAAGAAATCATAAATATCAGAGCAGAAATACATGAAATAGAAACAAAGAAAACAATAGCAAAGATCAATAAAACTAAAAGCTGGTTATTTTAGAAGATAAAAAAATGATAAACTTTTAGCTAGACTCATCAAGAAAAAGAGGAAGAGGACTCAAATCAACAGAATTAGAAATGAAAAAGGAGAAGTGATTATGGACACCATACAAAGCATCATAAAAGGCTACTACAAGCAACTCTATGCCAATAAAATGGACAACCGGGAAGAAACGAGCAAATTCTTAGAAAGGTATAACCTTGTAAGACTGAACCAGAAAGAAATAGAAAATATGAACAGACCAATCACAAGTAATGAAATTGAAAGTGTAATTAAAAATCTTCCAACAAACAGAAGTCCAGGACTAGATGGCTTCACAGGTGAATTCTATCAAACATTTAGAGAAGAGCTAACACCCAACCTTCTCAAAGTCTTCCAAAAAACTGCAGAGGAAGGAACACTGCCAAACTCATTCTATGAGGCCACCATCACCCTGATACCAAAACCAGACAAAGATATCACAAAAAAAGAAAATTACAGACCAATATCACTGATGAATAAAGATGTAAAAATCCTCAACAAAATACTAGCAAACAAAATTCAACAACACAGTAAAAGGATCATACACCATGATCAAGTGGGATTTATCCCTAGGATGCAAGGATTCTTCAATATACACATTTCAATCAATGTGATACACCATATTAACAAATTGAAGAATGAAAACCCTATGATCTCGATAGATGCAGAAAAAGTTTCTGACAAAATTCAACACCTGTTTATGATAAAAACTCTCCAGAAAGTGGGCACAGAGAGAACCTACTTTAATATAATAAAGGCCATATATGACAAACCCACAGCCAACATCATTCCCAATGGTGAAAAACTGAAAGCATTTCGCCTAAGATGAGGAACAAGACAAGAAGTCCAATCTAGTCACAATTATTCAACATAATTTTGGAAGTCCTAGCCACGGCAATCAAAGAAGGGAAAGAAATAAAAGGAATACAAATTGGAAAAGAAGAAGTAAAACTGTCATGTTTGCAGATGACATGATACTATACATAGAGAATCCTAAAGATGCCACCAGAAAACTACTAGAGCTAATCAATGAATTTGGTAAAGATGCAGGATATAAAGTAATGCACAGAAATCTCCTGCATTCCTATACACTAACAAAGAAAGATCAGAAAGAGAAATTAAGGAAACAATCCCATTCGCCATTGAAACCAAAAGAATAAAATACCTAGGAATAAACCTACCTAAGGATGTAAAAGACCTGCACTCAGAAAACTATAAGACACTGATGAAAGAAATCAAAGATGACATAAACAGATGGAGAGATATACCATGTTCTTGGATTGGAAGAATCAATATTGTGAAAATGACTATACTACCCAAAGCAATCCATAGATTCAATGCAATCCCTATCAAATTACCAATGGCATTTTTTATAGAACTAGAAAAAAAAATCTTACAACTTGTATGGAGACAAAAAAGACTCCGAATAGCCAAAGCAATCTTGAGGGAAAAGAAACGGAGCTGGAGGAATCAAACGCCCTGACTTCAGACTATACTACAAAGCTACAGTCATCAAGACAATATGGTACTGGCACAAAAACAGAAATATAGATCAATGGAACAGGATAGAAAGCCCAGAGATAAACCCACACACCTATGGTCAACTAATCTCTGACAAAAGAGGTTAGGATATACAATGGAGAAAAGACAGTCTCTTCAATAAGTGGTGCTGGGAAAACTGGACAGCTACATGTAAAAGAATGAAGTTAGAACACTCCCTAACACCATACACAAAAATAAACTCAAAATGGATTAAACACCTAAGTGTAAGACCAGACACTATAAAACTCTTAGAGGGAAATATAGGAAGAACACTCTTTGACATAAATCACAGCAAGATCTTTTTTGACCCACCTCCTTCAGTAATGGAAATGAAAACAAAAATAAACAAATGGGACCTAATGAAACTTAAAAGCTTTTGCACAGCAAAGAAAACCATAAACAAGACAAAAAGACAACCCTCAGAATGGGAGAAAATATTTGCAAACGAATCAACGGACAAAGGATTAATCTCCAAAATATATAAACAGCCCACGTAGCTCGGTATTATAAAAAACAAACAACCCAATAAAAAAATGGGCAGAAGACCTAAGTAGACATTTCTGCAAAGAAGATATACAGATGGCTAAGAGGCACATGAAAAGCTGCTCAACACCAGTAATTATTAGAGAAATGCAAATCAAAACTACAATGAGGTATCACCTCACACCAGTTAGAGTGGGCATCATCAGAAAATCTACAAACGTCAAATGCTGGAGAGGGTGTGGAGAAAAGGGAACCCTCTTGCACTGTTGGTGGGAATGTAAATTGATACAGCCACTATGGAGAACAATATGGAGGTTCCTTAAAAAACTAAAAATAGAACTACCATACGACCCAGCAATCCCACTACTGGGCATATATCCTGAGAAAAGCATAATTCAAAAAGACACATCCACCCCAATGTTCACTGAAGCACTATTTACAATAGCCAGGTCATAGAAGCAACCTAAATGCCCACCGACAGACAAATGGATAAAGAAGATGTGGTACATATATACAATGGAATATTACTCAGCCATGAAAAGGAACGAAATTGGGTAATTCATAGAGATGTGGATGGACCTAGAGACTGTCATACAGAGTGAAGTAAGTCAGAAAGAGAAAAACAAATATCGTATATTAACGCACATATGTGGAATCTAGGAAAATGGTACAGATGAACCAGTCTGCAGGGCAGAAATAGACCCAGATGTAGAGAACAAACGTGTGGACACCAAGCGGGTGAAAGCGGGGGTGATGGTGTGATGAATTGGGAGATTGGGATTGACATGTATACAGTGATGTGTATAAAATGGATGACTAATAAGAACCTGCTGTATAAAAAAATAAAATTGTAAAAATAGATGAACTTTAAAAACAAAACAAAGAAAAAAAAAGAAATATAATGTGTTAGCATCATGCCCAGCCTATACCATTTAATTCAATATAGCCCTTTTTCTACAAACTAAGGCTTTTAGTGCCTTCATAAAAAGTAAGTTGAAGATAATTACCTTAGCTCAATCTTTACGTATTTTTAAGTACTAAAATTTAAATACTAAAATTTCAAATAAGGCTGTATTTTAAGACTTACTTTTTAAATTTGTACTTTTTTAGAGGACCATATGTCATGAACATTCTTTTTTTCAAATCAGATTACATGTTCCTTGTTTTTACAGAGGGAAGCAGGTGTCACTCTGGTCATAGCAGTACAAGAAGGAAACAAATAGCTGAATAGTTAACACTCTTCTTACTAGATAGGTTTTTCCACTGTTTTCCAAAATAGTTGGAGGTGATTAATGCCTATTCCTGGGAAATTGATAAAGTTTTCTGGACTCTGGGTTTAATGGAAACATTTAAGTGGAGAAAGCTTCTGGGAGGTAAAACATTCATTTTCCTTTGCATTTAGTTCCCAAATGGAGACAAATAGCTTAAAAGCAATATTAACCTCAATGTGCTCAGGCCATTTATCTTCATAAGAAACCAGTCTGAAAACAAGGAAACAAAGCCCATGAAAATGATTTTATTTAATCACAGAAGTATATCTTACCAAAAATCTTTAGTTATTTCCTTAGGGCTTAATTCTAACCTCAGTAACTCATGCACAAATTCTATGGATGTCAGTGGAAGCCGTGCACGTGGAACTCTGGGCCAAATCTGGTTGTCATGGATGAATTAGCCAAAGGAGGCATTAGATCAATTTTTTAAAACATAAAGTGCTCTCATTCTGTAATCCTTTTCCATCTTTCCAAATTTATTGACCTAACCAGTAATAATTATTGAATATCCACAGCAGACATCAAACCACACTTCCATGCACGCGTCGTAGAGTCAGTGGCCTCAGAACATTTACCCTTCCACAGAAATGTAATAATCTTGCAGTAATATTTCATCCTAGCAAAAACAGAGTATTGTGACATGCTTTGTGAGAAGGTCAGTTTCACTTCAGGAAAAATGCTAACGTTTTAAAAGTCAGCCATTAAATTGGAGTTATCATTGCATTTTTGTTATCTTATTACAGGACAGTCGTCTGATTTCTCTAGTGTCACAGTTATTTAGGTAGGCTTAAAAATATTGATTCAAAGTCAAGATGTATAAGTGAAAAGATCTGAATCATTTTCTAAGTTCCAAAGAAACTGTGTTTAAGAAAATCTGCCTTTAAAAATGTTTATCCAGATATTTGTGGCATGCATAGGTTTTCCTCGTAAGCTAAAAGTTCTTCAAATTTCATGCAACTTGTTAGAATAATACTGCTTCCCTCAGGGTCTAACACGAGCTCTCTCCTTAGTGAGTAAATTCAATGTTAAATGTCTTATGTACCTTGAGCTACACGTCATGACTGGTCTTATACCAAGTCTCTGCACCATCTAAAGGGAGAGCTTAGTGACTCATCCACTTTGCCTGAAGTCATTTACTGTCCTTTTCTCAAGTTCAGTGCAAGAGTCATCCACAGACGTTTTGACGGATTCAGTTACACTCCAATTGTAGTGTGCCTTAAGAGTCTTTTGCAGATGAAGATTCTTGGGCCCTGCCTGCCAACATTTTTAGTTCTGTGGTCTGGTGTGAACTCTGCATGTTTAATAAGCCCTCTAAGTGGCTCTGACGCTAGTCATCCACAGACTACACTTTGGATAAACATTGGTGTCAAGAAAGTGGAAGCTGAGTCTACAATAAGGAATGTGGTGAGAATTACAGGGACAGGAAGGCTATGTGTACATCATCATCATTTTGACACACGCAGGGAAAGCTTAGTGTTAGGGGGGCCTTGTAAGCACATCTGGCCTACGTATGGCCCTCAGTAATCGGGAATTAAATTAAATGCTATTTTTTACTGACTTTGCTATGTCTAGCAACATTGCCACTCTGATGCTATCTGTTAGGATTCTCATAACACTGTTATCCATGATTATGATGGGCTAAATTATATAACCCCCAAATTCATATAACGGAATCTTAGCCCCCCAGTTCCTCAGAATGTAACCATATTTGGAGATAGCCTTTAAAGAGAGTTTAATTAATAATTACACCAGGATAACAGTCATAAATGGAGACTGTCCCAGAAAACTGGGACCTCCATGAACCTCACTGTAAGACGTATCTAGCTGGAGCATAAAGACATCCTCAGGTTGCATTTCATGGCATTTGGCCTCATGAAAGAGCCAACCTGAAGATAAGGTAGCTTTCATACCTCCTCACTTCAAAAGCATGTGATTCACACCTGTGGTATTTTTTTGTGGACTGTACTTTTTATTAACATAAAAACACATTTGGGGGACTTCCAGTAATGGCAGCAGAGTGGAGTGTCATGCAATCCCTTTCGCAGACAATGATGAAATTTGAAGAAAACTTTAAGTACTATTTAAAGGACCTGGGAAGCATGCAGAAGTGGATGGAGTCTTGAAACTGCCACTAGAGGAGGGCGTTTATTGCTTTTTCGCCCAAACACGCATCCCAATTCCCAAGATTACGGGGTAGAAAACCACAGCCTTACTCTCTTGGGTTGGAGTGGCAAAGAGAGTGCAGAGCTGAAAAAACAGCAGAAAAGCATCAAAAACCAGACAGATGTCACTGAAGAGAGCACCCTTGAAAAGCTGCTGTGGAAAGGGCAAGGTCTGTGAGCTTCTCGCTGTCTTGACCAAGCCTGCTCCCTGAAACCTAAGGCAACAGAAAAAATGTAGCCTTACTCGCTTGACTAAAGGTGGCAAGGAGAATGCAGTGTCGGAGGAGAAACTCCAAATTTAAAGAGAAAATTCTGGAAGTGAAAAGAAAAGAGTAAGAACAGACGCCATATCTGAATGTAAATCTGCCCAAACCCTAGGCAGACTTCTTTTTTTTAATGAATTTTTGAATTTTATTTATTTTTTTTAATACAGCAGGTTCTTATTAGTTATCCATTTTCTACATATTAGTGTATATATGTCAATCCCAATCTCCCAATTCATCCTAGGCAAACTTCTAACCTCTACGTGGGCAGGGAAGACCCAGGGGGCTTGGGGCAGGGGTGGGGCAGGCAGATACCAGAGCGAAATTTACCTCTGTTGCAACAAGACTCTGTTGCGCTGGGAGAAATTCTGTGAGTTTGCTGCTTTGGAATGGAAGGTGTTTCCTAACCCATGCTCCGCTTTGGTGGCAGAAAGCTGGAGTCTTATTGGGTTGAGGTGTCAGAAGCTAGAGTTGAAAACTGGCGGAACAGATGAAAATTGAAGAGGATTTCCTAGAGGCCAGGAAGCTACAGACAGTGTGAGCCACACCACGGGAAGGTAAACTTTGCCCAAGTGCTCCAGTGACCAGCAGATTCTACAAGCACAGGGGACGTGCGGGAGGGGCAGACTGAAGATAGGAGCAATGTCTGAAGTTTGAGTCCAGACAAGGTAACTGCCTTTTTAAGACGAAAAAGGAAACAAGAGTCCTCTGCTGGAATGAAGAATACACAGGCAAGATGAAAATGAACACAAAGCAACAGGGATGCAGGGGTCCGCCTGGGTGCAGAGGACAGCTGAGGCCGAGGAAGCCCTTCTTCACCTGCCTTCGCTGCACTCAGTATGACAGAGGGAGAAAAAGCCCTGACCCTGGAGAAGAAGTGACAGGGTTTTATTCCCTGCTTCACAGCGTACTAGCTGTTCCAACGTTAGGAAACTGCTTAACTCCTCTGTACCCGTTTTCTCATCTCTAAAATGGCAGTAATAACAGCACTTCCTGTCTCAGGCATTTGTGAGGATGAATGAGTTAACATATGCAATGCAGTTGAAAAGGGCACGTTATCACGTTCACTGGAACGCGCATGATAATATCAAAGACCATGACGATAACATAACCCTCCACCAACACCCACATGCAATCCTGGAGTGAACGGGGAGGAGCTGCAGGGAGAGGCCTTGAATTTATTAAAAACACTCTGAATTGCCTTTATGTTAAATTACACCATAACAGAAGCACAGTATATATAGTTACGTGGAAAAAAGTCTTATTTTGTTTCCTTGGACAACTCAACTTGTGGCC